>NC_067420.1:42194255-42542253 GCF_009764475.1 Pristis pectinata
TGACATCCTGCTCTTGTACTCTGTTGTTCTTTATAAAGGATCCAATATGCTTTTATAACTGCTTTTCAACATGCTCTGTCACTTTTAACAATTTATGCACATGTACTTCAAGACCTCTGTTCTAGTATCCCTGCTGCATCATCCCAGCATCCAGGAATGAGCATTAAATGTGCCAGCGGTAACTTCAACTAATGCATAAATAATCAAATGACCTTCTAAAAGTTATAGTTTTATCTTTCTAGCTTATGTATTTGAATGAAGCTGTGTAAAATTGCGACGGTTCATTTGGTTCTCAATTTTTTTTTTCACTTTTCAGGGACATTGACAAAGTAGACGAGCTAATGCAAGACATCACAGAACAGCAGGAACTGGCACAGGAAATCTCTGATGCCATTTCAAAACCAGTAGGATTCGGTGAAGATTTTGATGAGGTAAATATTGCTTCAAATATTGAAGGACAATAGAACTTGAAGCAGAATCAAACAAGTTACAGTTTCTGTGCACACAGACGATCTCGATCAAGAGATTGTTTGGACCTTTAGGCTTTAGTCATTCTGTAAGCGCTTGTGAAGTTTGAGTAAGAAGTAGAGTGAGTAACTTCTGGAGTGATTGCCATAACCTTAAAGACCCTGGGATGAGCTGAATAAAAAGGTGTAGATTTTGCTGATTTTTGATATGCCCCTTTAATTTTGCTACATTGTTCAGCCCAATGTTTTTGTGTTGAAACTTACTAGAAGTGTGCACCCAGTAACTATGAAAGCAATGGGTATCTAGGTTCTAAGTGAAAAGCAAGATGTGAAGGGTATCTCTGCCATCCATGAGATTTAAAGATTGTATAAGAAACACAGGAAGTAGGGTAAATTTGACTCAGATAAAGAAATAGATTGAAGGACGAAAGGAAAAATAAGAGCAAAAATGTAGTATCTGACATTTTGCAAATCTCAAACAATTTAAAATGTACAAAGATGAAATCTGTTTAACCTCTGGCTTGGGGAAATTAGTTCCCATTTTATAAACAATTGAGAAAGAAGCTCTCATTTAATTACCAGACTTAACTTTCTGTGATGAGTTTAGTGGGCAATTAACCTGCAAATTCAGTACTTTTACTTTTAGAATCCATGGTGTGTTTGAAGTAAACAATGAGGCAGCAACAAGTTCTGGAGATAATACAACCTGAAATATTAACTTTTGCTTTTTCTGCAGATGCTGCCTGACCTGCTGAGTGTTCCTGTATTTATTTCAGATTTGCAGCATCTGCAGTATTTTTTGATTTTTTTTTGTTTCTCTTCCCAAGACGATGCTCTGTTATATTGTCAACAATGAACGAGGCATGTGGATTCCTGTTGGGTGTGTTTTAAACCAATAAGAAGAGCAGGAGTTGATTTTTCATCCCCTGAGTCTGCTGCATCATGGTTGACTTCCTTCCCCATATTTTTCCCATCCTATTTCCATATTCCTTGTGTTATTTTCCAGTGAATAATTTGTACAGGATGCAGAAATGATGTGCATATTTTGCACTATGTTTGAATTTGTGGGGTAGAGTAAAGATTCATTTTAGCATTACAATAAAAATGGGAAATGCTGAGGTATTGGTTTATTATTGTCACTTGTACCGAGGTACAGTGAAAAACTTGTCTTGCAAACCGTTCGTACAGATCAATTCATTACACAGTGCATTGAGGTAGTACAGGGTAAAAACAATAACAGAATACAGAGTAAAGTATCACAGCTACAGGGAAGTGCAGTGCAGGTAGACAATAAGGTGCAAGGTCATAACAAGGTAGATTGTGAGGTCAAGAGTCCATCTCAGGTCAGGTTGTATCCCAGAGTCATAGAGTTGTTCAGCCCATCTCATCCATGCCAACCGTGATGCCTATTTATGCAAATTCCATTTTCGCGCATTAGGACCATATCCCTCTGCTCCTTCCCTATTCAAGTACCTGTCCAAATGCCTCTTAAACGTAATTGTATCTACTTCTATCACTTCCTCTTTAGAGGGATACAGCACAGAAACAGGCCCTTCAGCCCAACTCATCCATGCCAACCAATGCGCCAGCTTGATCTACTTCCATTTGCCTGCATTTGGCCTCTATCCCTCTAAACCCTTCCTATCCATGTCTTTTAAACGTTGTCATTGTACCTGCCTCCACCACTTCCTCTGGCAGCTCATTCCATATACCCACCAGCCTCTGTGTGGAAAAACCTACCCCTCCGACCTTGTTTAAATTTCTCCCCCCTCGCCTTAAACCCATGCCCTCTAGTTTTAGACTCCTCCACTCGAGGAAGAGACTGTGATGATCTATCCTATCTGTGGCCCTCGTAATCTTATAACCCTCTATAAAGTCACCCCTCAGCCTCCTAAGTTCCAGTGGGAATAAACCCAGCCTATCCAATCTCTCATTGTAACTACAGTCCTCCATTCCAGGCAATATCACTGGTGGATCTCTTCTTTACTCTTGCTAATGTTACCACATCCCTCCTGTAGTGCAGTGACTAGAACTACACACAGTCCTCTGAGTGCACTCTGACCAATGTTTAGTGCAGCTGGAATGTCACAGATGTGGCCTGACCTGCCAAATGTTTCCAGCATTTTCTGTTTTAATTTTAGATTTCCAGCATCTGCAGTTGTTTTGATTTTCATTTTCACACTGGTGAGAAAGGAAACGGGAAGATTTGTACTCCCTGAATGAAGCGTGCAGTATGTAAAACTAAAAGTAACTTTGAACTTGATGCAAAGCTGGTGTAAGCACTTAAGTTTTGTCTTCAGTTTTGTGACAAGAGGTTTTACTTCTGCCCCTCTGTAGGATGAGTTGATGGCTGAGTTGGAAGAACTGGAGCAAGAAGAGCTCGACAAAAACCTGCTGGAAATTGGAGAAGCAGAGGATGTGCCTCTTCCCAGTGTCCCTTCCACCTCTCTCCCAGAAAGGCCAGGTAAAAGATGCCTCCAGATAAACCACACCCTCTAATAGTTTCATGGTCCCCTTCATAGCAAAGAGCCATGGGATGTGGGTGCTGCAGGTGAGGCCAGCATTATTACCGAAGCCTCGAGCTAAGAGGATCGCAGGCCCATTTCAGAGGGTCTTTCAGACTCTGTCCCATCACTCTGGGTCTAGAGTTGCATGTAGACCTGACCAGTTAAGGTTGGTAGATTTCTCTAAAGAATGTTAATGAGCTAGATGGACTTGTGCAATAGTCTAATCATTTCATGGTCCCCTTCACATACCAGCTTTGTAATCCACATTTATTTATGGAACTTAAATTCCTCTGCTGCTATGGTGGCATTTAAACTCATCTCTAAATCTGCAGTCTAGCCCTCAAATTCTCATGCAATAAATGTAACTGCTGGGAAAGCCTTGTGGTAGAAGATTGAATCTTGCCACAGTCCGGGCTGTTTGGTCTTTCCTGCCTTCAGAGGAGATGTCCAGATAATCTCTCTTTCCTCATGGTCCTTCAGATTTGATCGTCTTCAAATATTTAGCTAGCTCCCCTTTTGAAAGTTGACACCGAATCTGCATCCTTTGCCTTTTCGAGCTGTGCATTCCGGATCATAAGGTGCTGCATTCAAAGTGTTTTTTCTCCTCTTCTCTCTGTTTCTTTACACTGATCTTAAATCCATGTCCTTGGATCCTCAAGCCTCTGCCACCGTGTTTGTGTTATTCCCCAGCCTACTTAATGTTCGGTGCAACGGAGAAAAATGAGGATTGGATTTTGGGGTGGGGGGTGGGGGGTGGGGGGTGGGGAAGCTGTGGGACAAGCTTCCTTTATATATCCCTATTTGTTTCTACTTCCGGCAGCCAAGAAGAAGGAAGAGGAAGACGAAGATATGCGGGACCTGGAAGCATGGGCTGCTATGTGAGAATGATGAGCATCTTGTAAAGCACGGACATTCTCGTATGTCATGGTTGTGGGTGTTTTGTTCTACATTGAAGGTCGTGAGCAGAGTAAATTTCTAAATGGCTGCTGGAATATATTTTGGGAAGGGTGTGTGCGTTGTGGCAATGTGGTTTGTTATACAGGAGGAGGAGCAGGGAAGGAGAAGGCAAACACTTTGGTACTACTTGTCCTATCTTTCATTGGATCTTCACTTGTGTTAATGACCATAGGCTTCAAACCCACGATAACTTCTCCCCCTCCCGAAACTGCACCACCCCCTCTCCCTCCCACCGTAGTGCCATTCACCATATCACTCCTCCTGTCCATTTGTAACTGCTGCAGTGCCGATTTGGTTTTCACAATGAAATTCCCGTAGCACATCTATAATTGTTTGCTTGAGGTGAAGCCAGGGTTGGTTCTTACTCCTGTAGCTTCTCCAATTTTTTTTGATTTATTCTTTACAGAAAAAAATCTCAATTGAAGACCTTTTTTTCCCCAAAACAAAACTCTTTTTCAGCAACGGAGCTCTTTATTTATAAAGCTTGTAAATTATTTTCTTCCCCACAAAATTTAAGCTGCTTAAAAGTGTATTTTAATCGGGTATAAGCGCGTGATTTACTGAGTTTGATTGCTCTTTCTGCGCCTCTGGGAATTTTTGGTTTAAGTTTTTTTTGGTTTGTTTTGGGTGAGGGGTGGTTACAGTTAGGGAACCTTATTTCTAAATTCCTGGCTGTCAATCAAAGATCGTGTTGATTGCTTGTATTTTTCTGCTCATCTGGTACAATTTCACTTTTCCCTTTTTATTATGGACTTAAACCTATAAGACACCTTCTGAATGCTGCTTCAGCTAAAAGTTATATTTTCCTCTTCAACATGGGCTGTGTACAGCACAGTGGTGGCAATATGGGGCTCTTAATCCACTACAAAATCAACCTAATCCTACTTAAACATGCTGTAAATACGTTGAGAAAAAATAAAATTTCTTTTAATGTAGCAAAATGTCGTGAACCAGATGTTTGAAAGTTGTGTGCAGGTATTATATGATTCTTGATGCTACATGGGTGAAGATGGCTATTTGTTTATTTTCCTATATACCTAACCTCTGCAGAGTTGGGATTGAGAAAGTGTTGCCTTTCAGGTGAGATATTAGCCTAAAGACATCCCTTCTGTTGGATATCATTGCTCAGAAGATGAGCAGCAGGATTCTGCTGAAGATTCAGCCCAACATTTATCCCCTGGAGACACCAGTGACTGCAGCTGCTGGAATCTGGAGCAACAAACAATCTGCTGGAGGAACTCAGCGGGTCGAACAGCATCAGTTCCTTCCTCCCCCACCACAGATGCTGCTCGACCTGCTGAGTTCCTACAGTTGCTCAATATTTATCCCTTTCTGAAGACCACCAAAAATAAATTGCCTGTAATCCTTGCAGCTGGTGTGCGTGGAAGCTTGCAGTGCTTCAACTGAGTTCCATATTACAAAGGTGACAATACTTGCCTTGATGCAAAGTGCTTTGAGAAGTGTGAAGATGCAACATGCCAGGCCAAAATGCAACTGCTGGTGCAGGTCTGTAAATGTGATCTTGGACTAAATCTTGTTGCTCTTTAAAGCAATGGCATGGTGCTGGAGCCTTTATTCTATTCACTCATACAACCTAAAATCTCTGCATTACACAGACTGTCCCAGAAGTTGGCATTTAGTGGGAACAAGCAGAGCTGATATCGTGAATCCACCATGTCGTGGATCCTGCTTCGGTGACTATTGGCAGATAATGTCACAACCTGCTCCATCCTGTGTGTAAAGATACATTGGAGCACAGATACTCAGCAGGAAAGGTTAAAGCTGTTGTGGTTCTTTTGCTCCAGGAATGATGAGGCTGAGGGCTAACGTCTTGAAGATTATAGCATGGGGTTTGGTGGACTAGATGTAGGCAAGATGTTTCCACTTGGGGAGACCAAGCCCATTTGCCATAAAAATAAGGTGTGAGAAATTCGGGACAAGTACTTTACAGGAGAATGGTTAAAATGTGGAACTTAAAGATACATCTGGGGAAGTTGGCATTGCTGCTAGGGCCAGTGTTTAATTGTGATCCCCAATTGACCTTGAGGGGAGTTGGAGAGTCGTGGTATATGTCCTAGCCTCATTATTTCTCCCAAAATGCATCACCTCACATTTACCAGGCATTTGAACAGGGATAGAAAAGGCATAGAGCGTTACGGGCATAATGTGGACAAATAGATTAGCGTAAATAGGCATAGAGGTCAGCATGGATGAAGTGGGCAGAAAGGGCTTCATGATTCTAAAGCTCAAAACATCCCAAAGCAACTCACAAGCAATGAAGTACTTTCAGGTAAACTGCTTCCCCCTATGTCCCTTTTCTCTCTCCTCCTGATCTACCCAGTTCTCAGCCCCTGTTACCCACACACTCCTCCTGCTGGTTCCCCTCCCACATCCCTTGCTTGACTCCGGATTCCACCTATCGGATTCCATCGTCTTCAGCTCTTTGTCACCTCCATCTATCACCTCTAAGCCTTTGTTGCTATTTCCACTCTCCCGTCCTCCGTCTCCCCTCTCTCTTTCAGTCCAGATGAAGGGTCTTGACCCAAAACTGTCCATTTTCCCTCCACAGATGCTGCCTGACTCGCCAAGTTCCTCCAGCATCTTGTTTGTTGCTCCAGATTTCAGCATCTTCAGTCTCTTGTGTCTGAAATACTTCTCGTGTCTAGTCTCTTAGAATGTGGAAACCACGTGCACACAACATACTGACACAAACAGCAAAGGAATAAATAACCAGATCATATCCTTGGTTTTTGTAGGGAAATTGGACAGAGTCAGTAAAAACATTTTCTCAATAAAGTGGCCTTTGGATCTTCTGCACTAACTGGAGAGACCAGAAGGGTGGCACATCTTACTCCCTCTGTACTACCCTGGGAATGTCAAGGCAGGTTGTTCTGCTCTCTCTGTAGAGTGAGCCAGTTTCATCTTGGCTAACTAATCCGGACTTGGGTGGAAATCCCTCTTGACGAACAGACCATGCTTTTAATCACTGGTGCAGTGTGGAGAGGAGCAGTTAGCAATTTGATAAGAGGCATAGATCGAGTGGACAGTCGGAGACTTTTTACCAGGGCAACAATGGCTAACACGAGGTGGCATAATTTTAAGGTGATTGGAAGAAGTTATAAGGGGGATGTCAGAGGTAAGATTTTATATTAGAGAGTGGTAGGTGCGTGGAACGCACTGCAGGCAGAGGTTGTGGGGGCAGATACATTAGGGACATTTAAGAGACTCTTAGACACATGAATGATAGAGAAATGGGAGGGAAGGGTTAGTTAGATATTAGAGTAGAATAAAATGTTGGCACATTTTACTGTGCTGTAGCGTTCTATGTTCTAATTTGTAGAGTAGCATATCAGTGATGCATTTCTTAAAAAAAGACATTGATAAAGGACAAGTTTATGTTATTCAGCACCTTTCTTGCACTCCCATATTGAACCTAACACTGTGAGGAAGCCACTCTGGGACCTGTGCCATTCTACTGCCTAATGTATCACAAAGAGCTTCACAGCCACTGTTTCCATTAAATGGCAAACAAAGTGGTTGAGTCCTAGTGATCAGATTTCCACTTAATTGGCCAGTAACACTTGCTTTAACATCTCTTCAGAAAGATGGTGCATCTGACTGCACCAATTCCTAATCTTACTATATTAAAATTGAGAGGTTTTAAAAAAGAGTAGATTAAGAGGGACTGTTTCCAGTAGCTGAGGGCCAGTTTTGGAAGATGCAGATTTAAAGTAACTATATCCAGCAGGCTGGCAGTGAAGAAAAGTTTCCTTTACGGCCATCTGCCTTGATCTGGAAAGTAGTGTCTGGAAGGGTGGTGCACGCAGCCACAATGGGGAAATTGGATAAATAGTTGTAAAGAGGCAGAAGTGTGCAGGGCCATGGGGAAGGAGCAGGAAGTGTCAGTAACCCTCAAAGAGCTAGCATGGGTACAATGGGCCAAATTCCCTGTCATGTGTGGGTCTGGAACCTACAACCTTGAAGGGAAGAGCCAACACTAACAATGGACAAACAAAGGGAGTAGCATGGGGTTGTGGTTTTAAAAGGGTTGTATAGAGAATAAGCATGAGATGTATTATTAGCAATGATGCCACATACACAGGTAGCTAGTGTCATTTCAACCGGTGAAACATCCCAACTACAAAACAAGCCAGTGTTTGCTGTAAACAATAGTTACACAGCACAGAAATGGGCTTTTCCACCCAACTCGTCCATGTCGACCAAGGTACCTACCTGAGCTAGTCCCACATCCCTCTAAACCTTTCCTATCCATGTACCTGTCCAAATGTCTTTTAAACATTGTAATTGTTGGTGTCGCCTTTGTGTGTCTTTAGCATTAGGTGCAACAATAGCTTTCTTGATTCACATTGTATGGAGATGTGTTTCATTTGAAGTAATTGCTTTAACACTGGGGGGAACATGAACAAATTTAGTGATTCCAAAAATGGCCTGCATTTACATAACTCCTTTTGCACTCTAAGGGTATCCCAAGAAGCTTCCCGTGACCAGTAGAGTACTTCTGCTCACTGTTGTCACCCAAAATATGGACCTAGAAATTCTAATTGACAGAGAAATGCCTAGTAAAATGGCACTGCAGGCTACGGCAGGGTTCCGTTCCTGAGAACTGTTCGTTAGTTGGAAATGAACAAAAGCAGTGTGTGGGAGAGGATCGTGCGCGGGAAGAGTGGCCACCAGCTGGTCTGAAGGAGCGAGTCTGGTCAGCTTGACCCAAGCCCTGATAGTTGCGGCTCGGGAGGTGGGTGTGGGGACAGAAGGCAGGCAGAAATGCCCCGTTCCCACCCAGTGGAAGGTACCTACAGCCCCGCAGCAGCTGGCAAACCCATTCCGCTGGCCTCCCAAACGCTCGTTCCTATGTACGAGTGTCCATAAGTTGGTCGTTCGTAACCCGTGGAGGACCAATATAGGCAACCAGTATCATCTGTGGATTTGTACAGCATGGACAAGATGGGCTGAAGGGTCTGCTTCCACACCGACAAGTTGCCTACCTGAGCTAGTCCCATTTGCCTGCGTTTGGACCATATCCTTCTGAACCCTTCCTATCCATGAACCGGTCCAAATGTCTTTTAACTATTGTAATTCTATCTGCCTCCACCTCATCCTCTGGTAGCTCATTCCATTTACCCACCACCAAATCAGTTTTCCAGAGCCACACGGAGGGATTTTCTTGAACTGGTCATGAACAGGGAGTTCTCCATGTGATATGGCATGGGTTCTCAAGGTTGCAGTCCCTTGGTTGTTCACTAATTTGGTTCATTTTTCACGGGGAGTGTTGGATAAACATGGCAATGTGGACCCTGTATTGACAGATGATCAGATATCATGGCATTCTAGGTAGAAACCCAAGAGGATCACTGGAATGATTGCAGATCCCTGTCAAAGGAAGCAGGAAAAGCCTTAATGCCATTGGCTTGGGTGTCCATCAGGGACGGTTCCTTCCTGTCCTCTCAGACAACAGCAACTCTGCACATTCTAGCCCTGCTTTTGCATTCAGGGTCTGCACTGTTTTCTCAAAATTGTTGAGATTTGGTGTAGCAACATCAAATGTGTGTTCCAACTCTTCAGATGGATTTTCAAGATCTGAGCATTAATTGCCTGTTCCTTGAAAATGTGGCGGTGACGTGACTTCTCGAACCACTTCAGTCCCGGTGAAGGTGCTCCCACAGTGGTGTTGGGCAGGGAGGTTTGGGACTCAGACCAAGCGACGATGAAGGACCAGTGATATATTTCCAAGTCAGGATGGCCTGTGACATGAGGAGGAACCTGCAAGTAGGTGGTGTTCCCATGCACCTGCTGCCCTTGCCCTTGGTGGAAGAAGCCGTGGGTTTGGGAGGTGCTGTTGGAACAGGCTGGGCAAATAATTGCAGTACATTTTGTGGATGGTACATACTGCAGACACTGTCATGGACTAGCTGCCAATCAGGTGAGATACTTTGCCTTGGGTGGTGTGGAACTTCTTGAGAGTTGGTGCTGCACACATCCAGCAAGTGGAGAGGACTCTGTCACACTCTGATCTCATTCTTTAACATTGCCTATGACCTTGCCCATGGACTTGGCCTGTCTATATCACACTGAAGCCTCTCTGCATGTTCCTCACAAAACAGAGGGACCTACATATTATTATACATTGTACAATAGGTATGCAGAAGCCGGAACACAAGTTAGTATCGGATTTTAACCCACTAAACATGCATTAAAAGAAGTACATGTGTGCACAGGTGCAATGAAAAATTTGCAGCAGCATCACAGGCACAGAGCATCATTCACAACAAAAACTTAATACAAAAGGGTGCTTTATGGTCAGTACGAACTCAGTGGGTCAAAGGACCTGTATGACGTGACATGGGTAAGTCAAGAGACGTGAGCACAAAAGTGCAAGAGTTTAATACCAATAATTGATCAGCAAATGAGCAGCATAGATACAAGGGGTATTTCTCTTTATTTTACCTTATATTTCTCCTGCTGTCTCCCTGACTTTGCTGATCGTGACTCCTTGCCACAGTATTGTAGGGTGACCCCAGACCTGTCACTTTGTACAGGGTCAGTCCTGGGCTGGAGTGGTGCTTGAAGTTGAGAAGCTGCTATCATGTAATACTGTGAGTAGCCACCAGATGGAGGAGCTGGCCCATTTTTACAATGAGTGCCGGGCAAGAACCAGACTCATTTCTCATTGGATGTAAACTGGTGTGGAAAATATCCATTGTGTGAGACCTGGTTCCCCATTCATTATTCAGTCTGATGAGTTAATTCATTTTTGAGCAGCGTGACTGGGAAGACTGCAAAAACGGAAGGTGCTGGAAACACTCAGCAGGTCAGGCAGCATCTGTGGAAAGCAAAACTATTAGTAGAGTCATACAGCACAGAAACAGGTCCTTTGACCCAACTGGTTCATGCCAACCAAGATGCCCATATAAGTTAGTCCCACGTGCCTGCGCTTGGCCCATATCCCTCTAAACCTTTCCTATCCATGTACTATAATTCCAAACAAACTCATCACCAAACTCTGAGACCTGGGACTCAACACCTCCCTCTGCAACTGAATCCTTGAATCTCTGACCAACAGACCGCAATCAGTGAGGATAGGCAGCAATACCTCCAGCACAATTATTCTCAACACTGGTGCCCCACAAGGCTGCATCCTTAGCCCTCTACTCCCTATACACTCATGACTGCATAACCAGATTCTGCTCTAACTCCATCTACAAGTTTGCAGATGATACCACCATAGTGGGCTATCTCAAATAACAATGAGTCTGAGGATAGGAAGGAGATAGAGAGCTTAGTGGAATGGTGTCATGACAACAACCTTTCCCTCAATGTCAACAAAACAAAAGAGCTGGTCATTGACTTCAGAAAAGGGGATGGTCTACATCAATGGTGCCGAGGTTGAGAGCTTCAAGTTTCTTGGAGTGAACATCACCAACAGCCTGTCCTGGTCCAACCACGTAGGCACCACGGCCAAGAAAGCTCACCAGTGCCTCTACTTCCTCAGGAGGCTAAAGAAATTTGACGTGTCCCCTTTGACACTCACCAACTTTTATCAATGCACCATAGAAAGCATCCTATCTGGATGCATCATGGCTTGGTACGGCAACTGCTCTGCCTGGGACTGCAAGAAACTGCAGAGAGTTGTGGACACAGCCCAGCGCATCATGGAAACCAGCCTCCCCTCCATGGCGCAAGTTCAATTCCCGCCACTGTCTGTAAGGAGTTTGTACGTTCTCCCCGGGTCTGCGTGGGTTTCCTCCGGGTGCTCCAGTTTCCTCCCACATCCCAAAGACGTACGGGTTAGGAAGTTGTGGGCATGCTATGTTGGCGCCAGAAGTGTGGCGACGCTTGCAGGCTGCCCCCCAGAACACTCTACGCAAAAGATGCATTTCACTGTGTGTTTTGATATACATGTGACTAATAAAGATATCTATACCCCTCGCTGCTTTGGTAAAGCAGCCAGCATAATCAAAGAGCCCACCCACCCAGGTCATTCTCTCTTCTCCCCTCTCCCATTGGGCAGAAGATACAGGAGCCGGAGGACACATACCACCAGGCTCAAGGACAGCTTCTATCCCACGGTGATAAGACTATTGAACGGTTCCCTTATACGATGAGATGGACTCTTGACCTCATGATCTACCTTGTTATGACCTTGCACCTTATTGTCTACCTGCAATGCACTTACCTATAGCTATGACACTTTACTCTGTATTCTGTTATTGTTTTTACCCTGTACTACCTCAATGAAAATTGACCTGTAGGATCGGTATGCAAGGCAAGTCTTTCTCTGTACCTCGGTACAAGTGACAACAACAAACTAATACCAATACCTGTCCAACTGTCTTTGAAATGTTCTTATTGTACCTTCTTCAACCAGGTACAACAAGCAGCTTGCTCCATATATGGACCACCCTCTGGGTGAAGAAGTTACCCCTTGGGTCCCTTTTAAATCTTTCCCCTCTCATAAACTCATGCCCTCATGTTTTTAATTCCCTTTCTCTGTGAAAAAGACTGAGTGCATTCACCTTATCTATGCCCCTCATTCTCCTACACTCCAAGGAATAAAGTCCTAGCCTGCCCAACCTCTCCTATAACTCAGGCCCTTGAGTTCTGGCAACATTCTCATAAATTGTCTTTGCCCCCTTTCCAGCTTAATGACATCTTTCCTATAACTTACTAACCAAAACTGTACCCAGTACCCAAGGTGCGGCCTCACCAGCGCCCTGTACAACTGCAACATAACGTCCCAACTTCTATACTCAACGCCCTGACTGATGAAGGCCAGCCTGCCAAAAGCCTTCTTCACAACCCTGCCCACCTGTGATGCTACTTTCAGGAAATTATATGCTTGTACTCCTGGGTCCCTCTGCTCTATAACACTCCCCAGGGCCCTCCCATTCACTGTGAAAGTCCTACCTGGTTTGATTCTCAAAATGCAACACCTCACACTTACAGTGGCACCCCTGGTCAAAAATTCTGTTACTGTGAGTAGCTAAGTGAGTAAAAGATGACCTGATTTCCAAAAGGCATAAAGTTAAAGATGACACATTTCATTAATATTTTAAGCAAGATTACTTTTCTATTTCCATCTTTTACAGTTTCAAAATAACAAAAAAGGAAAAGGACCCGAAGCAAAAGTTTGGGCACCCTGCATGGTCAGTACTTAGTAACACCCCATTTGGCAAGTATTACAGCTTGTAAACGCTTCCTGTAGCCAGCTAAGAGTCTTTCAATTCTTGTTTGGGAGATTTTCGCCCATTCTTCCTTGCAGAAGGCTTCTAGTTCTGAGAGATTCTTGGATCGTCTTGCATGGACTGCTCTTTTGAGTTCTGTCCACAGATTTTCGATGATGTTTTGGTCGGGGGACTGTGAGGGCCATGGCAAAACCTTCAGCTTGTGCCTCTTGAGGTAGTCCATTGTGGATTTTGAGGTGTGTTTAGGATCATTATCCTGTTGTAGAAGCCATCCTCTTTTCATCTTCAGCTTTTTTACAGACGGTGTGATGTTTGCTTCCAGAATTTGCTGGTATTTAATTGAATTCATTCTTCCCTCTACCAGTAAAATGTTCCCTGTGCCACTGGCTGCAAGACAAGCCCAAAGCATGATTGATCCACCCCCGTGCTTAACAGTTGGAGAGGTGTTCTTTTCATGAAATTCTGCACCCTTTTTTCTCCAAACATACCTTTGCTCATTGTGGCCAAAAAGTTCTATTTTAACTTTATCAGTCCACAGGACTTGTTTCCAAAATGCTTCAGGCTCGTTTAGGTGTTCCTTTGCAAACTTCTGACGCTGAATTTTGTGGTGAGGACGCAGGAAAGGTTTTCTTCTGAAGACTCTTCCATGAAGGTCATTTTTGTGCAGGTGTTGCTGCACAGTAGAATAGTGCACCACCACTCCAGAGCCTGCTAAATCTTCCTGAAGGTCTTTTGCAGTCAAACGGGGGTTTTGATTTGCCTTTCTAGCAATCCTACGAGCAGTTCTCTCGGAAAGTTTTCTTGGTCTTCCAGACCTCAATTTGACCTCCGCCATTCCTGTTAACCGCCATTTCTTAATTACATTACAAACTGAGGAAACGGCTACCTGAAAACGCTTTACTATCTTCTTATAGCCTTCTCCTGCTTTGTGGGCATCATTTGTTTTAATTTTCAGAGTGCTAGGCAGCTGCTTAGAGGAGCCCATGGCTGCTGATTGTTGGGGCAAGGTTTGAGAAGTCAGGGTATTTATAAAGCTTTGAAATTTGCATCACCTGGCCCTTCTTAACGATGACTGTGAACAAGCCATAGCCCTAACAAGCTAATGAAGGCCTGAGACCTTGGTAAAAGTTATCTGAGAGCTCAAATCTCTTGGGGTGCCCAAACTTTTGCATGGTGCTCCTTTCCTTTTTTCACTCTAAAATTGTACAAAACAAAAATAATATACTAATCTTGCTTAAAATGTTGAAAAGAATCTTTAACTTTATGACTTTTGGAGATCAGTTCATCTTCTACTCACTTAACTATTCACAGTAACAGAAATTTTGACCAGGGGTGCCCAAACTTTTGCATGCCACTGTATCTGAATTGAACGCTGTTTGCCATTCCTCAGCCTACTTACCCAGCTGATCAAGATCCCCCTGTAATTTTTGATGACCTTCTTCACTGTTGACGACACCACCTATTTTGGTGTCACCTGCAAACTAATGTTTCAGGTCTGCACCATTCTCAGAACTGGACGATGGAGGGGGGGCTTTTTAAACCATTGAGAGGAGCCTTGATGCAGCTGAAGAGTGAATCATGTTGTGCAGGACTGGAGTCACATACAGGGGCAGAAGATGGAAGAGCTGACAGGTTTCCCACCTCAAGGAACATTGGGCACCACAGTGGTGTGGCAGGTAGTTCTGGTCCCTCACAGCTCCAGAGACCCAGGTTTGATCCTGACCTCCGATGCTGTCTGTGTGGAGTTTGCACGTTCTCCCCACGACTGCCTGGGTTTTCCCCGGGTGCTCCAGTTTCCTCCCACATCCCAAAGACCTTGGTAGGTTAATGGCCCCTAGTGTGTCATTGAATGGGAGGATCAGGTAGAGTTGATGGGAAAGGGACGAAGAGTAGGCTGTGGAGAAATGTGGGGTGGTGGGATTACTGTGACAGCTGGCACAAGGTTGATAGGTCGAATGGCCTCTTCTACATCACAAGAAATCTAACCAGCTGGGTTAACAGAGTCTCTACTCATCTACGTCAACGATAGTCCAACGACTTCTGGCTATTCACCGACTTCCCAGTGCAGGCATCAGGGGAGCCCATGCTGGCTCCCCACCGTTCCACTGGCTCCTACCCCTCCTCTGGCTCCCACTCCTCCACTGGCTCCCAACTCTCCACTGGATCCCACCCCTCCGTTGGCTCCCGCCCCTCCACTGGAACCCACCCAGCACTGGATCCCACCCTCCACTGCCGTCCTCCATTTGCTCCCACCCTGCCACTGGCTCCCAACCCTCCACTGGATCCCACCCCTCCGTTGGCTCCCGCCCCTCCACTGGAACCCACCCAGCATTGGATCCCACCCTCCACTGCCGTCCTCCATTTGCTCCCACCCCACCACTGGCTCCCACACCCATTCCAAGCGTCACCCCAGCCCAAACAATCCTCACTCTCAACTGACACTTGGGGAATCCAAACTGTGCCGTCACTGCGCTGTGACAGGTGAAGCCCCCACATTCCTTCCAGTAAGGTGAAAGGAGGGGTCTCCCAGCACATCCACAAGGTAGGATTGTCCGGGTAGGGCTGGTGGTTTGAGGAACGGAAGTGTCACTCCATCTGCCATTTCTCAGCCCATTTTCCCAGCTGGTTCAGATCACTTTACAAGCTTTGATAGCCTTCCTCGCTGTCCACTACGCCCCCAATTTTGGTGTCATCTACAAATTTGCTGATCAAGTTTACCACATTATCATCTAAATCATTAATATAGATGATAAACAACAACAGACCCAGCACCAATCCCTGCGGCACACCACTAGTCACAGACCTCCAGTCAGAGAGACAACCATCTACTACCACTCTCTGGCTCCTCCCGCTAAGCCAATGTTGAATCCAATTGGCTGCTTCATCCTGAATGCCAAGCGACTTAACCTTCTGGACCATGTGGGACTTTGTCAAAGGCCTTGCTAAAGTCCATACATACCCAGGGTATAAATGCCATGAAAATTAGCTTCTTACAGCAGCAGCACAGTACGTTACAAACACGACAAACATATGTTAACATAAACTTAACATGAATTATACATAACTTAATGACAAAATCAACATAACAACGTTAAGAGAGAGCAAAAAGAATATAGTCCGAGGTAGTGTTAAGATTTTTCAGATGGGTTCAAGAACCTGATGGCAGTGGGGAAGAAGCTGTTGTTGAACCTTGAGGTGTGGGTCTTCAGGCTTCTGTACCTCCTGCCTAAAGGCAGCATCGAGAAGAGGGCATGACCCGAATTGTGGGGGTCCCTGATGGTGGATCACCAGGGAAGAAATTTCTTCCTGTTTCTATCCTGAATGGCCCACCTTACTTTGAGACTGTAACTCCTTCCCCCCAGCATCAGTGCCACATCTACCCTACCAAGTCTCTTAGGAATTCCATATATTTCATAGAACATAGAACAGTACAGCACAATACAGGCCCTTCGGCCCACAATGTTATGCCAACCTTTAAACCTCGTCTAAAACTATCTAACCCCTTCCTCCCACATGTCCCTCTATTTTAAGTTCCTCCATATGCTTATCTAGTAATCTCTTGAATTTGACCAATGTACCTGCCTCCACCACCGCCCCAGGCAGCGCATTCCATGCCCCAACCACTCTCTGGGTAAAAAAACCTTCCTCTGATCTCTCCCTTGAACTTCCCACCCATTACTTTAAAGCCATGCCCTCTTGTATTGAGCATGGGTGCCCTGGGGAAGAGGCGCTGGCTGTTCACTCTATCTATTCCTCTTAATATTTTATACACCTCTATCATGTCTCCTCTCATCCTCCTTCTCTCCAAAGAGTAAAGCCCTACCTCCCTTAGTCTGTCCTCATTATCCATACTCTCCAATCCAGGCAGCATCCTGGTAAATCTCCTCTGCACCCTTTCCAATGCCTCCACATCCCTCCTATAACGAGGCAACCAGAACTGGACACAGTACTCTCAGTGTGGTTTCATTGAGACCATGCCTCTTTCTTCTAACCTGGACAGAGTATAGGCCTAATCTGCTTCATCTCCCCTCACTGAACAAACCTGCCATTCCAGGAATCAGTCACCTCACTACACTCCCTCTCTCCCCAGTGTTTCCTTCATAGGTAGGGAGACCAGGTCTGTGCACAATGTTCCACAATAATCGTGCACAATATTTTTCCTGTGTTTCCTTCGTTACAGTAATGGTTGTAGACTCAGCCAGCTCCATCACCGGCACAACCCTGCCCACCATCGAGGACATCTTCAAGAGGTGGTGCCTCAAGAAGGCGGCATCCATCACTGAGGACCCTTGCCATCCCGGACACGCCCTCTTCTCGTTACTACCATTGGGGAGGAGGTACAGGAGCCTGAAGACCCACACTCAGCGATTCAGGAACAGCTTCTTCCCCTCCGCCATCAGATTTCTGAACCGTCCATGAACCCATGAACACTACCTCGTTATTCCTTTCTTTTGCACTATTTATTTATTTTTGTAATTTACAGTAATTTTATGCCTTGCACTGTACTGCTGCCGCAAAACAACACATTTCACATCATATGTCAGTGATAATAAATCTGATTCTGATTCTGTCTAATTTTTGCATGCAGCATGGTTTTGAATGATGTGTCTAGACTCACAGAATGATACAGAACAGAAAGACCATTCAGCCCTTTTAGCTCTGCTATCAGACAGGTTTGCCTTGCTCTTTCCCGTAGCCTGAAAATCTTCATCCAATTCTATTTTGAAATTGAACATTGGACTTTTTTTTGATACTTTTGCAAGTTCTTTCTTAGATCAACTTGCTCACTGTTAAATAGAAACGTTTTCTCCACTTGTCCCAACTGATTTCCTGCCTCCTTAGGTCACCAGTCTCCTCCCCCAGGAACAGTCTCTCCGTATTTGTTTCACAGGAGCAAGAGCGGGAAGCAGTTTGGAGAGCAAATCTCGTTGCTGAGCTAATTGGCAGCAGCAGCAGCCAATAAAAAGAAGGTAAGCTCAAGTGGAGCAGCCATTGTGTGAGTGGCTCAGTGTAAGGGTGGGACTTGAGGCTTTAGCTCAAGAGGCTTCAGCGTGAAGAGGTGGCGTAAGTGAGCAGAGGCTCAGGTGAGGTTCAGGTAAGGTCTTTTTCTTGTTGCACAGTTTGGGGCGGTGGGAATGGCAGGCAGGGCAGTACTTTGCTCCTCTTGCAGGATGTTGGGAATCAGGGAGACCTCTAGTGTCCCTGATGACTACACCTGCGAGAAGTGCATCCGGCTGCAGCGCCTTACAGACCGTGTTAGGGAACTGGAGCTGGAGCTGGATGAACTCTGGATCATTCGGAAAACTAAAGAGATGATAGACAGGCGTTACTGGGAGGCAGTCACACCTAGGTTGCAGGATGCAGATAGCTGGGTGACTGTCAGGGGAGGGAAAGGGGATAGGCAGTCAGTGCAGGGTACCCCTGTGGCTGATCCCCTCAATAACAAGTACACTGTTTTGGATACTGTTGGGGGGTGGGGGGAAACAACCCACCAAGGGAAAGCCACAGCAGCCTGGTCACTGTGATACAGAAGGGAAGGGGAGAGAAGAGGATTGCGGTAGTGATAGGGGATTCACTGGTTAGGAGATTCTGTGGACAAGAACGAGACTTGTGGATGGTAAGTTGCCTCCCATGTGCCAGGGTCAGAGATACCTCAGATCGAGTCCACGGCATTCTTAAGGGGGAGGGAGAGCAGCCAGAAGTCATGGTACACACTGGTACCAATGACATAGATACGAAAAGGGATGAGGTCCTGAAGAGGGAATATAGGGAGTTAGGAAGGAAGCTGAAAAGCAGGACCTCAAGGGTAGTGATCTCTGGATCGCTGCCTGTGCCACGCACCAGTGAGGGTAAGAATAGGTTGATTTAGCAGATGAATGTGTAGCTGAAGATTTGGTGCGGGGGGCAGGGTTTCAGATTTGTTGATCACTGGGATCTCTTCTGGGGAAGGTACGACCTGTCCAAAAAGGACGAGTTACACCTGAACTGGAGGGGGACCAATGTCCTTGTGGGTAGGTTTGCTAGAACTGTTGGGGAGGGTTTAAACTGGTTCAGCGGGGGATGGGGACCAGAGTGTTAGGTCAGATGACGGAGCAGTTGGTGTAAAGGCAGATGCATTATGTGGAGAGACTGTGAAGAAGGAGAGACAGTGGATCGGGTATAAATGCAGTCAGTTGGATGGGTTGAAATGTGTTTAATGCAAGAAGTATTAAGAATAAGGGTGATGAACTCAGAGCATGGATCACTACATGGAGTTATGATGTTGTGGCCATTACAGAGACTTGGCTGTCACAAGGGCAGGATTGGCTGCTGGATATTCCGGGGTTTAGATGTTCCAAAAGGGATAGGGAAGTAGGTAAAAGAGGTGGGGGAGTGGCATTGCTAATCAGGGACAGTATCACAGCTGCAGAAAGGGAGGATGTCCTGGAGGGATCATCTACTGAGTCTGTGGGTGGAAGTTAGAAACAGGAAAGGAGCGATCACTCTATTGGGAATATCCTATAGGCCCCCCAATAGCCACCAGGACACTGAGGAACAGATAAGTAGGCAGATTTTGGAAGGTGCAAAAATAACAGGGTTGTTGTCATGGGAGACTCAACTTCCCAAATATTGATCGGCAATTCCTTAGTGCAACAGGGTTAGATGGGGCAGTTTGTTTGTTATGTCCAGGAAGGATTCCTGACACAGTATATGGACAGGCGGACTAGAGGAGAGCCCATACTGGATCTAGTACTAGGCAATGAACCTGGTCAGGTAACAGACCTCTCGATGGGCGAACATTTCTGAGACAGTGACCACAACTCCCTGGCCTTTCACATAGCCATGGACAGGGATAAGAGCAGACGATATGGGAAAGTTTTTAATGTGGGGAGGGCTAATTACAACGGTATTAGGCAGGATCTTGGGAGCATAAATTGGGAACAGATACTCTCAGGGAAATGCACAGAAGAAATGTGGAGGCTGTTTAGGGA
This sequence comes from Pristis pectinata, assembly GCF_009764475.1. NCBI lineage: Eukaryota > Metazoa > Chordata > Chondrichthyes > Rhinopristiformes > Pristidae > Pristis > Pristis pectinata. Next base: position 42,214,361 of record NC_067420.1, read on the forward strand.
ACACTTACATGGGGTTGTGGATAGGTTTGTCCCACTGAGACAGGGAAAAGTTGTTAGGGTAAAGAAACCATGGTTGACGAGGGAGGTGAAATATTTAGTCAAGAGGAAGAAGGAAGCATACTTAAGCTTTAGGAAGCAAAAATTAGGCAGGGCTCTTGAGAATTAGAAGGTAGCCAGGAAGGAGCTTAAGAAGGGACTTAGGAGAGCTAGAAGAGGACATGAGAAGGCCTTGGCGAGTAGAATTAAGGAAAACCCCAAGGCATTCTATACAAACATGAAGAACAGGAGGATGACTAGAGTGAGGGTAGGACCGCTCAGGGATAAAGGGGAAAACGTGCCTGGAGGCAGAGGAAGTAAGGGAGGTCCTTAATGAATACTTTGCTTCAGTGTTCGCAAGGGAGAGAGACTGACAAATGTGAGGTCAGCATAGAACAGGCTAATGTGCTGGAACATGTTGAGGTTAAGAAAGAGGCAGTGTTGGAGCTTCTGAAACACATTAGGATAGATAAGTCCCCAGGACCGACGGGATATACCTACAGGATGATTACTACATCATTAGTAATGATATAGTAATATCATTACTACAGGATGTGAGGGAAGAGATTGCTGGGGCATTGATGCTTATATTTGCATCCTCCCTGGCCACAGGGGTGGTCCCAGAGGATTGGAGGATGGCTAATGTTGTTGCCTTGTTCAAGAAAGGTAATATGGGTAATCCTGGGAATTATAGACCGGTGAGTCTTACCAGTGGTGGGCAAACTATTGGAGAGGATTCTTAGGGACAGGATTTATGAGCATTTGGAGAAGCATAGACTTATTAGGGATAGCCAGCATGACTTTGTGAGGGGCAGGTTGTGCCTCACAAGCCTAATTGAGTTTTTTGAGGAGGTGACAAAACAAATAGATGAAAGTAGAGCGGTGGATGGGGTGTAAATGGACTTTAGTAAAGTGCTTGACAAGATTCCCCATGGTAGGTTCATCCAGAAAGTTATGAGGCATGGGATCCATGGAGACTTGGCTGCATGGATTCAGAATAGGCTTGCTCACAGAAGGCAGATGGTGGTGGGAGATGGAGAATATTCTGCCTGGAGGTCAGTGAGTAGTGATGTTCCACAGGGATCTGTTTTGGGGCCCCAGCTCTTGGTGATTTTTATAAATGACTTGGATAAGGAAGTGGGGGGATGGGTTAGTAAGTTTGCAGATGACACGAAGGTTGGAGGTGTTGTGGATAGTGGAGAAGGTTGTCATAGGCTATAACAGGATGCAGAGTTGGGCAGAGAAGTGGCAGATGGAGTTCAATCCGGAAAAAGTGTGAAGTGATACACTTTGGAAGCACGAACATGAAGTACTATTAATGGCAGGATTCTGAGCAATGTGGAGGAACAGAGGGATCTTGGGGTCCAAGTCCATAGATCCCTCAAAGTTGCCATACAAGTTGATAGGGTGGTTAAGAAGGCGTATGGTGTGCTGGCCTCATTAGTCAGGGGATTGAGTTCAAGAGCCACGAGGTAATGTTGCAACTCTATAGAACTCTGGTTAGACCACACTTGGAGTATTGTGTTCAGTTCTGGTCGCCTCATTGTAGAAAGGAAGTGGAAGCTTTAGAGAGGGTGCAGAGGAGATTTACCAGGATTCTGCCTGGATTAGAGAGCATGTCTTATGAGGAAAGGTTGAGTGAGCTAGTGCTTTTCTCTTTGGAGTGATGCAAGATGAGAGGTGACTTGATAGAGTATAAGATTATGAGGGGCATAGATAGAGTTGACGGCCAGCACCTTCTCCCCAGGGCGGCAACAGCCAATACCAGAGAGCATCTGTTTAAGGTCAGAGGAGGAATGTTCAGGGGAGATGTCAGAGGTAGGTTCTTTACACAGAGAACGCTGGGTGCCTGGAATGCACTGCCGGGGGTGGTGGTAGAGGCTAATACAACAGGAACATTTAAAAGGCTCTTAGAAAGGCACATGGATGTAAGAATAATGGAGGGTTATGGGCTGTGAAGGAGGGAAGGGTTAGATTGAGCACGGAGGAGGTGTTCCTATAGTTCGGCACAACATGGTGGGCCGAAGGACCCGTACTGCTCTATGTTCTATTTACCCTCTGAAAACCATTATGTTTATGGATCAATGCCTGGATATCAGTTGCATCCACCTGGGTTCTCGAGAGCTGTTTCACTGAAAACGGAAAATGCTAGATACACTCAGCAGGTCAGGCAGCATCTGTGGAGAGAGAAATATTTTGGGTTGAACATCCATTGTCAGAACTAACTTTAAATTAGGCTGCATCTGGAGTATCGCATTCAATTCTGGTTGCCCCAATGTACGAAAGGTGTGGAAGCTTTGGAGAAGGTGCAGAAGAGGTTTACCAGGATGCTGCCTGGATTAGAGGGCATGTGCTATGAAGAGAGATTAGGCAAACTTGGGTTGTTTTCTGTGAAGCGTCAGAGCCTGAGGGGAGACCTGACAGAAGTTTATAAGATTATGAGAGGCACAGATAGCCAGCGTCTTTTTCCCAGGGTCGAAATGTCTAATACCAGAGGGCATGCACTTAAGGTGAGAGGGGGTAAATTCAGAGGAGATGTGTGGGGCAAGTTTTTTACACAGTGTGATGGGTGCCTGGAATGTGCTGCCAGGGGTGGTAATGGAGGCAAGTCCAATAGAGGCATTTGAGAGGCTCTTAGATAGGTACTTGGATGTGCAGAGAATGGAGGGAGATGGACATTGTGTAGGCAGAAGGGATTAGTTTAGTTAGGTGTTTAATTAGTTTGCACAACAGGCTGAAGAGCCTATTCCTGTGCTGTGCTGTTCTATGTTTCTCTCTTCACAGATGCTGCCTGACCTGTTGAGTGTTTTCAAAACTTCCTTTTTTATTTTGAATTTCCAGCATCTGCGTTTTTGATTTCTCTTCTCCACACACGCTGCCTGACTTGCTGAGTTTTCCCAGCATTCTGCGTTGTTTCAGGTTTCGTTTTGTGTGCTGTATCTAACAATTCCAGCAAGTTTTTTTTAACCCTTCGGATGTCCTCCATCTCTTCCAGACAGGGTGGGTGACTTTAACAAGCCTTCGGGACCCTCTCACAGTCAACTCCATCTGTGACACCCTGATCTCCACCCTATCACATTGTCCTCTCCCCTCCCCCCACCCCCCGCAACTTTCCCTTCTCTGCAGGTTTAAACTTGCTTTTCTAACTTTGCCCAAGTTCTGATGAAGGGTTATCGAGCTGAAACATTGACTTGGTTTCTCTCCCCACAGATGCTGTCTGACCTGCTGAGTGTTTGCTTTTCTAACACTGTCCTGTGCTTCTCCAGACCCTAGAACCCTCCCTCCTTCCCCCTCCCCAACCCGACGGGCTTGATTCTGAATATTGATTCATGGTGGGGTGGGAGGGGCAGTGAGGAAGGAGTTTGAACTCAGGAGGAGTTGGAGAGGGGTCTCTGAGTAAAGAGGCAGCTGCCTACATAACACACGGACATCTCTGCCATCCGTACTTAGGTTGTTAGCAGATACGGTGGGAAGGCTCTGTTCACCTCTGCAGCATGTAGATGACAGTTATTCCCACTGCTTCAGATGCAACCCACAGCCATATAAGACAGCTCAGGAAATGCAGTGGCCTGCATTATTTAATACTGCTACATTGCTAAACTGCTACACTCCAACCTTGTGACAGCTAATCCATTATTGGATTTCTGAGGCAAATAACAGACAGTCAGTTAATTCATCAATATCAGAATTGCAAAACCAAAGTTATCTTCTTGTGACTTAATCTGTTAGTAGTTTACCAGTCTGCAGTTCCTATTCCATGAGATTAAACATTTTGAAGTTCTGATCATTGTTCCATGGAACAACCTAATACTAGAGGGCGTGCAGTTAAGGTGAGAGGGGGAAAATTCAAAGGAGATGTGCGGGGCAAGTTTTTTGTTACACAGAGTGGTGGGTGCCTGGAATGCTCTGCCAGGGTGCTGGAGGAGGCAGATACGATAGAGGTGTTAACATCTCTCGGGGAATTATCCACTCCCCTTAGAATGATTCAAAAAGACCATGATGTCCTGCACCTTCTATTTTGCACCATGGGCCAGTGGTGTTTGACCCAGTCAGTACTGTTCCTCCCAAGGTTAGCAATGCCTGGCATATGTAGGCATATGGCATGCTTGCCTTTATCAGTCAAGGCATTGAGTTTAAGAGTCAGGAAGTTATGTTGCAGCTTTATAAAGCACCGGTTAGGCACCCTGTGGAGGATTGCATTCAATTCTGGTTGCTCCATTACAGGAAGGATGTGAAAGCTTTGGAGAGGGTGCAGAAGGGTTTACCAGGATGCTGCCTGGATTAGAGGGCAGGTGCTATAAGGCTTGGACAAACTAGGGTCGTTTTCTCTGGAGTGGTGGAGGCTGAGGGGAGAGAGGCTGATAGAAGTTTATAAAATTATGAGAGAGTAAACAACTGGTATCTTTTCCCAGGATCAAAATATCTAATACTAGCAGGGCATGCATTTGAGGTGAGAGGGGTAAGTTCAAAGGAAACGTTGTGGGGCAAGTTTTTTACACTGAGAGTGGTGCGTGTCTGAAATGTGCTGCCAGGGGTGGTGGTGGAGGCAGATACGATAGAGGTGTTTAAGAGGCTCTTAGATAGGCACATGGATGTGCAGAGATGAGATGAGGTATCCTTATTAGTCAGATGTACATCGAAACACGCAGTGAAATACATCTTTTGCGCAGAGTGTTCTGGGGACAGCCCGCAAGTGTCGCCATGTTTCTGGCGCCAACATAGCATGCCCACAACTTCCTAATCCGTACGTCTTTGGAATGTGGGAGGAAACCGGAGCACCCGGAGGAAACCCACGCAGACATGGGGAGAACGCACAAACTCCTTACAGACAGCGGCCGGAATTGAACCTGGGTCTCTGGCACTGTAATAGCGTTACGCTAACCGCTACACTACCGTGCCTGCCCTCCTGAGAATGGAGGAGTATGGACATTGTGCAGGCAGAAAAGATTAGGTGTCATTAGTTTAATTAGTTTGGCACAACATTGTGGGCCGAAGGGCCTGTTCCTGTGCTGTACTGGTCTACAATCTATGTACAGCCCTTACATACGAACGAGCGTTTGGGAGACTGACGGGACGGACTTCCGGCTGCTGTGGGGCTGCGGGTACCTTCAGCCGGGTGGGAAGTGGGTTAAATGAAAAACACGACGATGCTGGAGGAACTCAGCAGGCCAGGCAGCATCCGTGGAGAAAAGCAGGTGGTCAGCGTTTCAGATCAGGACCCTTCAGGACTGAAGATAGGAAAAGGGGAAGCCCAATATATAGGAGGGAAAAGCAGAGCAGTGACAGGTGGACAAAAGAGGGGAGGTGGGGTGGGCACAGGGTGGTGATAGGTGGATGCAGCTAAGAGACAGTGATAGGCAGGTGTGGGATACGTAGGCTGGTGGGGTGAAATGTGAGGACATCCCCATGAAATGTGTGGTTCACGGCCACATTTCCGACTTGCTAACTGTCTGGGATACGAGCAGTTCACAGGAACGGAACCCTGCTGGAACCTCGGGAGGACGTGTACCTTGCCTTCCCACCCCACCGTCCTCTCCACACGATCCTCGACACTGCACGAACTGTTTGTAACGCCGCACGTTGGATCGACTTCGAGAGCTCGGAGCTGCTGGGCCTCAGATGGTGGAAGCCAAGGCCCCACCCTGATTCCCCTTTGACAGAAGTGAGAGGGAGGGGTGAAACAGGTGATAGGCAATCAAAGAATAGTCACAGAGGAGGAACTGAGAGAGTTTGGGCCCCATTCTTTGGAGAAAGGCATAAAGTTGTGAGAAGTGACTAACTTTATTGTCTGCCTGCAATTCACTTCCCTGTAGCTGTGACACTTTGCTCTGTATTCTGTTATTGTTTTTACCCTGTACTACCTCTCATTGTCTTGGTGAAGCAGGCGGCATAATCAAAGACACCACCCACCCAGGACATTCTCTCTTCTCTCCTCTTCCATCGGGTAGAAGATACAGGAGCCTAAGGGCACGTACCACCAGACTTAAGGACAGCTTCTACCCCACTGTGATAAGACTATTGAACGGTTCCCTTATACAATGAGATGGACTCTGACCTCACGATCTACCTTGTTGTGACCTTGCACCTTATTGCACTGCACTTTCTCTGTAGCTGTGACACTTTACTCTGTACTGTTATTGTTTTTACCTGTACTACATCAATGCACTCTGTACTAACTCAATGTAACTGCACTGTGTAATGAATTGACCTGTATGATCGGTATGCAAGACAAGTTTTTCACTGTACCTCAGTACAAGTGACAATAATAAACCAATACCAATACCAGTGTGTCACCCACATCAAGCGGACATGAAAGTCCTTGGATATTTGAAGCCTGCACTCCCAGCCTCGACCCGGCCGGACTTCACGTAGTGGAGCTCAATTCTGGTGCAGAAGGGGATTGAGGATCAGACTGACTGCTCCCTCAGGGTTGAGTTACACTCTGCTGAATTCTGCTGTAGCTGCTGATATTGCATTCTGAATATGGGGTAGAACCTTGGCAATGAACAACTTAAATTCTGCTCTCCACAAAAGAGAAAAGTGTGACCAAAGTGCATTGAAGCCACAGCCTCCGGGGTCTGTCACACAGCTCACTATTTAATCACAATTTTGCACGTGTGGAACAGACTAGGAGAAAATATCTCAGACCAGAGTGCCTTTGGATGTTGAATAACATGGCAGCAGGCACCATGTGAAAAGATAGGCTCCAAGTACTCCTGGGCACTGCAAGGTTAAATACTCCGATAATCCGGCACTCCCAGGAATTTGGTCGTGCTGGACTTGCCAATTTTCCCGACTATTGGATGTTACTCTCCATTAATACACCAACATGTTTTTAATTCACTTTTTTTTTCAGCTGTGACACAGCATTACAATTTTTTTTCTAGCGAATCCTGTGATGTTAGAGGGAGCATGAGAAACCAGAGCCTTGGTAAGTTTAAAAGGAACAGCCTTTTCCCCAGGGTAGGGGAGTCCAAAGCTGGTTAGGGTGAGAGGGGAAAGATTTAAAAGGGACCTGAGGGGCAACTTTCTCACGCAGAGGGTGGTGAGTATATGGAACGAGCTGCCAGAGGAAGTGGGTGAGGCAGGTTCAACAGTATCATTTAAGAAGCACTTGGATAGGTACATGGAGGGGTGGGGCTTGGAGGGATATGGGCTGAAGGCAGGAAATTGGGACTAGCTGGGTGGGCACTGTGGTCAGCATGGACTGGTTGAGCCGAAGGGCCTGTATCCGTGCTGTATTGCTCTATGACTCTAAATGAAATGCATGAAATGGACTCTAATGTGTTTTAAGGGAACTCAGGAAACATGACCAGCAGAGCCAGATATTGAATAGTCAAATTTATATCAGTCAGACCCATCTGACTTTTTCTTCAGCCGAACTCAGCCTCACGGGAAGTCTAGGAAGTGCATGAGGTCCTTTGTCCCCTCAACCCTGCTCCAATGACGGATGGCCTCCATTCACCCTCCTCTTGCCCTCATTGCTCGGTGCCTTGACTGAACAGGAACCTATCTCGTACTGCAAGCTCCAACTGCCACCCAGACAGATCATTCAATACATAAGCACATCAAGGCAGTGCAAAAGGAAAACACAATGCAGAATAAAGTGTTACAGTTACAGAGAAACTGCAGTGCAGGCAGACACATAAAATGCAAGGGCCATGACAAGGTAGATTGTGAGGTCAAGAGTTCATCTTTATAGTACAAGAGGTCCATTCAAGAGTCTGATAACAGTGGGATAGAAGCTGTCCTTGAGCCTGGTGTGTGTTCTGAAGTTTTTCTATCTTCTGCCCAACAGGAGGGGGAAGAGAGAATGTCCGGGGTGGGAGGGGTCCTCGATTATGTTGGCTACTTTCCTAAGGCAGTAGGATATGTAGACAGAGTCCATGGAGGGGAGTCTGGTTTCTGTGATGTGCTGAGCTGTGTCCACAACTCTCTGCAGTTTCTTGTGGTCTCAGGCAGAGCAGTTGCCCTACCAAGTCGTGATGCATCTGGATAGAATGATTTCTTTGGTGTATCTGCAAAAGTTGGTAAGAATCATCGGGGACATGCCAAATTTCCTTAGCCTTCTGAGGAAGTAGAGGCATTGGGGTGTTCTCTTGGCCATAGCGTCCACATGGCTGGACCTGGACCAGGACTAATTGCTGGTGATATTTACACCTAGGAACTGGAAGCTCTCAACCATCTCCATCTCAGCACCATTGATACAGACAGGGGCGTGTACTCCACCTGCTTCCTGAAGTCAATGACCAGCTCTTTTGTTTTGCTGATACTGAGGGAAAGGTTGCTCGAAATTAATGACAACTAAGAAGTTAGTTAATGGATTTCTCTTTAATTCAGACAGGAGTATATGTGGTGCTTTAAGTGCTGCAGAGACTGCCCCCCCCCCTTCCAAAGAGCCTTATTGATGGACTGCGAGACAGAGTAACGGAGAGTAGGCAGCAGACATGCATACTCCTAAAATAAGCAGGTGAGTGAGATGTCTTCATGGAACTGCAGACCCTATCATTATCTCTTTCAAGTTTGCATCACTGTTGAAGTAAGATTTTCCAGTTAGTTCCAAATGTAGAGCAACGGGAAACTTCAGGAAACTTCGCCTGACCAGTTTGCGGGTTAAGGAAGCGAGCTGTAACCTTTGGAACCTTTGACACCACAGGCCGAGGGCAATGATCCAGCTACAGGTGGGCTCTCTACTCAGTGGCTGGGATAAGGGGAGGTCCCTACCCCAGTATGTGCCATTTACAGGAAACGTGCCTCTGTATTTGTGTGCAACACACACCAGATGCCGGAGGAACTCAACAGGTCAAGTGAAGGGTCTCGGCCCGAAACGTCGACTGTCTATTTCCCTCCATAGATGCTGCCTGACCTGCTGAGTTCCTCCAGCACTTTGTGTCTGTTGCTTCAGATTCCAGCGTCTGCAGAATCTCTTGTGTCTCTGTATTTGTGTGTGTCTGTTTGCGGTTGAGTGTGTGTAATGTGTATGTCGGTGTGTGTTGTGAATTATACAGTATATTTGTTTATTGTGTGAACCTGTGTGTGTGTGTGTGTGTGTGTGTTGGTGTGCGAGTGTAACATGTATGTGTTTAACGTGTGTTTGTATATATGTACATGCGCGTATGTGGCATGTATATGTTTTAAACGTGTTATGTATATGGATTGCATGTGTGTGACGTGTGTGTGTGTGTGTGTGTGTGTCTGTGTGTGTGTGTGTGTGTGTGTGTGTGTGTGTGTGTGTGTGTGTGTGTGTGTGTGTGTGTGTGTGTGTACGCGCGTTACCTCTGGATGTCTCTTTTCGTTGAGGGTAAGACACAGCAGTGATGCCTCATGCAGTCGATCAGTTTACTCTGACTCCCTGTGCCATGGTAACACATGAGGTCCGCGTTATTTGACTGGATACCAGCAATGACCTTCAAAAAAAAACTTAAAATTCCTTCTTGGGCCCTGAGTGCATAAAGATGGGTGCGGAGGAAGCCCCCGTGTACCCCCCGACTTTCTCTGCCCAGCTTGGCGTCGCAAATTATTTTTACAATTAGAATGTTAACAAAGCTAATCTGGTTAGTAGTTAGAACCTCCGCACAATATTAAACATTAAACGATGTTAAGAGTCGATCATTTTCCGCTGTAAAAGTGACGGTGCTGCAGGCAAGAATGTTCCCGGGCTCAGGGCGCTGTCCTTTCAGCACCGCCCTGCTCAATGTTGGAGAGGGACCCAGCATGTCCTCCTTATCACTGAGTATTATTCGCGATAAATAATTAATTTTCCCATTTAAAAAAAAATGAATCTTCCTTTAATAGTCCGAATTCATTTGTCGATTTAACCCTTTGTTACTGCCTCCCTGTCAGTGGAAAGGGGTGAAGGGCAGGAGTAATCCCAGCACTGGACCTGCTGGTGGAAATATTGACCATCATTCAGTGACTGGCCTCGACCCTCGCGCCACGCCCCGATACTTTCGTTTTAATCAGGTGCTGAGCACCAGTGTGAACTCCAAAAACAATCCCGCGCTATATTTTTTTCTTTTGACTTGTAACTCCAAGCAAAAACGAGGATGTTTAGACCATAAGATATAGGAACAGAATTAGGCCATTCGGCCCATCAAGTCTGCTCTGCCATTCAATCGTAGCTGAACATTTTTTTCCTCAACCCCATTCTCCCGCCTCTTCCTGTAACCCTTAACTCCCTCACCAACCAAGAACCTATCAATCTCTGCCTTAAATACACCCAATGTCTTGGCCTCCACAGCCGTCTGTGGCAACGAATTCCACAGATTCACCACCCTCTGGCTGAAGAAATTCCTCCTCATCTCAGTTCTAAAGGGACGTCCCTTTATTCTGAGGCTGTGCCCTCGGATCCTAGACTCTCCCACTGATTGCATCCGGTACTGGAAGGCTTGAGTTATAAGGAGAGACTGGATAGGCTGGGACTTTTTTTCCCCTGGAGTGAAGGAAGCTGAGGGGTGACCTTATAGAGGATTATACAATCATGAGGGGCATAGATAAGGTGGATGGTCGTGGTCCTTTTTCCGGGGGGGGGGGGATCCAAGATGAGAGGGCATAGGTTTAAAGTGAGAGGGGAAAGATTTAAAAGGAACCTGTGGCAGCTTTTTCACAGAGGGTGGTGGGTGTGTGGGATGAGCTGCACGAGGAAGTGGTAGAGGTGGGTAGAATTACAACATTTAAAAGACAGGTTTATGGATAGGAAATATTTCAACAGATATGGGCCAAATGCAGGCAAATGGGACTAGTTCAGTTAAGCAACTTGGTTAGCATGGATGAGTTGGGCTGAAGGGCCTGTTTCATGCTGTGTAGCTCAATTACTCTATGGCTTCAAGCAAGATATCCATAAAGGTCAAGGTTCAGGAGTCCTGATGGACCAGTGAAGTACAGCTTGAATAGAAGGTGCTGGGACAAGCACAGTGTCTTGGAAACAGAAAGGTTGCAGATCCACAGGGCAACAAGTGGGGCGAGATTAAGTAAATATTTCTTTCAAAGGGCCAGCACAGACATGATGGGTCGGATGGTCTTTTCAAGTGCTTCAACATTTTATGACTTTACATCTCACCAGTTAAACTGTGATCCACTTTGGTTCTCTCTCCACAGATGCTGCCTGACCTGCTGAGTATTTCCAGCATTTTCAGTTTTACTTTTGGATTTCCAGCATCTGCAGATTTTTTTGTTATTGGTTTAAAGCTGCTCAACATGTAAACATGAGCAATGCCAAACTTCTGTGTAGCAGAGCAATAAAATACCTTGTCATGAAGTTCATAGATTCATAGCAAATAGGAGTAGAGGTAGGCCACTCGGTCCTTTGACTGATCATGACTAACCCTCTATCTCACCAGCATATTCCCACTCTCCTTGATGCCTTTTGAGTCTGGCTGTGATTCTGCCACTGACTTTCCACTCAATGATTTACTCATAATCATTTTATTGCAAATATATAATTGCATCAAATTATTTGTAAAAATTCACATTCTTGTGATGAATTCCTGGGGCAAGGAAGAACAATTATGTTAGATACACAGAACAGTACAGCACAGGAACAGGCCCTTTGGCCCACGATGTCTGCACTGAACATGATGCCAATTTAAACCATACATCTGCCTGCACATGGTCCATATCTCTGCCTTTCATGTTCCTGTCTAAATACCTCTTAAGCATTGCTGTCGTATCTGCTCCCACCACCTCCCCTGGCAGTGTGTTCCTGGTACCTACCAGTCTCTGTGTGTGGAAAAAAAAACTTTCTCCCCTCTTACCTTGAAGCTATGCCCTCTGGAATTGGACATTTCTACCCTGGGAAAAAGACGATAACTATCTACCCTATCTATACTTCTCATAATTTTGTGTACTTAAATTAGGGATAACTATCAGCCATGGTAAGGAGGTGAACTCCTCTGCTTTTATCACCCACCAGAGAGGACAACAATTTAATTTCAGAATCAGTTTTATTATCACCGACTTATATGATGTGAAATGTGTTGTTTTGTGGCAGCAGTACAGTGCAAAGACATAAAATTACTATAAATTACAAAAATAAATAAATAGTGCAAAAAAAAGGAATAACGAGGTAGTGTTCATGGGTTCATGGACCGTTCAGAAATCTGATGGCGGAGGGGAAGAAGCTGTTCCTGATTCACTGAGTGTGGGTCTTCAGGCTCCTGTACCTCCTCCCCGATGGTAGTAACGAGAAGAGGGGATGTCCCGGGTGGTGAGGCTCCTTAGTGATGGATGATGTGTCCTTGAGGCACCGCCTCTTGAAGATGTCCTTGATGGTGGGGAGGGTTGTGCCCGTGATGGAGATGTCCATTTGTCCAGTTGAAGGTGGCACCTCCTACAGCATGCCATGCCCTCTGAATTTCTGGAGTGGGACATGAACTCTCCACCTTCTGAACCAACAGCAGGACCTACTGGGCCACAACTGACAAGTGGGACTTACTGGAGTTATGGAGAAACGCTGGGACTTCAGGTATCAGCAGATCACGTTTGATAGGGTTCATTGAGGATTGTTGGATGTCATATGACCCCATTGCGACCAGTCAGTATTTGGCCATATGGGACTTCCTCCAACTTGTAACATGTTCACGGCTGAAAATGGCCACAGTTTCAGAGCTGTAACTAAGTCCTTGCTCTTTAACCAACAAACAATCTGCTGGAGGAGCTCAGCAAGTTGAGCACTGTCTGTAGGGGGAAAGGAATTGTCGACGTTTCAGGTCAAAACCCTGCATCAGGACCCAGAGTGGAGAAGGGGAGATGGCCGGTATAAAGAGGAGAGGGGGAGTGGTGAGACAGGGACCAGAGGTGATTTGTGGACTGGGGAGGGGAGTGGAGCATTGGATGATGGGCAGATCGTGCCAGGTAGGGGATGGCAGGAGGGGTGGAGTTGGGAGACACACAAGTAGACAATAGGTGGAGATTCCAGCATCTGCAGTCTCTTTTGTCTCCTCACTCTTCAACCTTTGCTCTTTGACTGGTGATATCTGAACTTCTGATCTCTTCCAGCATCTTATTGCCTGTTTCTTGTGTTCTGATATAAATGTAACACATTTTTCAGAGCATCCTTCCCTCTAACGGAGTAGATTACATTTTAAGATTACAGTGTGGGGTATCTGCTTCTCAAACATAATTGTGCACATTTTGAAGAGTGCCTGCTTTTACAATAAGAAAGAATTCCAGCTGGGTGAACAAACTTGGAACAAAACACCACTTCTTACACTGGTAATTTCTACAAATATGAAACTATTATTTGAAAGCATTGATGTAATAAAGAAAGAACATTGTATGTGTCAAGGGGGGAGGGTGTGAAAATGAAGAGGAGGTAGAGGATGATTGTATCCCTGGAGAAACACATTTTTAAGGAATGCTGTAATAACTTATAGTCATTTTTTTTGTATATAACTGATAGTGATTTTATTTCTGAGAGAGTGTCTTGTGATGTTGAACATCAAATGTTGAAACGTATGTGTTGACGATGAATTTCTAATTGGGAGCCTCAGGCTGAGTGGGAGAGTGAAGCTTCCAGAACACAACAAACACAATTTCTCTTCTCATTCTTGTTTGATACTGTATTTATATACTGTTCTTTCAGTTGTGGAGGGGGTTTTATTCCCCTTCTCTTTCTGCCACTTCCTTCGGGAGCTGTAACCCCACAAACCTGGTAGAGGACAGAACCCTTGTCAAGTGTGCTTCTACATAATGGCCTTTCCAATACTCCTGAATGCCCCAGATTTTGAAAGGTGCAATGCAAATTCAAGTCCTTTTGTTTTCAACCGCTTGACATCCAATGGATAGAAGCAATGCTTTTGTGAATGATTTAAGATTAGTGGGAGAGAGGGCAGTAGAAATGGAAGTTATCGCCTGAGTTAAGAAGCCCCCGTATGAGCTGTGACTAACAGGGCTGCAGGGCTGAGCTGGGAAGGGGAATTATCCTCAAGTCCATTCTTGGCTGTTGTGGACTTGATGGGCTGAATGACCTACTTCTCTGCTGACCATTTCAAAGTTTCTATGGTGGTTTAGCCAGATTTACAAGGAGGGAGTTGTTATGTCCGGGAGACAGGGCCAGATTTACATGGGAGACCCCAGAGACGGCAGATGCTGGAACCTGGAGCAACACACAATCTGCTGGAGGAACTCAGCGGGTCAGGCAGTGTCTGTGGAGGGAAATGGACAGTCGACATTTTGGGTCGAGACCCTTCATCTGGATTGTACAAGAGCCTCCACCTATCATCCACCTGTCTTTTGTCTCTGAACTGCACCCTTCCCCCTCTCATACCTTGCTCAATCTGCCCGTTATCCCATCCAGTTGAAGGGTGCCGACACGAAATATCGACTGTCCGTTTCTCTTCATTGATGCTGCCTGACCCACTGAGTTTCTCCAGCATTTTGTGTGTTGCTCCAGGTTAACACAGGGCAGGAGTGCCACAGTCAAACTTCAACATGGGGCCAAGGCTCACAGACCCAACCAGTCAGCATCTAGCATAACCAACAGCTGCTTTGCAACCTCTCTTTTCCATCGTTTTCTGTTACTACTGATTGGATTGATGCACGGAGATAACAGGAAACGGGGTCCAGCGATGGAAGAAATGGTCACCTCACGACTGGGGGGAATCAAAGATGGGAGGCGCTTTGAAACATTCTAAAAAGCACTTTGTTTCTTTTTACTTTGCCATGATGTGTATTTGGCCTGTGCTTTGAATGCCTTTGTACACAACATTTAGTGGGCCCTCCTGTGGACTGTATCAAATCTCTCCACATCAACTACTGTGATCTCCTCTCCTGTGGTCAGGGCAGGTGTGGGCTGGTTAAAGTTGTAAAGTTCAAGAATCACTTGATGACATCCTGACTGGGTAAGTGGATTGCTTCATCCCCTCTGTAATATGCAAGTTCAGGGTCCAACTCTGCCATGAGTGACTACACCTTTGAGTTCGGTGACCCTGCCATAGTCCACTCATTCCATTAATGGACACACTTTGCATGCCTCATGCAAATGCAACTCAGCGTAGTCCAGTACTTACAAAGACAGCAGAAACACAAGAGCTAGATGAGCAGATCGTTGATGGATGCAGATCCATGCAGGTTTTTCTGCCTGCACTGCACTTTCTCTGTAACTGTGATACTATATTCGGCATTCTGTTTTACTTTGTTCTTATGAATGGAATGATCTGTATGGTTGGCATGCAAACAGAAGCTGTATCACTGTATCTCGGTACATGTGACAATAATAAACCCATTCCAATTCCAGTCCTGTGGACCAGGTATCTTTCTGTCAGCTCTTGAGGTCCAGCCATTTGATGGAAGATGGAGTGTGTTCAAGCAGAGAGCTGGTGGTGAGGAGGCCCCTCTACACAGCTGGGAATTGTTTTACTGCTCTAAGTCCAGCTGAATCCCTTCTCATCTTGCAGGGACCAATATTCGGGAATAAAGATGGACATGGAACCATCCCTACATTTGATGATGCATCAGGTGGGAGCACAAACCTCACACAGAGAATGTCAGGACCTGGGTAAATATAGGGAAGGCAGGACCAGCATTCCCAGGATGTTTCACTCAGTTCCTCTCAATTTTGCCCTCATTGCTGTCAGCTGGCTGGTAATTTTGGGGTGTTGGCAGTAACTAGGGTTCAAGCTGGAGTTACTGACGTACCGTGATGTCCTTCTTGTGTCGTTTTTGCCACAATTGGTTAGTGTTCAGGTGCAAAAGCATCTCTGCTTCACTGCGTTCGAGCCCTGGGTTGGAATGTGACTCTACTGAGTGTAGGATCTGAAGTGTGCGGCCACTTTCAGGGAGATATGGACTCGGACCCACAGTTGGCTGACAATAATCTTGTTCTTGTTAACAGTAGAGGTCTCCAGGCTGGGTGGGAGAGCAGAGTTCCAGGGAGAAGCCATACATCTCAGCAGAGGGAGCAGCGGTTCGGATAGGATGGTTGTTCAGATTCGAATAGGACCGGATAGAAACTGGAAGCAAAACTGGCTAAAACTGAGCAATGACACAATCGGCAAATCAATAAAACATGTTGAGTTTAATCTTTTTTTGAGGAGTAGATTGGGACCTTGGGGCAGACATAACATCTCAGGAACACTTCAGACCATTTACGAGGGAGGAGAAAGATTGGCAAGTGATGTCAGAGTGTTCCAGGATGTGATGGTGCCCGTTGCTGTGAAGAGTAACTACTACATAACTGCACTTCACGAATTACAGAACAGTTGTAACACTGCCTCGCAGAACCTCCTGGTCTTTTGTATGTCAGGTTCCCATTACAAGCCCAGGGAAGCATGTGAACGGCCTGCTGCTGACTACTGGTGTCTGCAACAGTCACTCCCAACAAAGACTGACAGACTATGAGCAGTTTGTTGGAGTGGGTTTGCAGAAGGACCAAGATTTCTCATATTTTCTTATGACAGTGAAGGAGACAATTTGGTATTGGTGTTGGTTTATTATTGTCACTTGTACCAAGGCACAGTGAAAAACCTGTCTTGAATACTGGTTGTACAGGTCAATTCATTACACAGTGCAGTTACATTGAGTTAGTACAGAGTGCATTGAGGTAGTACAGGTAAAAACAATAATGGTACAGAGTGAAGTGTCACAGCTACAGAGGAAGTGCAGTGCAGGTAGACAATAAGGTGCAAGGTCACAACAAGGTAGATTTAACCCACTTTTGGGATGTGGGAGGAAACCGGAGCACCCAGAGGAAACCCACACGGTCACAGGGAGAACGTGCAAACTCCACACAGACAGCGCCTGAGATCAGGATCGAACCCGGGTCGCTGGAGCTGTGAGGCAGCGGCTCTGGCTTTAATTTACTCGAGGTTGTTTATTTTGGGAAAAAGTGATCTGCTGTGAGTCCTGTGTGATTCTTGTACCTCTCCACAACAGGAGCCCAGACCAATGAGCAAACTGACATTTCCATCTCACCGTGGGCTCCTTCAGTAAGTCCCAGACTGTTCCACAGCCAATGAAGAATATTAGAAGTTTCTCTTGTTTTCTCTTCCTGTTTAACATCTCTTTCCTTTTCCCTTTATCCCCTCTTTCTCCTCCTTCTTCCTTCCCTGATTTTCTTTCCTCTTTTTTCTCTAATTCTGCTCATTTTTTTCCCTTCCTCCTTATTTCATTCCCTTCTCATTTCCTCAACCTCTTCACTTCTTCCTTCTTTCTAGCTTTTCCTCTCTTTTTTTAAATTTTCTTCCGTTCGTTCTTTTGCCCCCTTCCCTGCTCCATTTCCCTTTCCTCCCCCCTCAGTCTTTTTCTTTTTCCCGTTTCTCTCCCATTCTCCCTCCTTCTCTCTCCACACAGACTCTGCAGTTAGCTCTATCTCTCTGCGTGTTACACCGGTCGCTCTCAAGGGTTGCGAGGCGGAGATGGGGGCAGGCAGGACTGGGAGTGAGCTCACAGGAGGGCTGCCGGTTTTCTCCTGTGCTGGATACATAAACATAAGCACACAACATCCTGTGTGTTGTTCATGAATAATGTAGTCAGCAGGGAGCTGGAACAGAATCCGATGGAACCACAGGCACTTCAGGTCCCCAGGATCTGCCCAGTCCATTTATCATCACCTGTTCTGTACTGCAACATAGTCAGTTCTCACCCAGACAGCTAATTTGCCATTGATTCTATGTGACTTTTATTTAACTGCCTGAGATTCAGAACCTTATCAAGAGCATTGGAAATCCAAGAACATTTCTTTCAAGAGGCACCGGCATGGAGTCATACAGCGTGGGAACAGGCCCTTCAGCCCACCTGGACAGTGCTGCCCATCAAGCACCTTTCTGCACTAATCCCATTTTATTCTCCCCAAATTCCCATCAACTCCCTGCCCCCAGATTTTACCATTCAATTTATACCCTGGGGATAATTTACAGCAGCCAGTTGACCTACCGGCCCACACAATGTTGGGATGTGGGAGGAGACCGGAGCACCGGGAGGAAACCCATGCAATCGCAGGAAGAAGTTGCAAACTCCTTTCTTTCCTCGTCTTCCCCCCCCCTCCCCATTTTTCTTCTCCTTCTTGTCAACCTCACAGGGAAACCAGTCGCCACAGAAAGGCGATGGTCCACACTATGGTGGCGTGCTTCACAGCCTCAGGGAACTCTGACACTCACCACGGTCGGGAATTGACAATGCTGCAATGTAGCAAATGGGGCGGACAGGATGGTGCACAGCGAAATCTCACAACATCATTGTCCAGGAGATCTATCTTGGTGATATAGACTGAGGGATAAGTGTTGGGTAGGAACACCCACCTCCTTGGGTAGCGCAGTGTGCAGCAGGTAGTGCTGCTGCCTTACAGCTTCAGAGACCTGGCTTCAATCATTTGGCTCTCTGATTACATGGTGTTCGGGGGAATGGGAAGTGTGATCTTCCTTCACAATAAAAGGAGTTTACAAAAAGCATTTTATGAGAGAGACAGATAGGGTAGGTAGTCAGTGTCTGTCCCAGGGTGGAAATGTCAAATACTAGAGGGCATAGTTTTAAGGTGAGAAGGTTTAAAGGACCATGTACGGGGCAGGTTATTTTACACAGAGACTGGCGGGTGCCTGGAAAGGCTGCCAAGGGCGGTGGTGGAGGCAGATACGATAGAGGTGTTTTAAGAGGCATTTAGATGGGCACATGACCAGGCAGGGAACAGAGGGACATGGATCATGTGCAGGCAGATGGAACTGGTTTAATTTGGCATCATGGTCGGCACAGACATGATGGGCCAAAGGGCCTGTTCCTGTGCTGTACTGTTCTGTGTTCTATAAGCTTGTAGTAAATCACATGTAAACAGAAGGAATCCTTGGCTGGTTGACGGACTGAATGTTTTATATTCTACGTTCTAACTCTGTGCCTGCCTCAGGGTGTGGACAGCAGATGATTCATTGCAGGAAAAAAATGCAGTGCCGACTTTCCAATGCAGTACACAGTGCTAGGCTCGCAGCAGATGGCCTCACTATTGCGACCTGCATTGCTGCTCCCAGTCACCGGCTGCTTACAGTGAGCCCAGAGAAGGAGACAGGCTATAAAAGCATATCTCTGTCTGAGTTTCAGTGCAAGTGGGAACAGACATTCATCAGCCTGGTCTTTGAGGCACAGGTCACCAGCTCTTTGCATCGATAAGGGTACTTCTCCATCGAAGAGATTTTATACTATTAATCTGGGGAAATTTCACCTAAAGTTAATCACAGCCCTTAAATCTTAAAGAGATTTTAATACTATAAGAGCTGGGTTAAATTCTACAGCCATTGCAGCATTAGAGAGGGGAAAGATGGGATCAAAGATAGCCTTGAATTGTTGAGCTTGTAAATGGCTTCACATTACTTTGCCCTTCTGCTTGCAGGCAAACTGTCAATCCAGATTTATTGCATTTAATACTTGAAATTAAACATTCCCAAGGCACACGTATAGCTGAACCTGGTGTTGTTGAGAGGCAGTCAGTAACTCTGGAGCGAGAATTGTAGCAGGAGATGGTCGGGATGCAGACTGAATAACAAAAAATAAGTCTTGGGGAGAATGTGACCACTGTGGGTGAGAGGAGGGGTCCACAAGCAAACCACCTCCCAGAGTCTGGAGACACTGAGGCCAAACATAAGCAGGCTGGTGTCTTCACTGACTTCATGTTATCCAGATGACAAGTTTCTGGGAAATGAGTCCAAATGGTTGTCAAATAACGGTGGGTTCACTTCAATGGAACCTTAAGGTCTGTTGTATCATCCCAAGATTCATAGATTCATCGAGTAATGCAGCATGGAAACAGGCCCTTCAGCCCAACTCGTCCATGCCGACTGAGGTGCCTATTTATCCTGGTCCCATTTGCCTGCGTTTGGTCCATATCCCTCTAAACCTTTCCTATCCATGTACCTGTCCAAACGTCTTTGACACAGTGTAATTGTACCTGTCTCAACCACCTCCTCTGGCAGCTTGTTCCACATACCCACCACCCTCTGTGTGAAAAAGTTGCCCCTCAGGTCCCCTTTAAATCTTTCCCCTCTCACCCTAAACCTATTCCCTCTACTTTTAGACTCCCCTACCCTGGGGAAAGGACTGCAAATATCCACATCTACGGTCCTCATAATTTCATAATCCTCAAGGCTGTGATAGGTGCCATAAAAATACAAGACTTGCCATGCCATTATCAATGTTAGTCCCTTCCCGACGTTTCCTTGTGTGACCTGCTCGGACCTAGCAGCTCCTCGTGAGGGGGAGTGGTGGTCAGGTCTGAGATTCGAGTACACACAGGTAGCCAAGAGGGAAATCATCGGGCTGGATTTTAGCAAAGGTCTGGCAAATGGGAGAGACATCCTCTGTACTTGGAGACGAGCGGTCAAAATCTGCCAGAGCGTGAGTCCAGTTTAAGGGACTTCAACTCCCATCAGCCATTCCCAGGTGTGGGATAGGCATGTGCTCAGTGGGCTGAATGGTCTCTTGCTAAGGATTTTGAAGTTCGGCGATGATTACACAAAGGGTGCCGTTTACTAAAAAGGTATTGACAGGGATAGAGATACAGCTGGTGGTAAACATCTGAGAATCGTGTGATCATTCCCAGTATTTCTTCCCCATTTTCTGTTGCTGGATTAATGTGGAAAGAAACAAAATAACAAGAAGTATAAATCTTTCCCTAATCTTGTTTCAGATCCTCCTCTGCTGTGTGTGGGAATAGACAGTCAGTACCCAGTGTGTCACTGTCTAACAGCATTAGGGAGGCTGGGACACAGGCATATATGAAGGATGACAATCCACAATCAATTCTTTGACTCTGCAGCAGTGCCGAGAACATTTTCAGTAAACAAGGTACATGTTGTCATCATCAATGTTAACAAGACGTTTGATAGATTCACTGTTTCCATTTCCTGGGCCCTAGAATGGCTCAGAACACAGGCTGCTGAACACCAGTGTTTATGAACATCCCACCCATTGTCGGTGTGGTAGGGAGGTGGTTAAGTCAATTGGTAATGAAGTCATTTGATGAAGTGGTGAAGATGATTAATGTGGGTGGGGCAGTGGATGTTGCCTTCATGGACTTTAGTAAAGCACCTGATAAGGTCCCTCATGGCCAGGTGTTCCAGAAGATTCAGTCACGGGGATCCACGGTGAGTTGGTAAATTGGATCCAAAATTGGCTTGGTCACAGAAGACAGAGGGTACTGGTGGAGGGGTGTTATTCTGACTGGAGGTCTGTGACTAGTGGTGTTCCGTTGGGATCAGTGCTGGGACCTCTGTTGTTTGTAATATTTATTAATGATTTGGAATTGGAATTGGTTTATTATTGTCACTTGTACTGAGGTACAGTGAAAAACTTGTCTTGCACACCAATCGTACAGATCAATTGTAGTACAGGGTAAAACAATGAGAGAATGCAGAGTAAAGTGTCACAGTTACAGAGAAAGTGCAGTGCAGACAGACTATAAGTTGCAAGGTCATAATAAGGTAGATTGTGAGGTCAAGAGTCCATCTTATCGTACTAGGAAACCATTCAATAGTCTTATAACAGCGGGATAGAAGCTGTCCTTGAGCCTGGTGGTACATGCTTTCAGGCTTTTGTATCTTCGGCCTATTAGGAGAGGAGAGAAGAGAGAATGACCCGGGTGGGCGGGGTCTTTGATTATGCTGGCTGCTTTACCGAGGCAGTGAGAAGTGTAGACAGAGTCCCTGGAGGGGAGGCTGGTTTCCGTGATGTGCTGGGCTGTGTCCACAACTCTCTGCAGTTTCTTGTGGTCCCAGGCAGAGCAGTTGCCATAACAAGCTGTGATGCATTCGTGGTTTCTATGGATGCATCGATAAAAGTTGGTGAGTGTCAAGGGGCACATGCCAAATTTCTTCAGCCTCCCGAGGAAGTAGAGCTTTCTTGGTCGTGGTGTCTACGTAGTTGGACCAGGACAGGCTGTTGGTGATGTTCACTCCCAGGAACTTGAAGCTCTCAGCCCTCTTGACCTCAACACCATTGATGTAGACAGGTGCATGTGCACTGCCCCATTTCCTGAAGTCAATGACCAGCTCTTTTGTTTTGTTGACATTGAGGGAAAGGTTGTTGTCATGACATCATGTCACTAAGCTCTCTATCACCTTCCTGTACTCCGACTTATTGTTATTTGAGATACGGCCTACTACGGTGGTATCATCTGCAAACTTGTAGATGGAGTTAGAACAGAATCTGGCTGCACAGTCATGAGTGTATAGGGAGTAGAGTACAGGGCTGAGGACGCAGCCTTGTGGGGCACCAGTGTTGAGAATAATCGTGCTGGAAGTGTTGCTGCCTATCCTCACTGATTGCAGTCTGTTGGTCAGGAAGTCAAGGATCCAGTTGCAGAGGGAGGTGCTGAGTCCCAGGTCTCAGAGTTTGGTGATGAGTTTGCTTGGAATTATAGTACATGGATAGGAAGGGTTTAGAGGGGTATGGGCCAAATGCAGGCATGTGCTGTCGGAAATGGGGGACTGGAACTGCCTGGATTGCTCCACAGACACAGACCAGACTCGATGGGCTGAATGTCCCCCTTGTATTGTATGATTTGATGATTCAACTCTTAGTGTGTCCACTGTCTTGTTTACAGCTTCTTCACAGTCAGAAACATCAGCTTAGGTCCGGGCCCAACCAGAAACAAGGACTCATTGGTGGAGAAACTTCATCCTGTGTCGTGTGGGCTTCATTTTGGATGCTGCAGTATCCACCAAAATTCACCTTCAATGCAGTCAATGGAACCCAACTTCAGGAGAGAAGTCCAGCTTGCCACCACCTCAACACAAGTACTGAGGACATTTTGGTGACGTCTTTTGAGATGCAGATTAGAATTTGGTGCCCTGGGGTTGGCTGACAGGGTAACACTGTGGCATCAGTCTGGGAAGGTTTGGGGTTGAAGTTCTCCACCAAAGACTGGAGACCAGCCTCCTGTGTAAGTACAGAGGCCGTGCTGCAGTTTGGTTCAGTGAATGGGAGGGAGTACATTGAGTGTCCAGTGGAACCATGCATCAAAGGAACCCGACTATCTGACGGAGTTATGTCATTATTCCCCCCTACTTTCCTCACGGCATTCCACATTTAGACCCTTTCCTTTCCTGATCCAATTCCCTCCTGAAAACTCCTGTTGGGCCTTCTTCCATTCCCCTTTCAGACAGCACACCCCAGGTCACAGCGACTCACCACGTGGAAAGCAAATTCTCCCTCTCTCCCCACTGGTCTTTCTACTTGGATCTCTGGCTGCTGATTCTGTGTCCTCCTCTCAATGCAACTACTGCCTGCTCAGACCTGAAGGGGCACGGGTGGATCCTGCGTCGACATGACAACGCGCTTTGGCTCAAGTCAGGCAAGGAGTAGAACCCAGTGAGATGAGAACGGTTTTACTTCAGGTGGACGGATGGCCAATGTTGCAATTGGTAAATTGGTTTATTATTGTCACATGTACCGAGGTACAGTGAAAAACTTTTGTTTTGCATGCCATCCATACAGATCATTTCATCACATCGGTGCACTGAGGTAGCACAAGGGAAAACAATAACAGAATGCAGAATAAAGTGTTACAGTTACAGAGAAAGTGCAGTGCAGGCAGACAATAAGGTGCAAGGCCATGATGAGGCAGATTGTGATGTCAAGAGTTCATCTTTATTGTACAAGAGATCCATTCAATAGTCTTATAACAGCGGGATAGAAACTGTCTTTGAGCCTGATGGTACGTGTTTTCAAGCTTTTGTATCTTCTGCCTGATGGAAGAGAGGAGAAGAGAGAATGTCCAGAGTGGGTGGGGTCTTTGATTATGTTGGCTGCTTTCCTGAGGCAGTGAGAAGTGTAGACAGAGTCCATGGAGGGAAGGCTGGTTTCCGTGATGTGCTGGGCTGTGTCCACAACTCTCTGCAGTTTCTTGTAGTCTCGGGCAGACCTATTGCCGTACCAAGCCATGATGCAGCCGGATAGGATGCTTTCTATGGTGCGACTATAAAAATTGGTGAGGGTCAATAGGGACATCCCGAATTTCCTTAGCCTTCTGAGGAAGTAGGGGTGCTGGTGAGCTTTCTTGGCCATAGCTTCTATGTGGTTGGACAAGGACAGGCTATTGGTGATGCTTACCCGAGGAACATGACCAACATGTTGACTATAACGTTGTTGCAAAGATCTGAAGTCTGTTGTTTCTTGCTGATGATGCCAGGAGATTTCAAATCAGTGTTGCTTTAAAAGTCTGCGTGGAACTTCAAGTGCTCTGTATTCACAGGGAGTCATGGAGCTGTGAACCTTGGTGACATGAAAGAGAAGGAAGAATTGAGTGTGAGGAGACTGAATAACAGGCAGGTTAATGCACCACCCCAGGCCCCTTGATCACAGCCCTGATATCGGATTATACTTTTGAAAGCATCAAAGTTAACAAAGAGCTTCTCTCAATAAATACAGACTTGATAAGTGTCAGGAAATAATAGGCTGTGTTAAGTTGAATCTTGAAGCTAGGATAACATCTCTTGCAAAATCGCAGGGCAGGCACAATGTTTGTCTTTGCAAAATGCTGAACAGACTGAGGAGAATGTTAAATAAAACGCCCGGCCTTCTTCAATGTGGTAAAGGTTTGAGAATCACCATCTCCGTCACCAGTCGCAGGTGATTCAGGTTGAACGAGGGCCGTCTTTGCCACACTTCATAATCCTCATTGAAGTAAGTTGTGGAGCTATCACCTCAGCACGGGTGACCTCTCTCTCTCCTTTTGTCTGTTCCTCCTCCTCTCCTTTCTTCCTCTGCCTCCCCGTTTCCCCTCCTCTCCTCCTCCCCTCCTCCCCTCCTCCTCTCCTCTCCTCCTTTCCCACCCCATCTCTCCTATCCATTCCCCTCACCTTCCTTCGCTTCTTCCTGTCCCTTTAATCCCCTCAAACCCTCTCTTCCCTCCCTTCCCACTTACTGTCTCCACTCCTCCCCTCTCGTCTGCCCTCCTGTCCCACCACACCCTCACCCCCCTTCTCCCCTCTCACCTCCTGCCCTTGCCTCAAATCCACTCCGGGTACGGAGGGTCGTGTCTGCTCCTTGGAGTTCAAAACGTCGACCTATTTTGAACTAACTCTAAAGCCCTGGGAGATGAAATTTTGTGAGATTTCTTTGTTTACAATTACCACACAGCTTCTCCTGAAGATGAAATAATAGACAGGAATCATAAAAAACAGAACTGTGGAGGGCATTAATTCCTGTTGTAATGGGTTCATCTTTTGAAGAATTGAAGCTGACCCCAATGTTGATGGCGTTCCGCTGAGGACTGTTGGGCAGGTTTGCTACAACTGAAGACGTGTAATAATTGAGCTTCCTCTAATGAGATTCTGATGGCTTGGGGCTTCAGGAATTGTGAGCTATGCTTCGAAGATTACAAGTATTAATCAAAAGGAAGTATTATTTGGGAACCAGAAACGAAGCAGCCGTAAATACTGCCACTGCTGACTGACCAATAATTTTTTTTAAATCCTGATATTTGAAACCCATTTGAGCACACGCTTTAGTGAGGGTTTGTGAAGTGTCCATCAGTCACACACTGATATCTTCATCACTCTGCATCCAGTTGTGGAAAGAAATGGCTTCCTCAACAACCAGTGTCACAGTCTGCACAGTGGTCTCTCGGCTGCGCTGAGAAGCAGTCCTCCTGATCCAGCTCACCTCTCCGATGTGGCCCAGCTCAGGGGCAATTAGGGATGGGCAATAAATGCTGGCATTGCTGGAAGCACCCCGTGGGGCAAGACGCAGACAATATCAGGGAATGCTGATGTGGCGAGTGCCACAGAAATGCCAAGCAATGACCATCTCCAACAAAAGGCAAGGCTGCACAGCTGGTGGTATCAGAGACCCAGGTTCAATCCTGACCTCCGGCGCTGTCTGTGTGGAGTTTGCACGTTCTCCCTGTGACCGTGTGGGTTTCCCCCGGGTGCTCCGGTTTCCTCCCACATCCCAAAGACGTGCGGGTTGGTGGGTTAATTGGCCGCTGTGAATTGCCCCTGGTGTGTGGGTGAGTGGTAGGACCTGGGGGGAGTTGTTGGGAATGTGGGGAGTGTGCGAGCAAACAGCATGAATGCAGGATTAGTGTAAATGGGCGCTTGATGGTTAGTATCTTAGTGGGCCAAAGGGCCTGTTTCTGTGCTGTGTCTCTCCGTGACCCAGTGACTCAAAGAGTCTAACTATTGACTCTAACAAGTGTCAATACTCTTGACATTCAATGGCATTACCAGTGTTGGGTCTCCCACTAACATCCTGGCA
Organism: Pristis pectinata; assembly: GCF_009764475.1. Taxonomy (NCBI): domain Eukaryota; kingdom Metazoa; phylum Chordata; class Chondrichthyes; order Rhinopristiformes; family Pristidae; genus Pristis; species Pristis pectinata. Next base: position 42,240,572 of record NC_067420.1, read on the forward strand.
GTCACCAGTGCCCAGAGACTCATTTGGACCAGCCACATAAATAGTATGGCTACAAGGGACTGGGGATCCTGTGGTGAGTGACTCACCTCCTGACACCCCAAAGTCTTTCCAACATTAACGAGGCACAAGTTGGGAGTGTGATGAAATACTCTCCACTTGTCTGGATGAATGCGGCTCCCACAAAGCTCAAGGTTCACAACACCGTCCAGGACGAAGCAGCCGACTTAACTGACACCCTGTCCACCACCTTAAACACTCCCTCCCTCCACCACCAGTATGCAGCTGTTGTAATGTGTGCCATCTACAAAATGTACTGTAGACACTCACTCACCCAGACTAAGCAGGCAGTACCTCCCGAAACTGAGGCAAGTGCAGCAGGTGTGTGGATCACCACTGCCTCCTGGATCCCCCCTCCAAGTCACGCACCTTCCTGACTTGGCAATATATGTCACCGTTCCTTCACCATCACTGGGTCTAAATCCCCGAACTCTCTCCCCAACAGCTCTTCAGGAGCACCTTCACCAATGATCTGCAGCGGCTTGCAAACGATGCATAATAAACGCTGGCTTTACCACAGAAGCTCACATCCACAAGCAGAAATGAAAAAAAAATGAAATGGTCGACAGAGTTTTGGATGAGAAAATTTGTTTGAAGCTCCAAAAGTCGATAGCCCATCGAACGATTACAGAGTGGCTTCTTGACCTCGTCAGTACGAGAGGGCTTAACCTTTCCAAGTCTTGCTGCTGTAATGAAGTCAATAAAGACATTTGGCATAAGCAAATAAAACCAGTTTAATGAGAAGCAGAATTCCATAGGGAATGATTGAGGAACAGTTTGCAGATTCCATGGGCACTAACTTGGCAAACCTAAGGTAGATTAACTGATTGATGTGTTTCGATCTTATCCCTGAATTGCTTAGTCAGACTCCTGTCTTACTTGATCAGACAAACCAGACTACGTTGCTCCCTGTTGCTCTGCATTAATCTCCATTAACCAGTCTACCAGTTAGAACCCTCGAAGCAGCCTTTTACAATCTGCAACTCTCGTTTTCTGAAGGATGACATGATGCTTGCTGGAGACACCAGCACTAAAAGCATTCCATTGCCAAGAAATTGCTTCACTTTCTTATTTTCTGGCATTGAGACAAAGTTCCAGGTCACTTTAATACTGTTTGTGGAAGTTGCCAAAAGACAGTGTTACAGTCGCAGAATGAAGGGTCAGACATTCAGGATAAAACAAGGAGAAATGTCTTCACTCACAGAGCGATGAATCTTTGGAAACCTCCATCCCAGAGGGCTGTGGATCAGACATTGTTTTTATTCAAAACAAGTTGATCAGTTCTTGGACCTTAAAGAAATCAAGGGACTGAGGATAGTGCAGGGAAGTGGTGCTGAGGTAGGTCAGCCATGAACTTGGTGAATGGTGGAGCTGGTTTGTACGTCTCAGTGACTGGCCCCCACTGCTATTACTTATTTTCTTTTGCTCTTAGTGTAATTTTGCAGTGGTCTGACCCCTCCTTATCTCCGTAACCCTCTCTACAACCCTTGAAGATCTGGCCTTCCAGTCCTGGCCCCTTGTTCATCCCCCATGCCGTTCCTCTGTTCCATCACCAGCCATGACTTCAACTGCCACAGCCCTGAGTTGTGGAATTCCCTGCCTCATCCCCTCTTTCTTCAACCTCTCTCACTTCCTATAGGATGCTCTTTAAACCCTACCTGTCTATAATTCCTACTGCCTCGGGAAAGCAGCCAACATAATCAAAGACCCCACCCACCCCGGACATTCTCTCTTCTCCCACCCCGCCCCCCCATCGGGAAGAAGATACAAAAGCCTGAAAACACGTACCACCAGGCTCAAGGACAGCTTCTATCCTGCTGTTATAAGACTATTGAACTGTCCCCAGTACAATAAGATGGACTCTTGACCTCACAGTCTACCTTGTTATGACCTTGTACCTTATTGTCTGCCTGCACTGCACTTACTCTGTAACTGTAACACAATATTCTACATTCTGTATTTTTTCCCTTTGTCCTACCTCAGTGTATTTATGTACAGAATGATCTGTCTGGATGGCACGCAAACAAAGGCTTTTCACTGTATCTCGATTCATGTGACAATAATAAACTGATTACCAATCACATCTCTGGCCACCTGTTCTGATGTTTCCTCCTGAGGCTGGGTGACAGAATTCATTTGCTTGCTCCTCAGTGAAGTGGATGCCTTTCTGCCTTAGGGCTGGTAAATGAACAAATTGTTGTGGCAGTGGTGATACTGGGTAAGGTACTGGCAGGGTCAGGGAGTGCCGGCGGAAAGCTATGTCCTTTCTTCTGGGCCAGAGACAAGCAGCCAACTCGAAACAGGAAGGATCCCTCTTTCATGGTTCACCTGGTTCTCTCAAAATGGTGAGTGATTGGACGTACCCTGGGGACAACTTTGTTTCCTCCTCCCTCAATACAAGGTGATCTCAGCCCCACTCCAGGTCTAACTCGGCCATTCCTCAGGTTCAGAGGTTGGGAGGTCACTTTGTTGCTTGTTAAGTGCTTGGGGCCTGGAGGTGCCGTGTAACTGAGCGACATTCTTTATGAAATCAGAACGGGGGGAGGCCACTCTGTCCCTCTGGCCTGCCCCACCACTCAAGTCAGGTCAAGGCGGAGACACCAGAGACCGCAGATGCTGGAATCTGGAGCAACACACTAAATGCTGGAGGAACTCAGCGGGTCGGGCAGCATCTGTGGAGAGAAATGGACAGTCGCCTTTTCAGGTCGAGACCTTTCATCTGACTCAGATGTCCAGATGAAGGGTCTTGACCCAAAACGCCGACTGTCCATTTCCCTCCACAGATGCTGCCTGAGGCAAGTCAAGTCGATTTCATTGCCATGTGCACAAGTACAGTGAGGTACAGGGACAATGAGAAATTTACCTGGAGCACATGGATTCAGACAACACACAGAACATAACCTGTAAGACAAAAACAATAAATCATGGCTAATCTTCCACTCACTTTCTCCTTGAATCCCAAAGCTCGAAGAGTCCATGGATATCAGCCTTGGATATGGTCAAAGCCTGAGCCCTGTGTTCCCTGGGAGAGAGTGTATGGAGGATTCATGTATCCCTGAATGGAGAAATGTCTCCTCATCTCTACCCTGGAGACTGTGCTGTTAATCGTCCGGCCAAGGGAAACAACCCCTCTCCAGCCCTCTGAAACATTTTACACACTCCAGTGAGATCACCTCTTCTCTTTCTGAGCTCCAGAGGATCAACACCCACTCTATCCCTCCTTCACATCCCAACAGGTGATCTTTCTGTATCCCATCAAAGGCAAGTATACCCTTACACAAGAAATAGGAGCAGGAGTCGGCCATCTGGCCTGTCGAGCCTGCTCCGCTATTCAATAAGATCACGGCTGATCTGGCCGTGGACAGATCCACCTACCTGTCTTTTCCACATAACCCTTAATTCCTCAATTATGCCAAAATCTATCTAACTGTGTCTTAAATATATTTAATGAGGGAGACTCTACTGCTTCCCTGGGCAGAGAATTCCACAGATTCACTGCTCTCTGGGAAAAGCAGTTCCTCCTCATCTCCATCCTAAATCTACTCCCCTGAATCTTGAGTCTATGTCCCCTAGTTCTAGTCTCACCTCCCAATGGAAACAACCTTCCTGCCTCTATCTTATCTATCCCTTTCATAATTGTATCTGTTTCTATAAGATCCCCTCTCATTCTTCTGAATTCCAGTGAGTATAGTCCCAGGCGACTCAATCTCTCCTCTCAGGCTAACCCCCTTCCTGGGCAATAAAACCAAAAATGTGCAGCTTCCACCATTGTTTCATTGCTTTAATCAGCTCAGCTTTTGGGTGGAATTTTTCTTCCAAAGTGTTTTCAAGACTCATTGAGTCACCAAATAAAAGTTGCTCATACTTGATCCAACCTTGTGCTACGCACGCACATAAAACAAAAAGAGCACGATTGTAAGTCAAGGGATCTTCTCCGGAAAAGACATATTGATTTTTCTGTTCCTGGCTGTCACTTTGTGTCATACTGTTGGATCCAGCCCAGGCACAAGCTCTGTTTTATGCTCTAATGAGACTCCTAGACTTTAAAGGCTGATGAAAGAACAGGAGATCACAGGAGAGAGCCCCAGAGTCAACATCAAGAGGAATCAGTTCAAAACTGCTCTGAAGGAGGGTCCCCTGGGCTCCAGGTCTGATCTCTGTTCCCTGGTAAAGATGTAAAAGGCACAAACCTTGCCTTTGGACATGCACTATGCAGTCTGTTGAGGAATTCAGCAGGTCGAACAGCATCTGTGCGGCGAAAGGTATTGAGGCGGTTCAGTGCGTCACCAAAGGCTCTTACAAATTTCTGTAGATGTACGGTGGGGAGCATTCTGACTGGTTGCATCACCGCCTGGTATAGAGGCTCCAATGCACAGGATCACAAGAGGCTGTGGAGTGTTACAGACTGAGGCAGTTCCATCATGGGCACAACCCTCCCCATCATCGAGGACATCCTCAAGAGGCGGTGCCTCAAGAAGGCAGCATCCATATCTAAGGACCCTCACCATCCGGGACATGCCCTCTTCTCGTTACTGCCATCCCGGAGGAGGTACAGGAGGCCTGAAGACCCACACTCAACGATTCAGGAACAGCTTCTTCCCCTCCGCTGTCAGATTTCTGAACAGCCCATGAACCCATGAACACTGCCTCGTTATTCCTCTTTTGCACTATTTATTCATTTTATTAATTGTTACAGTAATTTTATGTCTTTGCACTGTTCTGCTGCTGCAACACAACAAATTTCACATCATCTAAGTCAGTAATAATAAATCTGATTCTGATTCTGATTCTGAAAAGAATTGTTGACATTTCAGGTGGAAACCCTGCACCATGTCCAGCACCTGCTGTCTCCTTGGACTTGCAGTTGGAGATGTTGTTCATCCCCTGGGGAAAGCAGTTGTCGGACTGGACAAAGACCTGGCCTGTTCCCACTTGAATGTTGGGTGTTCTTCTGAGCACTGCTCCTCAGGGTGGCGAGGGTGGAAGTGTCTGAGGGAAGGGGAGGATGAGATGTTTTGGACAGAGTGCAAGGAGGCGTAGCCATGTTGGGAAGCAGGTTTTCTCACCTGTGCTGTAAGTGAAGAATTGGAGACATTGAAGCACACAGCACAAAGACAGGCCCTTCAGCCCACCATGTCCATGCAGACTATTAATTACCCATCTATACTAATCCCATTTACCAGCGCTTGGTCATCTTCAAGCCTTGGCGATTCAAATCTTTGTGTGTAAAGTATGTACAGGCAAACCCCACCACCTTCTCAGGCAGTGCATTGCAGAGAATGTTCTTCCTCAGATCTCCTCTAAACCTTTAATCTATTACCTTAAAGCTTATGCCCTCTAGTCTTAGACACTTCCACTACGGAGAAATATTTCCTCCTATCGATGCTCCTCCTAGTTTTGTACAGCTCAGTCAAGTCCCCCTCAGCCTTCTCCACTCCAAAGAAATCAAACCCAGCCTGTCCAGTCTCTCCTCCTAACTAAAACTGGAGAAAGAAATGACATAAAGGATTGTTTAAGGCATGGGACCCCAAAGTGATCCAAATTACAAGAGACTTGTCCTGGAAATGCATGCGTTAAACATTCTGATATAGCAGCGGTTATGCGTCAGCGTTCTCCCAATGTGTTCACACAGGAACATGGCAGAGTTGTGGCTGTCAACAGACCAGCAATCCATGGTGTGGAGGAATAACCCAGAGAGCGCAAGTTCAAATCCCACCAGGGCAGAGTGAGAGTTTGATAGAGATCTAGAAATAAAACCCCTCGAATCCACAAAAATATCCTTGAGTCAGTCAGGTAGTCATGAAGAGGAAAAAAGCTGACTAATGGCTGTTAGTGATGGAAGCTGGGGTAGGTTTCTTGCCCCTTTGCTGAAGGAAGCATGAAAAAGTTGCCCCTCAGATTCCTATTAAATCTCACCCCTCTCACCTTAAACTTGTGTTCTCTAGTTCTTGATTCCCCAACCTTGGGGGGAAAAGACTGAGTGCATTCACCCTATCTATATACACCTGTCTAAGATCACCCCTCATTCTCCTACGCTCCAATGAAAAAAGTCCCAACCTGCTCACCCTCTCTCCATAACTCAGTCCCTTTTTTCCTCAGTGGAGTCCCTCAAGGAAAGAGTTAGACTGTGCACAATGGAGCGTGGGGTGGAAATTGACAGCAAAGCTGATGAGTGCAGGAATTGGCACCATACAGTCATCGATGGGCCAGAGAGAGAGGGGAGGGAGGGGCCCTGAGAACATCTGAAACAAGGACTGTCCATGTGCCCCACAAAGAGACAGGCAGCGCACGAACTTTGGGGGTTCCCAGAACTGTAGCATTGACTAAGGGATGATCTTATAGAGGTGTATAAAATCATGAGGGGCATAGATAAGGTGAATTCACACAGTCTTTTTCCCAGGGTTAGGGAACCAAAAACAAGAGGGCATAGGTTTAAGGTGAGAGGGGAGAGATTCAAAAGGGACCCGAGGGGCAACTTCTTCATACAGAGGGTGGTGAGTATATGGAACGAGCTGCCAGAGGAAGTGGCTGAAGCAGGTACAAGAACCTCATTGAAAAGGCATTTGGACAGGAAGGGTTCAGAGGAAAATGGGCCAGATGGATGCAAATGGGACTAGCTTAGATGGGCATCATGGTCGGCATGGACAGGTTGGGCCGAAGGGCCTGTTTCCATGCTGTATCACTCTATGACTCTATGACTTGAGGAAGATAGTGGAGGAGTGAGGAAGATTGGGAGAATGCATTTATCAGGTTGAGGGATGGTACTGACTGGGCCTCTGTTCAAGGAAGGAGTGAAGGGGCTTCGGCCGTCCTGGTGTGGGCCGGGGGTGTAGGGGGTGGGACATCTGTGGTGAAAAGTGGGAGCTGGGGCAGGAAGCTGGAAACTGGAAAAGTAGTGGAGAGGCTGGACAGGGAGAGAGAAAACAGGATCAAGGCAGGAGGGAATGAGATCCGTAAACTAGTAAAACGGTGCGTTGCTTCAGGAAGGCTTACAGGATCGTCAGGGACGCCTACCCCCCCCCCCCTCCCCCGGCCATTCCCTGTTCTCTCTCCTACCTTCTGGGAGAAGATACAGGAGCTGGAAAGCCCGGACGACCAGATCCGGAACAGCTTCTTCCCCACTGCTGTCAGACTCTCTCACATTGGTATTGGTATTGGGATTGGTTTATTATTGTCACTTGTACTGAGGTACAGTGAAAAACTTGTCTTACAAACCGATCATATGGGTCAATTCATTACACAGTGCGGTTGCATTGAGTCAGTACAGAGTGCATTGATGTAGTACAGGTAAAAACAGTAACAGTGCAGAGTAAAGTGTCACAGCTACAGGGAAAGTGCATCCCCTTCCCAGTGGTGCTGCCACGTTCTCGGACTCTTAACACTACCTCTCTCGATTATTCTGCTATTGTCACCTCAGCATTTCTTTTTGCTCCACAGATTTATATGTCCGTCTTTGCAGCTGTCTGCTGTTTTGTGTTCATCACTGTATGTACCGTTGTGTTTATTATTACCATGTACATTGTTTCCTCAGTGAACTTCACACGAACAAGGAATTTCATTGCACCCTGGTGTATATGACAACAAACGAACCTGAATCTGAATCTTTCAGGATAATGCCACAAGTCTCTCCTCCCCACTGGAACTGTTCAGCCAGGTGGGAATGTTGATACCGAGACAACAGGATTTATTGGTTTATTTATTAATCTATTGGTTTATTGTTGCCACATGTTCCGAGATACAGTGAAGAACTTTTGTTTTGCATGCCAACCAGACAGATCATGCTATGTATAATTACATCGGGGTTGTAAAAAGAAAACAGAATGCAGAATATAGTGTTGCAGATACAGAGAAAGTGCAGCGCAGGTGAACAAGTAAAGTGCAAGGGCCACGACGAGGTAGATTGGGAGATCAAGAGTTTAAGAGTTCACCTTTTAACATATGAGAGGTCCGTTCAAGAATCTGATAACAGCGGGGTAGAAGCTGTCCTTGAGCCTGGTGGTACGTGCTCTCAGACTTTTCTATCTTCTGCCTGATGGGAGGGGGGAGAAGAGAGAATGATTAGAATGGGAGGGGTCCTTGATTTTTCTGACTGCTTTGCCGAAGCAGCAAGAAGTGTAGACGGAGACAGTGCAGGGGAGGCTGGTTTGTGTGATTCCACAATTCTCTGCAAATTCTTGCGGTTTTGGGCAGAGCAGTTGCAGTCCCAAGCCGTGGTGCATCTGGATAGGACGTAAGCCCGACTAGTGAGGATTGTAGAAGCAGAGTGGGTAGATGGGGTTAAATATGCATGGGTAATAATCCAGTGCAAGGGCTGCCGGACTCCTCCTGCTCTGTGCTTCAGTCACAGTGAACGATGAGCAACCAAGCTGTTAATGCCCAGGATGAGAATGGCTTTGCTCAACGATCTCTGCCTGCACTTGATGAATGAGAACAAGCCAGACTGTTAGATCCTCAGTCAAGGACACACTGAAAAATACTCTTTGACTGCCTGGAAATAAAAAATGTTGTCAAGGCCCTCATAGAGTTAAGCAGTTCAAGATAATATAAACTCTGTACTTCGTATCTATAGAAAGTGAATTCAAATGCTACAAGGTATTTCACGTATAGATTTTAATCTAGTTGCTTGGAGCCAGTCATGGCAGAGACCTTGACACTGATGTATTGATCCACAATCCAAGAATCATAAACACCACTTTAAAAATGAATAACTTTGAACCCTTTCCATAATGGATTTTGAAATGACTCTCAAAAATTATGGCCCAATTTCAAATTCCTCTAATATCCAGCACAATAAGGCATCAAATCACTCTGGGATGGGAGTTTAACAGAGATATGTCATCGATGGGTTCAATTCCAGCTACGTTGAATTCCCGTAAAGAATGTTACCATCTTCCTCCAAACCCAGCACCAAAGTTCCTGACCTCCCTCCGCCTCTCCACTTCTACACAGCATCTCCATCAGTGACCTCTGCTTTCATCTTCTCCTCCAGATCCAACTCTTCCAAACCCCTCTCGACTGACGTCCCATTCTCCACCCTCCCTAAATGTCAGCTCTCCACCTATGTATTACCTTGCTTTTGTACAACACCTATTCTTGCCCACCGCTGGACCCTGAATTACTCTGGTTTCCCTCAGCTCTGGCCTCTTAGACATCCCATAATTATCACCAGCAACCATGCATTCGGTTGCCAAGGCCCTAAGCCTCTCTGCCCTCCTCCGGGTCTTTGAGATGCCTCTTTTTGACCAGGCTTTTAGTCTCCCACCCTTGTAACTTTTTAGTCTAGAGTCAGATTTCATGATATTCTTTCTTGTAATGAGCCCCATGACACTTTGCTACATCAAAGACATGCGATAGATATAAGTTGTTGTTGTTGCTTGACTGGCAGTTCAACTAGCCAATCCTTGATGTAGAATGGAGAGTGGGGCAGTCAGACATTAAACCTTTGGCTTCCGGTGAACACAAAGAAAAGTAAATCATCCTCAGTGGAAATCTTGGATGAAAAGACAACAACACTGGAAAAGCTTTTCAATGAACACTTGCGCTACTGTGGGTTTCTAGCCATTAAATTCAATTTAACCTATAAAGGAATCCCACCAGGATGGTATTGGTATTGGTATTGGTTTATTATTGTCACTTGTACCGAGGTACAGTGAAAAACTTGTCTTGCATACTGATTGTACAGATCAATTCATTACACAGTGCAGTTACATTGAGTTAGTACACAGTGCATTGAGGTAGTACAGGTAAAAACAATAACAGAATACAGAGTAAAGTGTCACAGCTACAGGGAAATGCATTGCAGGTAGACAATAAGGTGTAAGGTCAAACAAGATAGATTGTGAGGTCAAGAGTCCATCTCATCGTATAAGGGAACTGTTCAATAGTCTTATCATAGTGGGGTAGAAGCTGTCCTTGAGCCTGGTGGCATGTGCCCTCCTGTTATCTTTTGCCTGGTGGGAGAGGAGAGAAGAGAGAATGACCCGGGTGGGTGGGGTTTTTGATTATGCCGCCTGCTTCACCAAGGCAGCGAGAGGTAAAGACATGGAGGGGAGGCTGGTGTCCGTGATGCGCTGGGCTGTGTCCACAACTCTCTGCAGTTTCTTGCGGTCCTGGGCAGAGCAGTTGCCGTACCAAGCGGTGATACATCGAGATAGGATGCTTTCTATGGTGCATCGATAAAAATTGGTGAGGGTCAAAGGGGACATGCCAAATTTCTTTAGCCTCCTAAGGAAGTACAGGCACTGGTGAGCTTTCTTGGTGGTGGCATCTCTGTGGTTGGACCAGGACAGGCTATTGGTGATGTTCATTCCTAGGAACTTGAAGCTCTCAACCCTCTCGACCTCAGGTCCAAACCTGGCAGGTAACTTGTACACAGCAAGCTGCCACCAACATGTACAGATGGAATAGAATTCATTTCTTACCTATTTGTTATTTGGCCTGTTAATAGGAACAATGCTTTCTTATCTGCTCTGCTGTGGAAAGCATTAAGAAAATCAATGCAACGTTTAAACTGCTACTTCATATCAGAGAATGAGTAAAAATAAACCAGAGTGTCGATTTACAGTCAGCCTCATTACATCTGACCATCTCTGGCATTGGGTGAAGGACTGGTGCATTGAGTGGGGAAGGGTTCTGCATGGAACGGCCTGACCTGTTCAACCACTGTAGGCCCATCATTTGTTGACCATTACACAGTGTCCTGATAGGGGACCCTCGCATTTAACCATTGCAGTCCATGTGGCAAAGGTGCAGCCAAAGATTGATGAAGTTTGGAGTTCCAGAATTTTAACCTATCATCAATGAAGGAATGGAGATATATTTCTAAAGCTAGACTGTGTGACCTGGAGGTGAGGAAGTTCTCTCAGCCTGCTTCCCTTGACCTTCCATGTGGTGGAGGTGTTGTTACAGACGGGGAGCCCAGGTTTGAGGGCTCTTGGTTGGTTTATCTGGTCTAAGTTTATTCTTACTGTCACATGTACTGAGATAGAACAGAACAGCACAGATACAGAGAAAAATTTTTATTTGCATGCTGTCCAGACAGATCATTCCATATATAAGTCTATCGAGGTCGTAAAAAGAAAACAGAATGCAGAATATAGTGTAGCAGCTACAGAGAAAGTGCAGTGCAGGAAGACAAATAAAGCGCAAGGGCCACAACAAGGTAGATTGGGAGATCAAGACTTCAAGAGTTCATCCTTTAGTGTATGAGAGGTCCATTCAAGAGTCTACTAACAGCAGGACAGAAGCTGTCCTTGAGCCTGGTGGTACTTGTTCTTAAGCTTTTGTATCTTCTGCCCAACAGGAAAGGAGAGAAGAGAGAATGACCAGGGTGGGTGGGGTCTTTGATCATGTCGGCTGCTTTCCCAAGGCAGTGGGAAGTGTAGCCGGAGTCAATGGAGGGGAGGCTGGTTTCTGTGATGGACTGAGCTGTGTTCAAAATCATCTGCAGTTTCTTGTTGTCTCGGGCAGAGCAGTTGCCGTACCAAGCCGTGATGCATCTGGGTAGGATGCTTTTTGTGGTGCATCTGTAAAAATTTACCTGAAAGAAAAATCAGAGAAAAATACTGCCTTAGGGTGGATTCTCACTTTGATTTTCAGATTGGTCAGAACCACAGTGGCTCTGACAGTACAGAACCGCCCCACAGTGGAGGTTTTATGCCCTGAGCTCTGGGACGGTGGTCAAACCCTGCACCTTCAGACCAAAGTGTGACCAAGGCAGTCTCTTTGTTTCCGCTGTGGCCCTGAATGGGTTAACACTCTCCCTGTGCTCGACAGTTAAAGTCAAAGCCTTCTCAGACGGGCTTAGTCTCCCAGTTGTTTTACACTGTCCCCGGTTAACAGAATGGAATGCCGAATGGGAATCCTAACCGGAAAAAGACAAAGCCAATGTTTGCCCCCATGGTTCCATTTCCAACACTTCTCCGGATTATTAACGAGAGCTGTGTTGGCCCAGTAATCTCCCTACCGCAACGTGTGGTGGGAGGATGTTGGAGAAGGACAGTTGATGAAGGGTGGGTGTGGAGGACGGGGGTGGAAATCCAAAGTTGCTGACATTAAATTGGAATTAGTGGTGGCTGTGTCCCCAGCAGGACTGACCTACACAAGGGAACGGGGAGGTGATTAAGGAGCACACTATCTCTGCGGGCAGTTCAATTAGAGCCAGGCCTGTGCAGAGCCACCCCGCCATATCAATCAGCTAATGAATTGGCAATAAAGTCAGAGCAGAACAGAAAATATTTGCTTCCAACAGTCACAGCAGTGTCCCTAAAATAGGAAATCAATTTCTTGGACCCAAGGCTGAGCCAAGGGGCTTTTAAACCGCTTTTATAAATTGAGGTGAAAAACTGGATGCTTGCTACAATTCATCCAATCACCACTGCATTAAATTGTTAAATTAGTAATTCAATAAAGGGTAACAGTTAGACTATCTGTTAAAGAAACACATGCACACTCTCACTCACTTACACACACCACACACACACACACACACACACACACACACACACACACACACACACACATGCACACTCACCCACACACACAAACATACAGATACACACACAGACAAATGCATACAGATATACACACACAAGCATTCAGACAGACACACACACACACACACACACACACACACAAATATACACACACACACACTCAGACACACACAGTCACTCACACAGACACACACAACACAACACACACACACACACACACACGCACACACACACACTTGTGTTTGGGTGTTGGCATTACTGACAAGGCGAACATTTATTGCTCATCCAGAATTGAGTTGCCTTCTGCGGTCCGTGTTGTGAAGGTGCTCCCACAGTGTTGTCGGGGAGGGAGTTCCAGGACTGAGACCCACTGACGATGTAGTGGTGTGTGATTTGCAGCTACAGCCAGGGCGGAGAAAAGCGTAGCCACTGAGGGCAGTGAATTCTGCCCAGCTTCTTCAGTGCTAACTGCACTCAGATAGCAACCTATGTAAAAAAGGTGACAGGGGAAAAGATGTGTATGTATTTATGTTGTATCTGTTGCCTGTACTCAAGTGAATGATTTGAAGATATCCTGGGAAACAGCGTGTGACACCACCTTAACTTGTAGAGTCCTTCCTGTTCAGTGATTCCAGGGGCAGGGAAACACACAGTTCCCCTCTATTTCTAATACTCGAGGGCATAGGTTTAAGGTGAGAGGGGGAAAGTTTAAAGGAGATGTACGAGGTGCGTTCTTTACACAGAGTGGTGGGTGCGTGGAACAGGCTGCCGGGGTGGTGGCGGAGGCAGATACAATAGCAATGTTGGAGAGGTATTTAGACAGACACTGGAACAGGCCAGGAATGGAGGGGTATGGACCATGTGCAGGCAGATAGGATTAGTTTGGATTGGCGTCATGGTCAGCACAGACACTGTGGGCCAAAGGGCCTGTTCCTCTGCTGTACTGTTCTATGTTCTTCTCCTGGTGATACCATCACACCCTGGGGTGCAGGACCTTCCCGCTCTCTGCTTGGCCAACGAGTGCTGAAAGTTCTTGGCTGTGCCCTTGGCTGGGGTGCACGAATGAGGCAGAACTCAAGCGGTTCATTCCATCCTGTCCCAGTTTTGTAACAAATCCCATCACTTGTCTTTTACCCACCTTAGACAAGTTATTACCCTACAGATTTGGGCTACACAGTGGTACGGCGAGAGGAGCTGCTGCCTCACCGACCGGGGTTCGATCCTGACCTCGGGTGCTGTCTGTGTGGAGTTTGCACGTTCTCCCTGTGACTGTGTGGCTTTCCCCCGGGCACTCTGGTTTCCCAAAGATGCGTGGGGAGGTAAATTGCCTCTGGTGTGTAGGTGGGTGGTAGAACCAGGGGGAGATGATGTGAATGTGGGGGGAATAAATGGGCTCTTTCTATGGAGGGTCTCAACCCAAAACGTTGACTGTCCATTTCCCTCCATAGATGCTGCCTGACCTGCTGAGTTCCTCCGGCTCCTTTGTGTGTTGCTCAAAATGAAATGGGATAGGTGTAGGATCAACGTAAATGATTACTGGCTGTCCAGCAAAGACTTGGTGGGCCGAAGGGCCTGTTTCCGCACTGAATGACTCTATGATATCGATGGCTGTAATGCAACTTGGGAAGTTTGAGCAGGTTGGTTCCTACATAAGAAATGGAAGCAGGAGGAGCCTGTTCAGTCCTTCTAACCTGCTCTAACATCACAGCTGATCTTCCACCGCCGCCTGACCCCTCCATGGTTTTCTTAACTTTCCAAGAAGATTGATTGATCCCCATGTGATCTGCTCTGAGGCAGAACTTCCCATGGTTATGAATGTCGTGAGTGGACAGGATTATACTTAAATGAGGACAAGTAAAATAGCAAGTTGGATGAAGGGCTTGGACAATCAAGGTGCAGATATTTACGGGGATCTTTCAGAGCAGATCCTTCTAACGAGAATGAAAAGTTCCAAGGGAAGGGCCCATCATCCTTGGTTAACTAAAGATGTCAAAGATAGCATCAAATTCAGAGAAAAAGCTTGTAATTGCACAAAGATGGACGGCAGGCTAGAGATAGGATAGAATATATTAAAAAAATTAAAAAATAATTACAAGGTTGATGAGGTAGTAAAAGATTGAATATGAGATTAAGCTATCCAGAAACATGAAAACAGGTAGCAGGAGAATCAGAACCAGAATCAGATTTATTATCACTGACTTAGATGATGTGAAATGTGTTGTTTTGCAGCAGCAGTACAGTGCAAAGACATAAAAATACTATAAATTACAAAATAAATAAATAGTGCAAAGAAAAAGGAACGACGAGGTCGTGTTCATGGGTTCATGGACCGTTCAGAAATCTGATGCTGGAGGGGAAGAGGCTGTTCCTGAATCATTGAGTGTGGGTCTTCAGGCTCCTGTACCTCCTCCCCGACAGTAGTAACGAGAAGAGGGCACGTCCCGGGTGGTGAGGGTCCTCAGCGATGGATGCCGCCTTCTTGAGGCACCGCCTCCTGAAGATGTCCTCGATGGTGGGGAGGGTTGTGCCCGTGATGGAGTTTCTATAAGAGGAGCAAACAATGTGAGTGTTGGTCCTATAGAAAGCAAGTTGGAGGAATTACTATAATAAACCAGGAGTATTAAACAGGCATTTTTCACCGGGCTTCACTGCTGCAGATACAGGTAACATCGTAGAAGGGACAGAGGAAAATTACAATGACCAGGGAAGTGGAACTGAGCAACTTCTTGGAGCTATGTATGGACAAGCCCCTGAGTCCTGACGAACTTCACCCATAAAACAAGGGGCCAGTGAGATAGTTACCACATGTCTTTTAATTTTCCAAAGTTCCCTAGATTGGGGAAAGTTCCATTAGATTGGAAAACAACAAATGTAACTTCATTTACTCAAAAAGGGAGCGAGACAGAAAACAAGAATTTACAGGGCAGTTCGCTTAACGCCTGTCACAGGAAACCTGTTGGAAGCTTTTACTGAACATGTTTAGGCCGGGCACTTAGAACAATTCAAGGTACTCAGGGAAAGTCAGCGTGGTTTTGTGAAAGGGCAATTGCGTTTGATTAATTTATTGGGGACCCCCTGGTGGACGTACCACACTTAGATTTCCAGAGGACCTTTGAGATGTGCTACGCCAAAGATTATTGTGAGAAATAAAAATTCTTGGTAACGTGGGTGTGGACAGATAATTGATACGCTGGGAGACAGCGAGGAAGTGTGCAGATTGGGCAGGTTGTGCCTGAACTCACTGGAGCTTAGAAAATGGGAAGGTAAGATCGCAAGAAAGTGGGAGCAGGAGTAGGCCACTCGGCCCCTCGATCCTACCACACCATTCAATATGATCATGGCTAATCTGCACCAAGCCTTAACAACTCTTCCCTGCCAGTTCCCCCAGGTCTTGAGTCCCTGATCTTTCACAGATGTATCTACCTCCTCTTTAAATAACCTCCAAAGATCTAGTCTCCATTACACACAAGGGCAGAGAATTCCAAATATTCACCACCCACTGTGAGAAGATCTTCTGGTACGTAAGGGGGACAGGCAGGAACTGGAGCTGAGGCCTACAGCAGATCAGCCATAACCCTATTACAGGTGCACTACAGAAAGCATCCTGTCCAGATGCATCACGGCTTTGTATGGCAACTGCTCTGCCTGAGACCGCAAGAAATTGCAGAGAATTGTGAACACAGCCCAGTCCATCATACAGTATAAACCAGCCTCCCCTACATGGACTTCCCACTGCCTCGGAAAGCAGCCAACATAATCAAAGACCCCAGCCACCCCGGACATTCTCTCTTCTCCCCCCTCCCATCAGGCAGAAGATACAAAAGCCTGAAAGCACGTACCACCAGGCTCAAGGACAGCTTCTATCCCGCTGTTATAAGACTCTTAAATGGAACTCTTGTATGATAAAGATTAATTTTTGATCTCTCAGCCTCTACCTCATTGTGGCCCTTGGACCTTATTGTCTGCCTGCACTGCACTTTCTCTGTAACTGTAACACCTTATTCTGCACTCTGTCCTGTCTTCCTTTTGTACCAGATTAAGATTAGATTAAGATTTTTATAAGTCACATGTACGTCGAAACACACAGTGAAATGCATCTTTTGCGTAGTATTTCCTGGGGGCAGCCCCCAAGTGTCGCCACGCTTCTGGCGCCAACATAGCACGCCCACAGCTTCCTAACCCGTACGTCTTTGGAATGTGGAAGGAAACCGGAGCACCCGGAGGAAACCCACGCAGACACGGGGAGAACATACAAACTCCTTACAAACAGCGGCCAGAATTGAACCCGGGTCACTGGCACTGTAATAGCATTACGTTAACCACTACACTACCGTGCCTGCCGACGTATGGAATGATCTGTCTGGATGGCACGCAAAACAAAAGCTTTTCACTGTATCTCAGTTCATGTGACAATAAAAAAACCAATTACCAATTATTGAATGGCAGAGCAGGTTTGAGGAGCCGAGTCATCTACAACTGCTCCTATTTCTTACATCGTTATGAAGCTCTCAGAAGGAAATTAGATGAGTACATGGGGTTAAAAGCAATAGAAAGAGATGACGACGGGCTTGGTTAGTTACAATGGGAAGAAATCCATGATGACCCCCAGGATCCGTGCTGTCTGTTCCATGGAATATCTCGGCACTTGGTAATGATCAGGGTCTCCTGAGACAGGGTGTGGGGAGAGTTCAGTCCCCTGGCTCCTGGCCAACATGAGGAAACTCCAGAAATCTGCAGCTGCTGTAAATAAAGTCATAAAGTCATGGAGTTACACAGCAGGGAAACAGGCCCTTTGGCCCAACTGGTCCATGCCGACCATGGTGCCTGCCAAGCTAGTCCCATTTGCCCATGTTTGGCCCACATCCCTCTAAACCCCTCCTATCCATGTCCTTACCCAAATGTCTTTTAAATGTTGCCCCACTCCCTCTGGCAGGTCCTTCCATATACAACCACCCTCTGGATGAAGAAGTTGCCCCTCGGGTCCCTTTTAAATCTTTCAACTCTCACCTTAAACCTATGCCCTCTAGATTTTAGTTCTCCTTCCCCAGGAAACAGACTGTGTGCATTCACCTTATCTATGCCCCTCTTGATTTTATACCCCTCTATAAGGTCACCCCCTCAGTCTCCTACACTCCAAGGAATGAAGTCCTAGCCTGTCCAACCTCTCCCTATAACTCAGGGCCTATAGATCCCTATATAGCTGAAATAAAAATAGAAAATGCCAGAAAAACCCCGGACATTCTCTCTTCTCCCCTCTCCCATCAGGCAGAAGATACAAAAGCCTGAAAGCACGTACCACCAGGCTCAAGGACAGCTTCTATCCCGCTGTTATAAGACCATTGAACGGACCTCTTGTATGATAAGGTGGACTCTTGGCCTCACAATTTACCTCATCATGGTCTTGCACCTTATTGCCTGCCTGCACTGCACTTTCTCTGTAACTGTAACACCTTATTCTGCATTCTGTTATTGCTTTTCCCTTGTACTACCTCGATGTACAGATGTGATGAAATGATCTGTATGGACGACATGCATAACAAAGTTTTTCGCTGTACCTCAGTACATGAAACAGTAATTAACCAATTTATGGGCAGGCACGGCAGTGGAGCGGTTAGCGTAACGCTATTACAGCGCCAGCGACCTGGGTTCAATTATGGCCACTGTCTGTAAGGAGTTTGTACGTTCTCCCCGTGTCTGCGTGGGTTTCCTCCGGGTGCTCCGGTTTCCTCCCACATTCCAAAGATGTACGGGTTAGGAAGTTGTGGGCATGCTATGTTGGTGCTGGAAGTGTGGCGACACCTACGGGCTGCCCCCAGAACACTTTACGCAAAAGATGCATTTCACTGTGTGTTTCGATGTACATGTGACCAATAAAGATATCTTATCTTACCAAAACCCAGCAGGTCATGCAGCATCTGTGGTGAGACAAACCGTTCTGATGAAGGGGGCTGGACCTGAAACGTACTGCCCAACCTGAGGATTTCCAACCTTGTCTGTTTTTTTTTTAATTATTGGCCTAAGCAGAGGGCTTGGCACAGAAGTTGGTGTGAGAGTGAGAGGGAGAGTGAGAGGGAGGAGGGGGAAAAGCATCTGAGGCGGCTCTCAAACTGAACCCAACTCAGAGGCAAAGAGAGGCATATGAATTTGGATCAGGAGACCAGGGATAGAAACAAGGTGATACAGCCACGCTCTTCCATGGAAATCATCGTCCCTGCCCCAGACCAGAGGGTGTGCAGCCAGATCCCAGAGCACCAGCCCAGCAGGACATAATCCTTCTCACTTGATAGCTAATGATGCCAAATCCATGATCACAACCACAGCTGAAGGGGATTGGGACCCTGCCACATTGCTGGGCTGTTATGAAATGTTATAAAGGCTGCAGACATCTCGACTGAAACATTGCCAGTCTAAATCCCGAAAGAATGAGTGTACAATTGGAAGGAACTTTTATGAAGCTTGTGGAGTATTCTGGCTGTGTTGGGTTCTATTTCAAGGACGTGCGCAGGGACCAGCAGACGGGACATTTGAGACTTTTATCCTCACTTTAGAAGCTATTCAGATGGCCTATTTATTTGATTGGCACAATCTTGAACGAAGTCACTTGTTAGTAATTTCACACACTGCACCCCTCCATCACCCGCCCCCTTCCCAAAATACCTATCCCCCTGGAAATTGAGCTATGATCTGATGCTGAAATGTCCAGTTTGCCTTGTCATCAAGTAATAGGCACAGAAACAGGCTCTTCAGCCCATTGAGTCCATGCCAGCCATCAAGCATTCATTATACTAATTCCATTAACTGTCACTTGGTCCATAGTCTTCAATCAACTGTGAACCCATCGAGAGGCTATTTGACCTTGGTACCTAGCACATTTGTTGCTTCAAATGTAAAGGGAAAGTACGCAGTTAATGGCAAATTCCTTAACAGTATTGATGTACAGAGGGGGCTTGGGGACCAAGTCCGTAGCTCCCTGAAAGTGGCTGCACAGGTTGATGGGGTGGTAAAGAAGGCGTACGGCATGCTTGCCTTCATTAGTCGAGACATTGTGTTCTAGCGTCAGGGAGTGATGTTGCAGCCTTATAAAGCTCTGGTTGGGCTGCAGCTGGAGTATTGCATTCAGTTCTGGTTGCCCCCATTATAGGAAGGATGTGGAGGCTTTGGAGAGGGTGCAGAAGAGGTTCACCAGGATGCTGTCTGGATGAGAGGGCGTGTGCTATAAGAAGAGGTTGCACAAACTTGGGTTGTTTTCTCTGGAGCGGCAGAGGCTGAGGGGAGACCTGATAGAGGTTTATAACATTAAGAGAGGCATAGATAGAGTAGACAGCCGGTATCTTTTTTCCGGCTTGAAATGTCTTATACTAGAGGGTGTGCATTGAAGGTGAGAGGGGGTAAGTTCAGAGGAGATGTGCGGGGCAAGTGTTTTACACAGCGAGTGCTGGGTGCCTGGAATGTGCTGTCTGGGGTGGTGGTGGAGGCAGATACGAGAGTGGCATTTAAGAGGCTCTTTGATAGGCATATGGATGTTCAGAGAAGGGAGGGATATGGACCATGTACAAGCAGAAGAGATTAAGTTTAATTCAATGTCATTAGCTTAATTAGCTTGGTGCAACATCAAGGGCTGAAGGGCCTGTTCCTGTGCTGTACAGGTCTATATCCTATGTACTATGACAGATTCAGATAAACCCAGAAATGGGAAGAGGCCATTCAGCCTGTCAGGTCAGTTCTGTCAACCCGTGACATCTCAGTGACCTTCGACCAAAGAGAGATGAGGAGACCCTGGACCCACTCAACCCCACCCACACAACTGCTGTCACAATTTAAATACCCCCTACTCACCAAAAACAGTGCTTGTCTGCATGAGACAAGGGGGAAGTCCAGATCAATTTGAGGGGAAAAAGTTCCTGGGACTTCCTCTGTTATGCCCATACACGATGGGAGCTCCCCCCAGGAGATCATCCTGACCCTGGTTAACAGATCCTGTACACTTCCAAATGAGGCGTTCCCATCCCAGCCAAACCACAGGGAAGGAATTCCGTGAACTGAGATGGCAGCTTGTTCAGGAGGTCCGGGGTTATCTGGGAAAGGATCCAACTCCAGATATCTAGCCTAGACCAGACCATGGACAACCATACACAAAGCCAATGTCCTGGCCTGTCACGCCTCGGTTACCACTCTCGACTGATGATGTGAACACAGAGACTGGACCTTTTCCAGTGCCACCGTCTAAGTCTCCAACCATCCTTGGACTACAGAAGTAATTCCCATTCCCATTCCCAAGCTCCCCAATTTGAACCTCTGTCCTCCTCTTCTATAGCCCTGGTGTATTTAGAACTTTGGACAGTGCAGCATGGGAACAGGCCCTTCAGCCCACAAAGACAAGCAATATCTTTTTCCCATTATTGAGTGATCCAATACCAGGGGACATGCATTTAAGGTGAGAGGGGGCAGGTTCAGAACAGACGTGAGGGGTACGTTTTTTACTGAGAGAATGGTGGATGCCTGGAATGTGTTGCTTGATAGGGTGGCGGAGGCAACTTCATTGGGGGCTTTTAAAAGGGGCTTGGATGGGCACATGAATGAGAGGAAAATGGAGGGATGTGGGCATTCTGTAGGTAGGAGGGATTAGCTATGTCGGCACAACATTGTGGGCCGAAGGGCCTGTTCTATGCTGTACTGTTCTGTGTTCTATGTTCTAAAGACTGTGCCGACAATGATGTCAATCCAAACTAATCCCACCTGCCTGCACATGGTCCATATCCCTCCAATCCCTGCCTGTTCATGTGCCCGATCTCCTTACTCTGCACTGCATGTACATAGAACATAGAACACAGAACAGTACAGCACAGGAACAGGCCCTTCGGCCCACAATGTCTGTGCCGACCATGATGCCAAGTTAAACTAATCCCTTTAGCCTGCACATGATCCACATCCCTCCATTCCTGCCTGTTCATGTGCCTCTCTAAGAGCCTCTTAAACATGACGATCGTATCTGCTTCCACCACCTCCCCTGGCAGCCTGTTCCAGGCACCCACCACTCTCTGTGTAAAAGTCTCACCCCACACATCTCCTTTAAACTTTTCCCTCTCATCGTAAACCTGTGCCCTCTGGTATTTGACATTTCTACCCTGAGAGAAACATTCTGACTGTCTACCCTATCTATGCCTCTCATAATTTTATAAAACTCCATCAGGTCTCCCCTCAGCCTCCAGCACTCCAGAGAAAACAATCCAAGTTTGTCCGACCACTTCTTATAGCTAATACACTGCAATCCAGGCAGCATCCTGGTGAACCTCTTCTGCACCTTCTGCAAAGCCTCCACATCCTTCCTGTTATGGGGCGACCAGAACTGCACACAGTTCTCCAAGTGTGGACTAACCAAAGTTTTGTAGACCCTGGACTCTCTCTGTTGCACTTGTTACCTGTGACCCGTGGACCTATAACACCTGGTACCTCGAAATCAACTCTTTTGGTGATGTCATTTCCTACCCATTGCAGTGCCTCTAATGCTGGAGTGTCACAGTGGGTATGTGACATCTGTAGACAAGTAATCTAGAATTATGAACTGAGGTCCAGAGGCAGGAATTCAAATCCTGCTTCAGACGGAGAATTTAAATTCAGTTAATTGAACAAAGAAAAGCCTGATCTCGGTGATGTAAAAGTCTGTCTGGTTCTCCAACTTCCTTGGGAAAATCAGTCAGACCAGAACACTCTGACTTCAAGTCACTCTGTTCCAGGGTAATTAGCAGTGATTAATAAACAACATCCTTGTCAGGAACATCCACAACCCTGACCAAACTTACAAAAAAGCAAATAAAAATCAAAAAGACGATGATGGAAACCTGAAAAAGAAACAAAAATTGTTGGAAACACTCAGTTCGTCAGGCATAAAGAGGAGAGGGGCAGGGGTGAGGCAGGGGCCAGAGGTACCTGGTTGTTGTCACACACGTTTCTCTTGGTTCTTGTGTGTTCTTGGAGAGAGAAAAGAATGTTTTTAACCTGATCTTCTTGTCCCCTAAAAATACTTATTGAATTAAAGGATTATTGTTCATGGAATTATTCAAGGGAATTATCACTCATTATAGGAATTCATAAAGGGTGTTATTGATGCCGTTTTGTCCCAGAGTGAAGCTAATCTCCATCCTGCCAGTAACATGGACCAGTCAGCCTGAAGACTTATCCAGTGTTTGCCCTCCATCCATCCAAATATTATTGCAACACCGGCCAATTGGTGTTAAAAGGCATGCTGGACAACCAATGTCCTTTCCCGGGTTAAGACCCTGGTCCTCTCTTCCCATCAGCATCCTCACCCCAGCAAGTGCAGCAGTTCAAGATGACCTTGGGTGGAATCCAGTGGGGAATCCAGAGAGGTTTCCCCCTTTTGGTCACTTGGAGTCTTGATGTGAGAGAAATCCCAGTTAAGAACCTTGTACTTGAGAATTTGTAGACAGTCGAGGAGAGAAGAAAGAGTTAAATGGAAGATTTGGAAACAACAGAAGAGACTTGGTCAGAATGAAGCTTAAGGGTTGATGTGAAGTGAGATCAGGCTGACATTTAAACATTTGGTTAATGTCAGTGTGAGAACATGGCTGCAGTCATTTTCCACCTGAAACATATCTGCAGTCCTGTGTCTCCCTCCACCCTGCCCTACCACCTCTCCCTCCAACTACTCCTGATACCAAGAGACACAGACAATTTCCAGATACTGTGTACCAGGGAAAATATTGTACGTCTAAACATTGATAACTGCAGACCAGGTGGCTGTTAATTATAAGAACCAGCAAGGATTTGGAAGTTTCAAACAACAGGTACATAAATGGAAAAGGAGTCAACTTTCGCCATTTAATAGACTATGAAATCAAAGCAATGTCTGAAAAGTTTACAAAAAACAAATGTATAAAAAGGTGCCTCATGACATGATCGGCAGCAATAACTCCGGAGACCAACAGTTGCAGAAGAAGACCCCACGACCCCAGGTCTCTGACTCAGAGAGGGAGTCGCCATGTCGAACCCTGGCCAGGTTCCTCTACAACGGGTAATATCTGAAATAGACTTAATGAGTTTTGGAAGTTGTGAAACTGTTCAAAGAGTTGTGTAACCAAAGAGTTAACGAGGTTTGTTTTAGTACGACATAGTGAGTCCTTGAGTTGTTTAAACTAATTGCGATTAATAAGGAAATGCAGTTAATGGGCAAAGTCATTGTCTGGTGTGGTTTGTCAGGTGCTGCATTTAATTTGGTTTAATTGGCAATATTTTTAGCATCCCTGGGTCAGGCTCGAGAGGAGGTGATTTTAAATCATCCCGAGCTGAACAGCCTGTCTAAACTATTTAAATTTGTGCTAAAGGCTGGGTTAGTTATACCACGGCTACCAGCCCCAGTGGTCAGGTTATGGCGAACCAATGTCACATGACCTGCCCCTAGTTCAGCACCAAGCTGAAAGTCCTGTACAAGGAGTCCCGTCACAATTGATAAAGGACAACACCTCGTGTTCTACTTGCTAGGCTGCGTGCTGCAAATAACAAGATGCAGGAGGAACTCAGCGGGTCAGACAGAAGCTGTGGAGGGAAATGGGCAGTTGACATTTTGGATCGGGACCCCTCACCTGGACTGACGGATAGAGGGGAGATACCAGTATGAAAAGGTGCGGGAAAGGCGTGGAGCAAGAGCTGGCAGGTGATAGGCAGATGGAGAAAGGGAGATTGGAAGTAGCTACAGAAGTTCTTGCTCCACGAGTTCCCTCCACCTTTTCATTACTGGTTACCTTCCCTCCATCTTTCAGTCCAGATGAAGGGTCTCGACCCAAAACATCGACTGTCCATTTCCCTCCACGGATGCTGCCCGACCCGCTGAATTCCTCCAGCATCTTGTTTCTCGCACCGGATTCCAGCATCGGCTGTCTCTTGTGTCCCCTGTGTGCTGCAGGTTGGGACCAGGAGCTGTGGGAGGAAACATGTTTGCATCAATTATCCCCCAAGTCTCCTGCCTCAGACTGAACGTTCTGTCTAGAGAATCTTCACTAAGAGCAGCCGTCACATTAGTGCTACCTAAGTATTTATTGGGCAGTGTGCTGCTGTTGATGGGTCAGATTTATACTGTGCTCAATGCAGACTCAAAATGATTAAACTTGTAGTGGTGCTCCATTCTTCATCTCCGGGTTCTTGAGCCTTAATGAGAATTAAACTCACTGAGAAGTTAGGGTAGCCCAGAAGATTCATAATGTCTGTCTGCTTCACTTCATCTGTGTTAATCTTCTGTAAAAACCTTCCTTATGATTTTGGGTTTTGGCAAGTGCTTAGGAAGCTTTCAACTTTTAGTGAGTGTTCATCAATAGAATGTTTGCAAGTGTGTGTTTAATTTTTATTGAGTGCCTATTAATAGCCTCATCTTTGGCTGAGATTAGCTGACTGTACACAACTTCACAATGGCAGCTCTGAATCTGCTCAATCAGTGAAATTAGAGAGAAAGCAAACCTGCCGTTAAACATACACCACCCGACCCAGCCTGTAACCCACCAAAACCCAACCCGTCCAGCCACACAGGTGCTACAGCCAAGGAATAATAAGGATAGGACATCCATAAGACCATAAGACATAGGAGCAGAATTAGGCCATTCAGCCCATCGAATCTGCTCCGCCATTCAATCATGGCTGATTTTTTCAACTGCATTCTTCCGCCTTCTCCCCATAACCCTTAACCCCCTTACCAATCCTATCAATACACCCAATGACTTGGCCTCCACAGCCCTCCATAGCAACAAATTCCACAGCTTCACCACCCTCTGGCTGAAGAAATTCCTCCTCATCTCAGTTCTAAAGGGACGTCCCTTTATTCTGAGGCTGCGTCCTCGGATCCTAGACTCTCCCATTACTGGAAACATCCTCTCCACATCCACTCTATCCAGGCCTTTCAGTGTCCAGTAGGTTTCAATGAGGTCCCCCCTCATCCTTCTGAACTCCATCGAGTACAGGCCCAGAGACATCAAACACTCCTCATACCTTAAGCCTTTCACTCCCGGGATCATTCTTGTGAAATCATTCTTGCTCCTCTGGATCCTCTCCAATGCCAGCACATCCTTCCTTAGATACGGGGCCCAAAATTGCCCACAGTATTCCAAGTGTGGTCTGGCCAATGCTTATAAAGCCTCAGCAGTACATCCTTGCTTTTATATTCTAGTCCTCTTGAAATGAATGCTAACGTTGCATTTGCCTTCCTTACTTCTGACTCAACCTGCAAGTTAACCTTTAGGGAATCCGCACTAGGACTCCCAAGTCCCTTTGCAGCTCTGATTTCTGAAATTTCTTTCCATTTTGAAAATAATCTACACCTTTATTCTTCCTACCAAAGTGTATAACCCCACACTTCCCTACGCTGTACTCCATCTGCCATTTCTTTGCCCACTCTCCCAACCTGTCCAAGTCCTTCTGCAGACCCCCTGTCTCCACAACACTACCTGTCCCTCCACCTACCTTGGTATTGTCTCCAAACTTGGCCACAATGTCATCCGTTCCTTCATCCAGATCCTCCACAATGAATGGTAAGGTCACAATGAGGAACGGAGAGACCTTGGTGTACATGACCATTGATCCCTGAAGGTGGCAGCACAGGTAGATAAAATGGTGAAGAAGGTTTTCAGGAAACTTGCCTTCATTAGCTGGGACACAGAATATAAGATCATGAAGGTTATAGTACAGCTTAAAAAGTGTCTAGGCCACAGATGAAGTTCTGTGTGCAGTTCTGGTTGCCAGATTATAGGAAGGATGTGATTTCATTGGAGGGATTGCAGAGGATATACAACCACTAAGTTCTTGAACCAACCGGCACAACCCTAATCACTAGAGTTTAGCAACTGTGACCACTTTGATCACTTTGCACTAAAATAGACTTTGCTGTTCTTTTGACTTTTTGAAGATGTTGCCTGGGATGGAGCATTTCACTTAAGAGGAGAGACTGAATAGACTTTTTCTTGAGTAGAGGGAGGCGAGAGGGGGATCCTGACGGAGGTATACAAAATTCTGAGGGGCATAGATCAGAATTTTTTCCCCATAATAGAGGTGTCAAAAATTCAATTTGAATTCAAAAAATCAACTTCCCAACATTCTCCCATCTCCATGATGTTAGTCTGAATTTCCAGATTTCTAGACCTGTGACTGTGATGTGTTCCCCACAGTGAGTCTGAAGCAGATTCCCCTGTCCTGGGCTGTTCTCCATCAGACGAATCCCCCAACAACAACTTGTGTTAATCGAGTGCCTTCTCCATGGTGAAGATTCGCAATTGACTTTGTGGGAGGGTTATTGAATGGAACTTGACATTGATCCCGGAGGAAACACCTGGCTGGGTGTCCTGATCTCGGAACTTGTCTTGGGGGGGGGGGTGATATCGGAGAGAGGTAGGATGATGTTGGAAGGGAGGAGATTCCAAAGTAATGGCAGCTGAGGCAAACCAAGAGTCCCCAGGACAGGGCCAACTGAATTTGTGGATATTCAATATCAAATATAGATTCAGAGAGACACAAAAGGAGCCACTTAGCCCATCAACTATGTTGCCCCTCAGAGCAATCCCGTCAATCCTACTCCCTGCTTATAACCTATTGTCTCTCAAGCACCAATTCTCCCACTACCAAACCACTCATTGGGGCAACTTACACCTGCCAATTCACCTACCAACCCGCACATCTTTGGGATGTGGGAGGAAACCGGAGCACCCTGGGAGAAAATGACGCAGGTCACAGAACGTGCAAACTCCACACAGACACTGCCTGAGGTCAGGATCGAACCGGGTCAATGGAGCTGTGAGGCACCAGTACTAACTGCGGCACCACTGCACCATCCAAAATATTCAAAACAAAAAAATATCAAAAACTGCAGATGCTGCAAATCTGAAGTAAAATCAGGAAGTCCTGGAGTTCTGAAAGATTAACTCTGTTTCTCTCTCCACGTATGCTGTCTGACCTGCTGAGTGTTTCCAGCATTTTCTGTTTTTATTCATCCCAAGGGTTTTCTGTGTGAAGCAGGAGCTCGGCAGTGTTCTCATTCCGTATCAAGTCGGTAAATTGGTTTATTATTGTCACATGTACCAAGGTAAGGTGAAAAACTTTGTTTTGCCTGCCATCCATTACAGATCATTTCATCACATCAGTGCATTGAGGTAGTACAAGGGAAAACAATAACAGAATGCAGAATGAAGTGTCACAGTTACAGAGAAAGTGCAGTGCAGGCAGACAATAAGGTGCAAGGGCCATGACAAGGTAGATTGTGAGGTCAAGAGTCCATCTTATTGTACTAGGAGACCATTCAATAGTCTTATAACAGTGGGATAGAAGCTGTCCTTGAGCCTGGTGGTACGTGCTTTCAGGCTTTTGTACCTTCTCCCCGATGGGAAGGGGGAGAAGAGAGAATGTCCGGGGTGGGTGGGGTCTTTGATTATGTTGGCTGCTTTACCGAGGCAGCGAGAAGTGTAGACAGAGTCCATGGAGGGGAGGCTGGTTTCCATGAAGTGCTGAGCTGTGTCTACAACTCTCTGCAGTTCTTGCGGTCCTGGGCAGAGCAGTTGCCGTACCAAGCCGTGATGCATCCAGATAGGATGCTTTCTATGGTGCATCTATAAAAATTGGTGAGGGTCAATGAGGACATGCCTAATTATATATAAATTTCATATAAAACCTCCCACCTTACATGTTCTCATTTCACACTGGGCTGCAGCTGATTGATTTTGACATCCAGGCACAGGAGCGCCATATAATCCAGTACTGTACTCCTGCCTGTGCTCCTTGTGCCTTTTAATGAGCTGTTTACAGAGGGAAGCTGTACTCACAGGAAAAGCAGCGGATGATCCTTTGAAATGCACGATGCAGTAACGTGATTCATGTGCTTGCACTAGCAGGCTCTGAGAAATGACGGCTGTGTTTGTGCATAGATGTGGAGCAGAAAGGAAGGGCTTCAATGCACAAGACCTGGTCCCCATCCTGTTCACCAGGAGGAGAAAACAATAAGAAGAGAAGTTTTGAGTTGGGATTTATCAATTCTGTGGGAAATCCCGAGCCAGGGTTATTCAGGAACCTGCATTAAAGCAGTGACTTGCATTCAGATCTTGCACTGGAGTATTCCTGGACAAGGTTAGGGGCATCTAAAGACTTGTATTTCTACAGATCTGTTCACTACCTCAGGACACCCTACAATGTCTTATAGCCAGTAAGGTACTTAGTGAATTAAGATCACTGTGAATTAAGAAGCACAACAGTCAGTTTTTGGCACAGCAAACTCCCACAATCAACGATGAGTTGACTGTCCAATAATCTGTTCATCTGAACTCCCCTGGAAATAGTGTCAAGTCATCTTGTACCTCACAGCCTTCAGTACCGTCCCTCCCACAGTGCAGCGCTCCCTCAGTACCACCCCTTTTTTTTTAATAATAAACGTTTATTCACTAAAAGCACTACAAAAGACAACCAGTGTCAATACACTACATCTAATACAGAAAAGAAGAAACTACGCAACGACATACTACGGTAGAGAATGCAAACTAATACTAATGAAACACACACGCGACGCTACACCCGTCAACGCGACATGCGACACTTCAAGTAAGAATCG
This sequence comes from Pristis pectinata, assembly GCF_009764475.1. Classification (NCBI taxonomy): domain Eukaryota; kingdom Metazoa; phylum Chordata; class Chondrichthyes; order Rhinopristiformes; family Pristidae; genus Pristis; species Pristis pectinata. Next base: position 42,269,711 of record NC_067420.1, read on the forward strand.
CGTTTGTACCGTCCACGACACACGCGATCCCCTGAGGGGCCCACCGAGCGCGGAACTCAGCCAGGGTGCCCGTGGAAACCGCATGCTCCCTTCAGTACCGTCCCTTCCACAGTGTGACGCTCCCTCAGTACTGCCCCTCCCACAATGCAGCACTCCCTCAGTACTGCCCTGCCAACACTGGTTCAACTCTCCTCCTGGGCTGGGGAATGACACTGGAGTCCACTGCATGGTATTCGACTGGTCTGCCAAACAGGAATAATGCTCTCACCTGATTCAGGCCTCATCTCCCTGCCAATGAGTTCAAAACAACACCAGCTATTGTCAGTGGTGATAGAATCGTCCCTCAGAGTTCTTGTCCACTGCTTGTCTACGGTTGAAGGATTCCATGGTCTCTGATGACCCGGGATTCAGTCCCCCCCTCGAGTTTGCACGTTCTCCCTGTGACCACAGAGCCGGATCCAGCCAGGCCTGTCTGCTTCTCCCTGTAGACATTTCAAGTCAGACAACGTGGAACATCAAGGAGTCCCTGCCTGACCAGACTGCCAGCCCCCGTTCACTTCCCAGAAACCCAGATCAATACAAGAAACTGTCAGGAGAAAGCTCTTTCATCAGACTCTGGATATACCCTCTCTCCCTCTGTCTGCCTCACTCTGTCTCTCTCTCTGACTCTCTCTCTGTCTCTCTCTCTCTCTCTGTCTTTCTCTCTGTCTCTGTCTCTGTCTCTCTGTCTCTGTCTCTCTCCGTCTGTCTCTCTCTCTCCCTCTCTCTCTGTCTCCCTCTCTCTGTCTCTCTCTGTCTCTCTTCCTCTCCCCCCTCTCTGTCTCTCTCTCTCTCTGTGTCTCTGTCTCTCTTCCTCTCATTTGTCTCTCTGTCTCTATCTCCATCTCTCTCTCTCTTGCCCTCTGCCTCACTCAGCCTCGAGGTCTCTGTCTGTCTCTGTCTCCCTCCACCTAAACTTCCCCTCACCCACCCTGTCTCCACTCCTCATCATTCTGCTTTTTCGTCTTTCTACTTTGTCTCTCTGGAGCTCGCACCTGCCTCTCTGACCCATCTTTCCTACCTGCACCCACTCTGTGCTATTTTCTACATGTATGTTTGCATGTGCCTTTCCCTATACAATATGTAGAGGTGCAGGTGTATGTTTATGTGGTTTGGTATGTGTGTATGTTTATCTGAGTGTGATTAACCGTACAACTTTTCCTTTATAACTCGAACTAGGCCACAACTATTCATCACCGGATCTCCAGGGGATACGACACCTTGCTTCAACTCGTCTCCTGCTATGAAAAGTAAAATTGCACTCAGCTGTTGCAATGAACACAGCCTAACCCAGGGGGCCGGTCCCTTCTGAGACACTCAACAGGAGCTAATGGTTGGGGCACAGAATCTCATTTACTCTGCATTTGAACTAATCTAAAAATGAGCAGCTTGTAAACCACAGTCAGGCCAAATCAAGTCATCAGAGCCCAGGCTTGGATGGTGTCTTTAGATTGACAGGGAAAGTAAATGCTCATTCATAGATCACCGGCACATACACTAGCCCCACCCCTCATCAACCTGACACTCTTAACCTTAAAGACCATATCATTCGTGGCTCGTGAGTGGCAACCTTCCCTAAATCAGAGACCAAAACAAAACAAAAATCTTGGGTGAAAAACACGATGATGCTGGAGGAACTCAGAAGGCCGGGCAGCATCCGTGGAGAAAAGCAGCCTGTCAACGTTTCGGGTCAGGACCCTTCTTCAGGACTGATGATAGGAAAAGGGGAAGCCCAATATATAGGAGGGGAAAGCAGAGCAGTGATAGGTGGACGAAAGAGGGGAGGCGGGGTGGGCACAGGGTGCTGATAGGTAGGAGACAGTGACAGCCAGGTGCGGGGGAGGACGGGAGGGCAGATCCACCAGGGGATGGGTCAAAGGTAAGGAGAGAGAAAAAGGGGGTAGAAAAAAGAGAGAGGGGCTAGGAAAAGGAAGAAAAGAAGAGGCATGGTGGGGGGGTGGTGTGGGGGTGGGGGTGGGGGAGGGTGGTGAAAGAGTGTGGGGATTACTTAAAGTGGGAGAATTCAATGTTCATGCCGTTAGGCTGCAAGGTTCCAAGACGGAAAGAGAAGTGCTTCTCCTCCAGTTGGCACTTGGACTTCTCCCGGCAGTGGGGGAGGCCGAGGACTGACATATCAGTGATAGTGTGGGAGGGGGGAGTTGAAGTGACTGGCAATGGGGAGATGTGGATCGCGGTTACAGACGGAGCGCAGGTGTTCTGCAAAATGGTCACCTAGTCTGCGTTTGGTCTCACCAATGTAGAGGAGGCCACACTTGGAGCACCTAATGCAGTAGGTGATATTAAGGAAGCTGCAGGTGAATCTCTGCCTCACCTGAAAGGACTGTTTGGCTCCCTGGATGGAGGTGGTGTGGGGCAGGTGTTGCACCTCTGGCGGGGGCAGTGGAAAGCTCCCGGGGTGGGAGCGGGATGCGTGTTTCTCTAAAAATCTTGGGTGCAATTGCAGTGAAGTACCGAGGGGGAGCAGCAAGGTCAGGAGTGCTGGGTTTCAGGTGAGATGTTAAAACGAGGCCCAGGTAAACAGAAAGAACACGGTGGTAACAGCAGAAAGCAGAAGAGATCTCCCTTGTGTCCTGGTCAATACATTCATCCCTCAATTAGCACCAGCAAAGCACATAATCAGTTCATTATCTCATTACTATTATTGGGATCTTGCTGTGTGCAAATTGGCCGTGGTTTTTCCCACATTGCCAGACTTCAGACACGCGTCCTTGGCAGTTCGGGACATTCTGAGGTTGTGTGAGGCGCTATAGAAATGAAATATTTTTAATCAAAGGCTAGAAATGAACCAATGGCCATGGCCTTAGCTTTGGAGATTCTGGCCGATCACGGCGACAGCTGGCCCAGTTCTGGAACATGTCCCCTGCACGTCACGGCTCTTAGAAGGACAGTGCCCCCCACCTGCACCTCTTCCTCCCGGCTCTAACCAAAGCTTACGGTTCCTTACGGTTGTGGTAAAATTGCCAAAGGTAAGTTGTCAGACAAAATAAGGCATCGTGCCACAAAAGGAGATATAAGGGCAGTTTTGGTCAAAGGATTGGGTTTTAAGGAACATCTTAAACGAGGAAAGAGTCATCAAGGGGCTAAGGGAAGGAATTTAGACCCTTGGCACTGAAAGAATTGGACTTCCACTCCCACAGCACATCACTTGGTGCCAATTCCATTCATTTGGAAAATCTGAATCCAGTGGCAGATCACAAAACAGACCAGAAAATGGGACTCTCCTGCCACTGGATCCATAGACTCAGTCAGCACGGAAACAGGCCAGTCGGCCCACTATGTCCACGCTGACCAGTGGACACCCGTCCATATTAATCTCATCTCCCAGCGCTTGACCCATAGCCTTCTATGCCCAGCTGGTTCAAGTGCACATCCAGACTCTTCTTAAATGGTATCAGTGACTCTGCTTCCATCACCCTCTCTGGCAGTGTGTTCCAGTACTCGCTACTCTCTGGGTGGAAAAGGTCCCCGTTAGATCCCTTCTAAATCTCTTCCCCCTTACCCTAAATCTACATCCTCTAGTTTTATCTACCTCTGATATGGGTAAAGGTTCCCTGCAGTCCACCTGTCTATATCCCTCATCATTTTATGTACCTCAACCATGTCCCCTCTTAACCTCCTCGGCTCTGGGGAGAACAGACCCAGCCTCTCCTGATGTACTGAAGTGACCAGATACTTTAAATTTTGAAACCCAACAGACTCTGGGTGTTCCTCATTGACTGCAGCTTCTTGTGTTAGTGGGACTAGCAGCAGCCTTATTTCAGCTCCCCTCTTTCCATCCAGGGATTGGATGGGTTCCCCAACTTGCCACTGGACACAGTTTCCTTCAATGACCCAGCAGAACTTTCGGTCACTCATTGGAGAGAAGAGGAGAGTGTGATATACCTTCCCTCAGCCTCTGCCAGGGTGATGAGTGGGAAATTTCAGGGCAATTCTTATCTCCTTCTTTAACACCGAACGCGAGGCCGCCAGTCACTCTGCCTAATTAAGCTCCTGTCCGCTCCTCTTCCGAGGATTCCTGCCCTAAAGCCCCTTCCCCTCGGGCCCCTCCAGAAATGCCAATGCCGTCAATGACTTGCATTGACGTCAAGGACACCTCCAGATGCTGTACGAGTTCCAGTGGAAGATGCCAGTCCGAGGAGAGCGGGTTAGAGGGTGAAGATAAGGCTTCTTGTGTGACCTTGAAGGGTAGGGCAAGTGGGGAGCTCAGCTCAAAGGGAATGAACCTGTTCCTGAAAGCCAGGTCTACAATGGGTTAGGATGTAACCGTGTAAAGGGCTCCTTCCATACATTATCCAAGTAGCTGGGCAGATACTGAGAGGGGATATCCGTGGCTTTGTTAAGGAGCAGTGTGGATGACAGCTCAGCTGTCATTGTTTCTTGAAATAGCCTCACTGTTGTGCTGTAACTCAATAGCGTTTCCAAGTGACGTCTGGGAACAGAGTGCTCAAATTCCCTTTTATTTTAATTTGCAGTTGGCTCAAGATCCTGTGCTAAACCTGGTGTTGTTCTCGTTGTGCTTTAAGGGAGCAGGGTTGGCATGGTGTAAGCAGGGACGTGGGGTAGCTGGGAACTGGGAGCTGGTTGACATTCTTGATGCTGCAGTTCAATCTTTCATTAAAGCAAGCAGAATACTTTAGAAGCCTTAACACTGTGGCATGTGCAATGTTCATGGGCAGGCTGAGGCCCTCGATTCCTCCCTAGAAATGCCCCTTGTGTCTCCAGCTTCTTTCAGAATATAGAAGGTAGAACATAGAACATAACAGCGCAGTACAGGCCCTTCGGCCCACAATGTTGTGCCGACATTTTATCCTGCTCTAAGATCTATCTAACCCTTCCCTTCCACATAGCCCTCCATTTCTCTATCATTCATGTGTCTATCTAAGAGTCTCTTAAATGTCCCTAATGTATCTGCCCCCACAACCTCTGCCGGCAGTGCGTTCCACGCACTCACCACTCTCTGTGTAAAAAACTTACCCCTGACATCCCCCTTATATCTTCCTCCAATCATCTTAAAATTATGCCCCCTCGTGTTAGCCATTGTCACTCTGGTAAAAAATCTCTGACTGTCCACTCGATCTATGCCTCTTATCATCTTGTACACCTCTATCAAGTCACCTCTCATCCTCCTCTCCGAAGAGAAAAGTCCTAGCTCGCTCAACCTATCCTCATATCTAACGAGAGGTCTGCATCTACTTCTCACAGAACATTCAGAGCATTCAGGAGTTTGGAAGTGTGGTAACCAACTTAAGCACAGCAAGCTCCCATAAGTAGCAACAAATTGCTAATCAGCTGATTGGTTGGCTCAGGGGTAAAATTTTGGCTAAGACATCCCTATCCTTTGAAATGTCACCTGATCTTCAACTCCACCTGAGAGGATTTAATAGGAACCTGAGGGGCAATCTTTTCACGCAGAGGGTGGTGAGTATATGAAACGAGCTGCCAGAGGAAGTGGTTGAGGCAGGTACATTTACAACATTTAGAAGAGATTTGGACATGGATAGGAAAGGTTTAGAGGGATGTGGGCCAAGCAGGAACAAATGGGACTAGCTTATATGGGCATCTTGGTCGGCATGGATGAATTGGGCTGAAGGGCCTGTTTCCGTGCTGTATGACTCTATGACTGCTTGAGAGGACAGATGGAGCTTTTGCCCAATGTGTGATCCTAAAGGTGGCCCCTCTGATGATACAGCCGTTTCCTGGTGCAGCCTAACAATATCAGGTTGGATCTGTGTTCAGGTTTCACGGGTGTCCATGAAACTAGAGTCTTCTGACTCAGGAGGGAGGGTTTTTATTCATTTACAAGATACAAGTGTCACTGTCAAAGCCAGTCATTGCTGAAGGTGACACAGTGGCACAGCTAGTGGAGCCACTGATTCACAACACCAGAGACCCGGCTTCAATGCCGACCTCGGGCACTGTCTGTTTGGAGTTTGCACGTTCTCCCTGTGACCCTGTGGGTTTCCCCCAGGTGCTCCAGTTTCCTCCCACATCCCAATGACATGCGAGTTGGTAGGTTAATTGGCTGCTGTAAGTTGGCCCCTAGTGTGTAGGTGAGGGGTAGAATCTGGGGGGAAGTTGATAAAGGGTGAGAATAAAAAAGGGGAATAATGTAGGATTGTTTTCAATGGGTAGTTGATGGTCAGTATGGAACCGGTGGGCTGAAGGGCCTGTTTCCATGATGAATCTCTTTATGACTATGACTCTATGGCTCCTCATCCTTAATTGCCCTTGAGAAGGTGTTGGTGAGCCGCTTCCTTGAACCACTGCAGTCATAGAGGCATACAGCAGGGAAACAGGCCCTTCGATCCAACCAATCCATACTGACCAAGGTGCTCACCTAAGCTAGTCCCATTTGCCAGCATTTGGCCTGTATCCCTCTAAACCTTTCCTATCCACGTACCTGTCCAAATGTTTCTTAAATGTCGTTATTGTACCCACCTCTTCCACTTCCTCTGGCAGCTCGTTCCACATACGCACCACCCTCTGCGTGAAGAAGTTGCCCCTTTTAAATCTTTCCCCTCACTAGTCCTTCAGGTTATGGTGCTCCCGGAGGGTTTCGAGCTGATCCAAAACAGGGAGGTGAAGCAAATGGGACACACATTGCATTCGGCTGCCGCTGCTGATGGACCACGAGCTCTGCTTTGGTTTCCTTTTATTCATTTATCTCATTTCAATCCATTTAAACATGTCCACTTCAGTCATGTTTTGCATGAATTGGGTTGACTGGTTAAAACTGAAAGACAGAACCAAAAACCATTGAGGTTTACAGCCTCTCACTGCAGCTCCTGAAATATTGAATTCACTTTATCATCTCTTTCGCTTTCTCACGTAACCTTTCACATTTTTCTTTTTCAAATATTTATCTGCTTCCATTTTAAAGGCAATTATGGAGTCAGCTCCCTCTATTATTTCAGGGAGAATATTTTGCATCCTCTACATAATTAAAGTCCTGATCCTCTCCTTACAGTTCCTGAGTCCTTATAGGAGACCAACTTAACTAACCAGTGGAAGTACTCTTTCCCAAGTTATTATTAATTTATGTATGTAATCACAGGCATATCTGGCACCGGTGTTGTGCTTGAGATTCAACCGCAATGGTGGGTAGGGAGTCATGTATAGAGTTCATATACAGCACAGAAGCAGGCCCTTCGGCCCAACTGGTCCATGCCAACCAAGATACCCCATCCAATCTAGCCCCATTTGCCAGCATTTGGCCCATAACCTTCTAAACTTTTCCAACCCATGTACCTGTACAACTGTCTTTTAAAAGTTGTTATTGTACCTCATATAGGGCTGTGTGGATAACAATGACAGAGTCTTTCCCCTCAAGAGCACTGGTGAACCAGATGGGTTTTCTATGACCACCTGATAGTGTCATGGCCACCACTATTGAGATGACCTTTCTAAAAATTACATTTATAAAATTATTTCTATTTAAATTTCCCAGCTGCTATGGTGGGATGCGAACTCATGTCACCAGATCAATTGGCAGGACCCCTGGCTACCAGTCCAATAACATAACCATTACATCACGGCACCTTCAATTAAAAGGATGCAATAAGTGCAAAGATTTCCAAAGGTTTTCCTCTCTGTTCCAATGAAATGGGCCCCAGCTTCCTCGGGATGACTCAGTATTCCCTTTGATTTCCCAGTATTTCCTCAAAAATGAAGCCTCTCATTCCCAGTCAGGTGAACCACTTCCATTCCCTTCCCTGGTCTTCAGATCATGAGGTGTGCTCTGAATTTCCTTAAAGGACAAAGGTTTAATCCAGTGCATAAAACGAGCTGTTGGAGGAACTCAACAGGTCAGGCAGCATCTGTGGAGAGAAATGGACAGTCGATGTTTTGGGTCGAGACCCTTCATCTGGACTTAAATTTAATTGGTTCCCCTTCACCTTCCTTTCTTATCAGATTCCATCATCTGCAGCCCTTTGTTGTCTCCACATCACCTCCCAGCCTCCACCCCTCCCTCCCTACCTGACTCCCTCCAACCCCTCCTCATCTGGATCCACCTATCACCTGCCAGCTCCTGCCCCACTTCTTTATACTGCCCATCTGCCCTCTACTCCTTCAGTCCAGGTGAAGGCTCTTGGCCCACAACATCAGTTGTCCATTTCCCTCCAGGGATGCTGCCTGATCCGCTAGCTCCTCCAGCTTCTTGCTTTTTGTTCCAGATTCCAGCATCTGCTGTCTCTTGTGTCTCCTAACCTTTGATCTAGTGTTGGGGACTGGAAACTACTTGCTTCATTTGCAAAGCTGGTCAGTGACTGACTGCTCACTTACAAGAGCCATCCAACAGACTGGCTGGTGCGGATCTGTCTGGGGTTACTGGTCTGGCAAAGCTTGAATATTAACAGTCTCACTCGTTTCCAAAACTCTTCATGAGCTCTCCCAGCCTCCATGAGCTCCTGCAGGCCTATTATCCTCTGAGATCTCTGCACCCCTCCCTTTCTGAGTTTAATCTGTCCATACCTTCCATTTCTGCCCTCAGTTCCTGGCACACAAGCACCAGAGTTCCCTCTCTCTCTTTGTCCTTCTGGCCCTCATTAAAGCCTCCCTCTGTAACCAAGATTTTGGTCATCAGCCTTAATACCCAACATGGCTTCAAATGTTGTCTTTTGTAAAATGGCTTGAAATGTTTTATTGTTAAATATGTTATACCAGTGCATGCTGCAGTGATATAACTGAAATATTAAATCCTATAGAAACATTAAAAGTTTCTGTTGGCTGAGCCCAGTACAGAAACCACCTGAGTTCAGGCCCAATGAAAGGTTTCCTTGTTATCTTCCCCTCTCCATCAAAGTGAAGCAGTGATTCATTTGCACTTCTTCCAGTTTAGTGCACGGATGTGGCGTCTGCTGCGTCGGAGAAACCAAGCGCATGTTGGATGACCAATTTCCCGAACACCTCCATTCAATTCAATGGAGCGACACTGAGCTTCCAGTTTCCTGCCACCTTGATATTCCCTCCCGTTCACACTCTGACCCTTCTGTCTTTAACCTCCAACGTTGTCCCAATGAAGCCCAACGTAAGTGCGATGAAGAGCACCTCACCTGCAATTTTATCGATGTCTTCCCGTCATTATTTTTGGAGTCCTCTTCTGTAGTGACCATCTCTTTCCCTCCTCCCCCACAAGTTGGTGTCATCCACACACTTAGAACTGTGTTGGCACAAGAGAGACTGTAGGTGCTGGAAACCTGGAGCAACACCGCACAAAATGCATGGAGGAACTCAGTGGGTCAGGTGGCATCTGTGAAGGGAAATAGACAGTCGACATTTCAGGTCGAGACCCTTCATCAGGACTCAAGACCCTCATCCAGTCCTCCAGTATTTTGTGTGGTGTTGCTCTAGAATTGTGTTACTGATTCTAATCGTGAATGTAAATGGTGGTCCCAGCACTGATCCTTGCAGAACACCACTACACATCTCCTTCCACTGTGAACAGCTATACTTCACTCCCACTCTCTGTCATATGTCCTGAAGCCAGCTAGCAATCTGTTCTGCTACTCATTTGCTAACTCTGCGTTCTGTGTTTTTCATTCATTTATTATGACGTACCTTAGTGAAGGTCTTTCAAATAAATTAAATCTGCTGAATTACCACTGTCTCCTTGCTCAGTTACCCTTTCTAAAAGTTTGGTGAGGTTAGTCAAGCAAGGCTTTCCCTATTTGAAATCCACGCCAACAATTCGCCCTTTTGTTCTAGATGTTAGCATCATAGGAACTTTATGACACAGAAGGAGGACATTTAGCCCAACAGTTCTGTGCTGGTTGGGAAAGAGTCACAGCTCACGTCCGGTACTGTTTAACTGTGGGGAGGGTTTTGCTCTCTCCCACCCTTCCAGCCAATGAGTTCCAGACCCCACCACCTTCTGGATGGAAGGTTTTTTCCTCATCTCCCCTCCAATCCTCCCAGTGAAAATCATTGCCCATCTGGTTTTCAATCCCTCTGCCAAGGGTAAAAGGTCCTTCTTATTTACTCTTTCTACTTAAAGTCTCCCTTCCAAAGCAAACCATCCCAGTCTTTCCAATCATTCCTCATAGGAACAATTTTCGTTTCTGGCAGAATTCCTGCACACTCTGCAGCTCATCCTTCCTGTAGTGTGGTGAACAGAACGTCCAATGTCTCCTTTTGTAGGGACTCCATTATCTTTCTTGCCATTGTTGTTAACTTGACGGATCTAAATTCCATTAATGTGTTCTCTACCCCTTCTCAAACACAGTGTTATGTTAACTACCAGCCACATAATTTTCCCTAACAAATTACTAAATACGTCTAGTGATGCCTCTGCCATCTCTTCCTTAGAGGCTTTTTAAAATGCACAGATGCAATCCGTCTGGGCCAGGTGTCTGATCCACTTTGAGTTTGACTGTTTATTTGATATATTCCCCTTCTCGTCATTTACCTCAGCATTTATCTATTCTATATCCTTAATGTACCAAAGAAAAAGAATGATTTGATATTTCTACCATCCCTATCATTACCTGTGGTATTGTCCAACCATCCTTTAATGGCCCATCCCTATCCTAACCATCCTTTCTTTAGTGACATCACTGCAACGTATTTTCTTTTCTTTTAAGTTCCTTGATAATCTAATTTCAAGGTTCCTCTTTCCCTTCCCATTGATTTTGGACTTCTCTCCTTATCTTTGAAAGCTTTCCCCTTCCCTGTGTACTGAATGGATGTCTTTTTCCATGCTGTCAGTTGTTACCTTTGGTCTTTATTCATCCACAGAGTCTCATGAATGTTTAATTATCTCCTTGTAGTTTAATACATTTTTCCTGTGCTCTGTTGACTATTGATTTAAATGTTTCCTATTGTTGTTCGGTGTTCTTGTTAGCAAGCATTGTTGACCATTTTCTCTTCCCAAATTGTACAATCCCAAGGTCAGTTTTTGTCCAATCTATTATTGACCTAATGATCTGTTTAGTTGATATTAGTCAAGAAGGAAACATTGGCCAGAATGCCAGGAACAACCGCCGTGATTTTATTCACAGAAGTACCGTGGGATCTCCCATCTCCATCGGAAACAGTAGGCGGGGTATTGCTCTGATATCTTCTGCAAAACGCAGCACTTCCAGCACCACCACACCTGTGGTCAGCCTGGATTATGTGTCTGTGTTCCTGGAGCGGGACTTGAACTCACCACCTTCTGACAAAACATATGAAGAGTAACAGAGGCCCCCGGCCCTTGAGACTGTCCCTTACAATCCTGAGAGTCATCACCAGATAATCTTCAGCAGCCCAGAGTCACGTGATCATCCAGAAAGAGACAAAACAGGATAAAAACCAATTTGGAGAAAAAAGTCAGCAAATTACCTCTTTTTACTTTACTGGTTTAGTCCCACTGATCAGACTGAGAGAAGTAAGACTGCTCCAGCCACAGGAACCCCAGCCAGACACAAATGCAGATTCAGGACTTGGGAGCAAGTCGGAGGTGAGCAGTAGAACTTCCCCAGGAATCACCACGGCAACCAGAAAATCCAGGCCCAGGCATCAAACCCGATCCCCACTAGGCCTCTACACAGAGCTAGTTCACCTTCAAAAAGAAATATAAAACCATTTCAACACTCAGCGGGGACTGACCTTCTGGTAACATCGACCCTTTGTGCTGCGTTTGGGGACCTTAGATTAAATGCAAGCACTCAACAGTTTCAAGAGCTTGAGCTAGCTCCCACAGTCCCTTGGATCACAAGACTTGGTGGATTATTAATCAAAGCCCTGTATAAATATATTGAAGCTCTGTGTTCTTCTGGGACATTTTTCCAAGTGGAAAATGACACTGACGAGACGAAGCATTAGCTCCCTGTCTAATGATCTTTACATTAATTAGAACGAGGTCTGCTTGCCCATAGCCAAGTGGCCATGGGCCAGTACTTCAACAATGAGATAGATTGAAACTACCCTGATCAAGGGGATTGACAATTGTAACCTGTGACCTTGACATAGTCAAACATCTCAAGAGCATTATCAATGCAAATTATAAGATTATGAGAGGCATAGATAGAGTAGACAGCCAGTACTTTTTCCCCAGGGTTGAAATGTCTAATACCAGAGGGCATGCATTTAAGGTGAGAGGAGGAGAAGTTCAAAGGAGATGTGCGGGGCAAGTTTTTTACACAGAGAGTAGTGGGTGCTTGGAATGTTCTGCCTGGAATGGTGGTGGAGGCAGATACGATAGGCGTGTTCAAGAAGCTCTTAGATAGGCACATGGATGTGAGGGAAATGGTAGGATATGGACATTGTGTAGGCAGAAGGGATTAGTTGAGTTGGGCATTTTATTACTAATGTAATTGGTTCAGCACAACATTGTGGGCCGAAGGGCCTGTTCCTGTGCTGTGCTCCTATGTTCAATATTCAAAATGGAATCAGTCTTCACTGCGCTCTCATCCATCTCTCTCAGCCCGATGACTTCTGACACCTCATAGAGTCATAGAGTCATACAGCACGGAAAAAGGCCCTTTGGCCCAACTGGTCCATGCCATCCAAGATTCCCATCTAAGCTAGTCCCATTTGCCCGCGCTTGGCCCATATCCCTCTGAACCTTTCCTATCCATGTACCTGCCCAAGTGTCCTATAAATGTTGTTAATGTACCTGCCTCAACCACTTCCTCTGCAACTTATTCCATATATAGACCACCCTCTAGGTGAAAAAGTTGCCCCTCAGGTCCCTATTAAATCTCTCCCTTCTCACCTTAAACCTACGCCCTCTAGTTCTCGGTTCTCCAACCCTGCAGAAATCATTCCGGTTACACGTATCCCACTCATTTCCTGGGTCCCTCATCCCTCCTATCCCATGTAGGGTCAGGACCCTTGTGGTTAGGCTCCATGGTGGACCTGTGTAGTATCTGGAGCAACAAACAATGTGCTGGAGGAACTCAGTGGATCGAGCAGCACCTGAGGGGGGAGAGGAGGTCCTGATGCAGGGTTTCGACCCAAAGCAACGACAATTCCTTTCCCTCCACAGAAGCTGCTCAACCCACTGAGTTCCTCCAGCAGATTGGTTTGTTGCTCCATATTCCAGCATCTGCAGTCTCTTGTGTCCCGTATAGTGGCTGGTAGCTCTCCTTTCAGTCAGACGGTTGTGGATGCACGTCCTACTCCAGAGACACCAGTTTGTAATTCAGTCTGAAGCTCCCAGATTCAAAGGTCCCATTGTCTGGATGGAATATTGGAAATTTGTCCATTTGCTTAGGATTAAGTTCAAAGTCACATCCCTCAAAGACGTCAAGATCTCTGGCTGCTGACCCAGTAACTCAACCACTCCACACTCATCCAACTGATACACAAGTTAGTTGTTGTGTTTCCATTATTCCATTGGATGTCCCATTGGTGGCTTGCCATTGGCTGTGAAGTGTAAGGGGTCTCTTTAGGTCAAAAGGTGCTATGGAAATTCAAGCTTTTGTTTTAATTGTAGTGTTTACTCACCCCTAGAGCTTGGGCAGTGATGGAGGATGGAGGGTCAAGGGTTCCAACCATTTGCCCAGCCCATTCCTGCCTCCATCCCCAACCAGTCTCATGGCTTCAGTCTCACTGCAGTTTGGCACCTCTGCCTTGGACAAAGCATGACTGTCACCTGGTGATATGACAGGGCAGTGAGGGAGATTCTGAGTACAAGGCTTTTCATCGGATATGGGAGCAGGGAAAAAAAAGAGTAAGTGAGGTAGGTCAAACCCTCTCCCTCCACCCATGGTGCACTCCGAACACAGTCCTCCACCCCCTCCTGCACCAGAGACAGCAAGGAAATCAGTCTGACTGTCGAGGCCTGACCCACCAGAATGTAAAAGGGGTGAGCAGTCATGCGTCAGCCTGGAGCTCTGCTCCATTAGATGGGCGTAGGGAGGCAATATTCACCACACCGGTTTCAGGGGGAGACATCAACTGTGCATCGAATCGACAGACCAGAAACAGTTCATTTGCAGCATGTACTAATACTCTGCACCAGTCTCCCACCTTTCCACATCTCCCCATCACTCTAACCTATTCCTCGCTCCCTCGTGTTTATCCAGCTTCCCCTGAAACCCATCTCTGCCATTCACCTCAATTACTCCCTGTAAAGCATGTGCACTCCAGGAGTTTTCAAGGAAATGTGTTGCAGAGGGTATAAACTGATGCACGCCAGACATGAGGAACTCAAATAAAGAGGGCATGGTTTATTCAAGGCCTCTTCACAAAATCTCTGAAACACTCCACAAGTGTTATTGAAACGCAACGAATAGTTAGTCAAATTGGTCAAATCGCATTTGGAATATTGTGGATGAGGGGAGATCTCATTGAAACCTACCAGATACTGAAAGGCCTGGATAGAGTGGACGTGGAGAGGATGTTCCCATCAGTGGGAGAGTCTAGGATCCGAGGGCACAGCCTCAGAATAAAGGGACGTTCCTTTAGAACAGAGATGAGGAGGAATTTCTTCAGCCAGAAGGTGGTGAATCTGTGGAATTTGTTGCCACGGAGGGCTGTGGAGGCCAAGTCGTTGGGTGTATTTAAGGCAGAGATTGATAGGTTCTTGATTGGTAAAGGGGTTAAGGGTCACGGGGAGAATGTGGGAGAATAGGGTTGACAAAAAAATCGGCCATGAATGAATGGTGGAGCAGACTCGATGGGCTGAATGGCCTAATTCTGCACTTATATCTTATGGTCTTAAATGACACGGTCCTTAAGGGATGACAATCTGAACAGTCATTCCTCAGAATCAATATTCACATGCCAGTTATGTCGAAGAGTCTTTGACATGAAACATTGACTCTGTTTCTCCCTCCACAGATGCTGCCTGACCTGCTGAGTGTTTTCTGTTTTTGTTTCATAATTCCAGCATTTGCAGATATTTGATTTTCACTTTCATACACTGCACAGCCACAGGATATAACTTTCACCATTCTAGAAATAAAGATGTTTCTCCTGAATTCACCAGCTCTGCATTCTCTCTCTCCATCCTACCACCCAACGTCAGACAGCAGAACAGAATAAATCAAAGTCCTTGTAACAAAACTCAATTTCAATTTATGTAAGGATTTGGAAAATGCCAAGATTCCATTAGCATCCTTTTAAAGATTCGTTTTAATGTCAGTAACTGTGAGCAGTACTTATCTTCCTCCAAAGAGTCGGGAAGTCAGCCCATGAGGATAGTCACCTGCAATAACTTGATCTATCACACTAACAGTGGCTTTTAAAAAGCCCGAATGTATTAGAGAAATCCTGTTGTTCCAGTTTGGGCTCATGTAAGTAAAACCAATCTGAAAGCCTTCACTGCACAGGTTATATACGTGACTGTCCCTCACAACCTTCCTGTTACTGAGAATGGGAAGCAGCAAGTTTCTAAATCAGTCTCTTGCACTTTTCACAGGCTCCTATAGGTTTGACACTTGGACACGGGTCAACTCCTCAGGGATGTTCCATGACTCTTAAATGATCTTCTCCTGAACTCCTTTGATCCACCTTGGTTTCTTAACACATAAAAGAATAGGAGTAGGCCACTCAGGCCTTGCCCCAACATTCGGTATGATCATGGCTAATCCGCCTCAGATCTCAGCTCTGCTCTGTCAGGTCCCCATCAATTCCCTGATCTTTCCAAAAGTGTATCTACCTCTTCTTTAAAATACCTCCAATGATCTAGCCTCCACAATGCTCCAGGGACAGAGAATATCAAGGGTTCACCAACTTTGGTGAGAAGAAATTCCTACACTCATTTTAAATGACTGGTCCCTTATCCTGTACCACCAGACTCGAGGACAGCTTCTCTCCCTCTGTTATCAGACACTTGGACAGGCTCTTATGAATTCTTGATCTCCCAATGTAACTTGTTGTGGCCCTTGCACCTTATTGTCTGCCTGCACTGCACTTTCTCTGTAACGGTAACACTATATTCTGCATTCTGTTTTCTTTTTATGACCTCGATGTACTTATCTGTATGGATGGCACGCAGACAAAAGCTTTTCACTGTATCTTGGTACATGTGGCAATAGTAAACCAATTACCAATCAATATGTCCCCTCATTCGAGACTCTCCCACTGGCGGAAACTTCTTGACGTCGACCATATCGTGATGCTTCAGGACCTCAGATGTTTCGATAAGATCACCCCTCATTCTTCTAACCTTCAAAGAATACAGACCTGAACTTTTCAGCCATTCACGATAGGACAACACGCTCATTCTGAGAATCAGCTTAGTGAACCTCTCCTGGACTGCCTCCCACAGGGTGAATTATCCTTCACCTAGCAGAACTCTGTCAACGGCAGTATAACTCCATTCTTTGGGAGGCGCAGGAGTTCCACAATCCCACTGCCCTTTTACATAAGGGAGCTACCTGACACCAACCCTGTCGGACCAGCTCTTGCCTCAAGTTGACGTCTCCTTCTTCTAGCTATCACCTTCCTTAAGATATAGGAGTAGAATTAGGCCATTCAGCCCATCGAGTCTGCTCCACCATTCAATCATGACTGATTTTTTTTCCAACCCCATTCTCCCACCTTCTCCCCATGACCCTTAACCCCCCTCACCAGCCAAGAACCTATCAATCTCTGCCTTAAATATACCTAATGACTTGGCCTCCACAGCCCTCTGTGGCAACGAATTCCACAGATTCACCACCCTCTGGCTGAAGAAATTCCTCCTCATCTTAGTTCCAAAGGGACATCCCTTTATTCTGAGGCTGTGCCCTCGGATCCTGGACTCTCCCACTGATGGAAACATCCTCTCCACATCCACTCTATCCAGGCCTTTCAGTGTCCAGCATCCCTTCAACACCAGAGGAAACAATATCTCTCCAACCAACCTATCAAGTCCTTTCATCATTTTGAATTTCGAGTGAATCGCCAGTTTGTGAAACGGGTCCTCAATATTTAACACTTTCAATCCCAGTGTCAACCCACTGAATGTCAGATAAGATAAAAGAAGACATCTTTATTAGTCACATGTACATTGAAACACACAGTGAAATGCATCTTTTGCGTAGAGTGTTCTGGGGGCAGCCCACAAGTGTCGCCACGCTTCCGGCGCCAACATAGCACGCCCACAACTTCCTAACCTGTACGTCTTTGGAATGTGGGAGGAAACCGGAGCCCCTGGAGGAAACCCGTGCAGACACGGGGAGAACGTACAAACTCCTTACAGACAGCGGCGGGAATTGAACCCAGGTCACTGGCACTGTAATAGCGTTACACTAACTGCTACACTACCATGCCTGTGCCCCTTCAAGATCATTGTCCTTCCTGAAGTCCAGGGCTTGGGCTGAAAGAAGTTCTGGCTATTGGTGTTCATTGGAAGGAGGATTCCAGTTCAGAACTTGCTAAAAGTGACATATTTTAGGAGTTCTATGAGCAGTTCTATAGGACAGTAGTTAAGTTACCAGGCTGGGAACACAGAGATCTGGACTTACTATCCAGAGATAAAACAGTTTCTACCTAAAACATTACCTCTTTCTCTCTCCACAGATGCTTGCTGAGTTCCTCCAGCATTTTGTTTTTACATATGATTTCCAGCATCTGTATTTTTTTTAAATTTGCACTCACAGTCCAAAGAGCTGAACTCAGATCCCGTTTGAATTCAACTAATGATCTGGAATTTTAAACAGGTGGATATTCCAAACTTGTGAAAATCCACCAACATCCTTCAGGGAGAAAATCTGCCGTCTTTACCTGGTCTGGACTACCTGTAAACTCCAGAGCTGTGGAAATGTCATTGACTCTGAAACGGCTCACGGACACTCAGGAATGTGAGATAAGTGTTGGCCCACATCCCGAGAAATGAAGAAAGATAATGGCATAATTTGGATGCCTGTTCCCAGAAGCACATGGTGCTGGTCCTCAACTTGTGCTGCTTGTGTAATGTAACATAATGTACGCAGGTGTAATGTAACATGGTGTACACAGGTGTAATGTAACATCATATACAGGTATAGTGTAACATCACATACACAGGTGTAGGGTAATGCAGTGTACACAGCTGTAATGTAACATAGTGTACACAGGTGTAGTGTAACATTGTGTACACAGGTGTAATGTAGCATAGTGTACACAGGTGTAATGTAACAGTGTACAGGTGTAGTGTAACATCGTGCACAGGTGTAGTGTAACATAGTGTACACATGTGTAATGTAACAGTACATACATAGGTGTAATGTAACATGGTGTACAGGTGTAATGTAACATTACATACACAGGTGCAGTGTAACATAGCACAAGATGAAACCTCCTCAGAATTTCGTCCCACGTCACTCAGTACCACTATGTTACATTACAAGTTACATTTCAAGTACTCATTCAGACACCCCTCAAACGTAATGAGAATACCTGCCTCCAACACCCTCTAAGAAGTGAGTTCTAGACCTACACCATCATCTGGTGGAAAGAATCTTCCTCATTCCCTCTGTAATTACAGCACAGAAGTGAGCCCTTCGTCTCAGCACGTCTACACTGACCTGTGGGCACCACCGTAGTAATCCCACCTCCCAGCTCTTGCCCCGTAACCTTCTACGCCCAGGTGATTCAAGTGCTTGTCCAGGCACTTCTTTCATGCTGTCAGTGACCCTGCTTCCACCACTCTCTCCAGCAGTGTGTTCCAGGTACTCACCGCTCTCTGAGTAAGAAAGATTCCCTCTAAATCCCCCTTACCCTAAATCTATGCTCTCTGGTTTTATCTACCTCTGATATGGGGAAAGATTCCCTTCATTTTGCCCTACCTATACCCGTCATCATTTTATATACCTCAGTCATGTCCCCTCTTAACCCCTTTCACCCCAGGGAGAACAGACCCAGCCTGTCTGGTCTCTCCTCGTTAAGATAAGATAAGATTTCTTTATCAGTCACATGTACATCGAAACACACAGTGAAATGCAGCTTTGCGTACAGTGTTCTGGGGGCAGCCCGCGAGTGTCGCCACACTTCCGGCGCCAACATAGCACGCCCACAACTTCCTAACCCGTATGTCTTTGGAATGCGGGAGGAAACCAGAGCACGCAGAGGAAACCCACGCAGACACCACCGTAGTAATCCCACCTCCCAGCTCTTGCCCCTTAACCTTATACGCCCAGACAGCGGCCGGAATTGAACCCGGGTCACTGGCGCTGTAATAGCGTTACGCTAACCGCTACACTGAAAATTTCCTCAAATCTGCAAGTTCTAGTTTCTGATCTCCAGCTGAGGGGAATCGGTCCTTCCTGAGCACTCTGTCAAGTTCCCTCATGATCATATACACCTTGAGTAAATCTCCCCACCACTCTCCCCTTGCCTCCAATACTTTGGAACCACATAAACTGGAAACTCTGTCCAATTTGGCACATTCCTAAAATTCTGCCCAATCACCACCCATCCACCTGTCTCCTCATTTAAGATCTATTTTCAGCAGACAGTATACTAAAGAGATGTTTCAGATACCTAGGTTTAATTTCCATTGGATCTTTATTCTTTGGAGTTTAGAAGAACGAGGGGTGATCTCATTGAAATGTATAAGACCCAAGAAGGGTCGACAGGGTAGATGTTGAGATGTTGTCACCAGTGGGAGAGTCTCGAATGACCAGACACAGTTACAAGATAAGAGGCAGCTATGGAAAACTGGGACGTGTAGGAATTTCTTCTCACCGAGGGTGGCGAATCTCTGGAATTCTCTGTCTTGGAGGGTTGTGGAAACTAGATCACTGGGGGTATTTACAGGAGTAGATAACTGGCACGGAAGATGAGTTGAGACCTTGGGCAGATGGGCCATGGTCATACTGAACGGTAGGGCAGGTTTGAGGGGCTGAGTGGCCTCCTCCTGCTCCTATATCCTTATCTTCTTTTGCTGGGATTTGACGGGGTCTCTGCTGAGTTACAAATCCGACACAGCTTCCTGCAGATGGGGAGTCCACGTGTGGATCAAGGGTTGGGGAAATTCCTTTGAGTGAATCTTTGGACTTCTCTCCGCAGAGGACGGTGGGCGCTCCGTACATGCATCTGAGGTCGATGGATGTTTGGGGCAACACACAATCTGCTGGAGGAACTCAGCGGGTCGAGCAGCATCCGTGGGGGGAGGGGGTGACAGTGAATCACTGAGGGAGTGAATCACTGAGGGAGTTTGGTTCATATCCCTCTAAACCTTTCCTAACTCAATGTCTTTTGAATGTTGTTAGTGTACCTGCGTCAACCACTTCCTCTGGTTCCACCTATACACCACCCTCTGTGTGAAGAAGTTGCCCCTCAGGTCCCTTTTAAATCTCTCCCCTCGCACCTTAAACCTGTGTCCGCTACTCCTTCCATTCCCCTTCGCTGGAAAAATGGAACGTAAATGGTGACTGAAATTGTGCTCAGATTATGTAACAGGAATAACCTGACTTATGTTGAAATGTTGACTTGAATGTTTTGCATTATTCATAGAAATTTCAAATGTATATTTTGAAATAAAATAAAATTCAGTGGACACGTTCGGATGATGAGCCTCCTGCCAGTTTACTGTATCACATTTCAGGGCTGAGGCTTTTATTATTGATATATTTTTGTATATTTTTCAGTTTTCACAGTGAGACAGGGAACACAAACCAGGGTGGTGATACCTTCACACTGTTAAATGCTCATGGATTCAAGTCCCAGCTTGGAGTCCTGGGGTGTGAAATCTGGACTAACATTCCAGTGAATCACTGAGGGAGTGAAACATTCAGTGAGGGAGTTCAGCACTGAGGGGGATGCAGCACTGGGGGTTGCAGGACAGGGGTTGCAGCACTGGGAATGCAGTACTGGGGGTTGCAGCACGGGGATGCAGCACTGGAGGATGCAGCACTGGGGGGATGCAGCACTGGGGGGATGCAGCACTGGGGGACAGGACAGGGAAGCTGCAGGACTCCGGATATTCTGACATTGGGAAGAGCTGTGCAGCCAGAGTCTCGGTAGTCACGTGGCTGCTACTCAGAGGATGGGAAGCACACTTCTCCCCTGCTCCCTAGTCAATATTTATCTTTCCATCAACATCACCGAGAAAGAGATTAGCTGGTTGATCTCACCTTGCTGGTTGCAGGATTTTGCTGCTTGCTCATTGGCTACAGATGTATGAATGCAGTCTTTTGTTTAAAATTACTCATCCACTGATTTCAAGCTACATTTTGTACTTTCTCAGATCTTTGTTACCAGTTGCAAGTAGGAGCATTTTCTGTAGGTGGAACCGTCTTTCCAACTTCTTTTTTGGTCTCCTTCCTTCGCAGGGACCAGCGTCATCTAACAGCTAAACATTAAGCAGCTTCTATAGATATCTATATATAGAGGAGAGTGCGAAAGGGTTTGTGCCTGGGTATTTATATACTCAGCACACTCCTGTTAAGGGAATAACTGATAATTCTGTTCAGCCACAAGTATTTTAAGGTCTTGAAGCACATTTTGTTCCCGCAGTCCAGCACAAATTATTCCCTGTTTTGGCAATATAAATCAGTAAAAGGTCATTTATCCAAACTAAGCTGCTTCTCTCACATAATCAGATGCAATCTAGCCAAATATTGATTCTACCCAAATCTCAGAAAGACTCTGCAGAAAATGACTAATGAGGAAGAAAGTCTATAGGAACCTTCATAACCTTGGGATTCAGGGATGCTTGCTGCATGCTTAGTATGGTGGAGAGGCCGTGATGCTTCATACAGTTGAAGAGACAATGCCTGCTAAGGTTGATCTGCAGCCAGTGTTTTTGCACTGTGGTCACTCTTCAAATACAGAGCACAGCAAGCTCCCGTGGACAGCAAAGTGACAATGAGCAGGTCATCTGATTTAGTGATGTTGGTCGAGCAGAACATAGAACATAGAACAGAACAACACTTTGGCCTGCGATATCTGTGCCGACCAGTGAAACTCATCCCATCCGCCTGCACATGATCTGCATCCCTCCATTCCCGTCAAATTCATGCATCTGTCTAAATGCCTCTTAAACACCTCTGTCATATCTCCCTCCACCACCACCCCTGGCAGCACATTCCAGGCACCCACCACTCCCTGTTTAAAAACCTGCCCCGCACATCTCCTTTAAACTTTCCCCCTCTCACCTTAAAGTTATGCCCTCCAGTATTTGACATTTCTACCCTGCGATAGAGACTGTCTACCCCCATCTACGCCTCTCATAATTTTATAAACTTCTATCAGGTCTCCCCTCAGCCTCCGGTGCTGCAGAGAAAACAACCAAACTCAAAGGTTTTTGAAAACAGTGCCAAGGGATTTCTTACGCCTCCTCTGGAGAGGACACAAGGCCTTGGTTTAATATCTCATCCGAAAGATAGCACCCCAGAAAGCTCAGTACTCCCTCATTCCGCCGCGGGAAGCACGGCCCCGGATAACGTGCTCAACATTCAGAAGCCACGATGTTCAGACTGGTAGCTAGGTAACACTGCCACTCTCATCCAGCAGAGGAAAACAACACAAGCAAGGAACAGGCCCAGTCTGCTCAGTGTGGTCTCAGTCTAGCTAATCACAGAGACAGCACGGTTAGTTTGGAGTCCCTCAGCCAGAGGATTCGACCAGACAGGCTTTCCATCACCCACTGTGGATGTCACTCAGCTGGAAAGGGAGCAGAAAAGATTCCCGAGGATGTTACCAGCACTGGAGGGCTTGAGGTATAAGGAGAGGCTGGACAGGCTGGGGCTTTTCTCCCTGGATTGTAGGAGGCTCAGGGTTGACCTTATAGAGGTTTATATAACATCATGAGAGGTGCAGATAAGGTGGAGGGTCACAGTCCTTTTCTCAGGGTAGGGGAGTCTAAAACTAGAGGACGTAGATTAAAGGTGAGGGGTGAATGACTTAAAAGGAACCTGAGGGGCAACGTTTTCACACAGAGGGTGGTGGGTACATGAGACGAGCTGCCAGAGGATGTGGTAGAGGCGGGTACATTTACAAGGTTTAAAAGACATCTAGACAGGTTCATGGTTAGATAAGATAAGATTTCTTTATTAGTCACATGTACATCGAAACACACAGTGAAATGCATCTTTTGCGTAGAGTGTTCTGGGGGCAGCCCGCAAATGTCGCCACGCTTCCGGCACCAACATAGCACGCCCACAACTTCCTAACCTGTATGTCTTTGGAATGTGGGAGGAAACCGGAGCACCCGGAGGAAACCCACGCAGACACAGGGAGAACGTACAAACTCCTTACAGACAGCGGCCGGAATTGAACCCGGGTCGCTGGTGCTGTAATAGCGCTATGCTAACCGCTACACTAACGTGCCTGCCTTTTGAGGGATATGGGACAGATGCAGGCAAATGGGATTGGCTGGGATAGACATCATGGTCGGCATGGATTTGTTGGGCTGAAGGGCCTGTTTCCATTCTGTATAACTCTATGACTCTATGACCAGCGTTGTTTGCCGTGTGTGTTTGTGCATCATGAGGACAAGACTCATGTACCGTTGAGTGGCCAGCTGTTTAGGCTTATGCATGAAGAATAGACTGCAAGAGGCACTGGGAGGTGAGAGTGAGGGGTCAGGAATGGTGTTGTGGAATGGTCAGGAATTGTGTGAGGTTTTTGGACCATGTGCAGGCAGAAGGGATTAGTGTAATTAGGTGTCATTAGTTTAATTAGTTCAGCACAACATTATGGGCCGAAGGGCCTGTTCCTGTGCTGTACTAAGTTCTACCTTCTATGTATAAACACGGAGGCTTTTTCTTCATACATCGTGGAGTTAGCCTGAGCTTGTCACCCTTGTTAAACCCCAGAGAGAAGTAAATTCAGTTCAGACTCTGTGTGGATGCACACAATTGTACCCACTCCACTTTGCATCAGAATCTTCCATCCAAAGGTCCTAGCGATGGTTATTTTGTCTGATGGAGCAGAGGGAGGGAGCTCCTGTCATACTCCCTGCACCAAATCAGGTTAACCCAGCCGGGACGTACGATAGTGTAATCCCCGATAGTACCCAGTGCAGAGGCTCCAAGTGAGATCTACCCGGACACCCCAGGAGCTCTCCATTGGCTCTCATTCAGCACTGCTTCACCTGTTCCCTATCCCTGCTCCACTCTCAGCTCCTCCTGTCTGTCGTCTCCCCTCCCCCTTCCCCTCACTGCCTTCCTCCCGTCGTCCCTGTGTTCACTGCTGCCGCATTTCCTTCCACACCCCTCTCCCCTTCTCACCCGCGCACAATTCTGTCCCCCCCTCCCCCACCCCCCACCCCCAGCCACAAACTAGCTTCCTAGGAGTCAGTTCAGAGTGTGACAGAAGATTAAAAACACGATGATGCTGGAGGAACTCAGCAGGCCAGGCAGCATGCGTGGAGAAAATCAGGCGGTCAACGTTTCGGGTCAGGCCTCCCCTCTTTTGTCCACCTATCACTGTTCTGCTTTTCCCTCCTATATATTGGGCTTCCCCTTTTCCTATCTTCAGTCCTGAAGAAGGGTCCTGACCCAAAACGCTGACCGCCTGCTTTTCTCCACGGATGCTGCCTGGCCTGCTGAGTTCCTCCAGCATCATCGTGTTTTTCATTGGCATTGGTATTGGTTTATTATTGTCACTTGTACCGAGGTACAGTGAAAAACTTATCTTGCACACGAATCATACAGATCAATTCATTACACAGTGCAGTTACATTGGGTTAGTACAGAGTGCATTGATGTAGTACAGGTAAAAACAATAACAGTACAGTACAGAGTAAAGTGTCACAGCTACAGAGAAACTGCAGTGCAATAAGGTGGAAGGTCACAATAAAGTGGATCGTGAGGTCAGAGTCCATCTCATCGTATAAGGAAACCATTCAATAGTCTTATCACAGTGGGGTAGAAGCTGTCCTTAAGTCTGGTGGTACGTGCCCTCAGGCTCCTGTATCTTCTACCCGATGGAAGAGGAGAGAAGAGAGGTGGGTGGGGTCTTTGATTATGCTGGCTGCTTCACCAAGACAACGAGAGGTAAAGACAGAGTCCAACATCTGCAGTCCTTTGTTTCTGTGTGATAGAAAATTGGCTGTAACGCAGAAAAGCACAGGAAATACCACCGCACGACTCCCACCACCACGTCACCAGTCCAGTGACAGTTGGACCAGCCACCCACACCAGACAGCATCACTGACCACTTCCCACTTGGTTCGGTCTCTCTGTGGCGCCATGGGTCCAAGTTCCGGCCGATCGAACTACCAACTTGTCTCCCCATCAACATCTCTTCCGATCCCGTTCCCCCCCCCCCCAGTACTGCTCACAATCCTACCCCTCCCCCCCAAATCATTTCCTGTCCCCAACCACCCCTCCCCACTCCCAGCCCCTGCCACCGCCCGTTCGTAGCTGATCCCCCAACTCCTGTTTAGCCGCCTCTGCCCAGGGGCCGAGAAACCAGGAGCGGAGAGGAGGTCGGCAGTGAGGAGGAGGGAGTGGGAGGGAGGAGAGGCCAGGGAACTATCCCCCAGTGCCAGGGAAGTTGGATTTTGGATGAAGCTTGTGTGGGGGAACAGAGTTGTGTGAGAGTGAGAGGAATGGGGAAGGTATCTAGGGGACAATGGAGGGTACCTGGAACAACGGAAGGGGCAGGAGAGGCAGAGGACAGGGAAGGACAGGGGCAGGTTGGGTGAGGGGTTAACCTCCATCCTTTCACATTACAGCATCCCTGCTTCCCTCTGAATTCCTTCCTGTTCGTAGTCCCAATGTCAAATAATTAATCCTGGTATTGAATCTGCAATTTAGTTAGATTATAGGATTCAAAAGCTTTATTGGGAATTAAGCATTCAGTGGTAACCATTAGAACCAGTTATCACACATTTGCAATGTTAATCGTCCATTTCCAAATGCATCTCCACACCCTCCAAATCCACATTCAGATTCCCACTCCCTGCCAAGTTTGTATCAGTCCCGCCCAGCAGTTGAAACCAACGTGACAGTCTCGGCCTGCTGAGGCACAACCTGCTCGACATGTGTAGGTCCCACTCTCAATGAACCACTCCCAATGCCCAGGAAGGTGAAGACTTCCTAACTGCACCATCTCCAGCTGCACAAAGATCAGCACTGTCTTTCTCTTCCTGTGGTCACTAGACCGTGGCACCAGGAATAATATAGAGGCTACTACCTTGGACTTCCTACTTTTTAATCTTGTTTCTTGTTTGCTAGAGTTTACACTGGGATCTCACCTCTCAAGGATAGGAAGGATGTGACTGCACTGGAGAGGAGATACATCAGGATGTTGCCTGGATTAGAGGACTTTAGTTATGGGGAGAGATTCGACAGGCCGGGCTTGTTTTCCCTGGAGCGAGGGGGGCTGAGGGGTGACCTGATAGAGGTGTATAAAATAAAACAAAAAATCAGGAGACTAAAGAAATTTGGCATGTCCCCTTTGACACTCACCAACTTTTATCGATGCACCATAGAAAGCATCCTATCTGGGAGCATCACGGCTTGGTACGGCAATTGCTCTGCCCGTGACTGCAAGAAACTGCAGAGAGTTGTGGACACAGCCCAGCACATCACGGAAACCAGCCTCCCCTTCATGGACTCTGTCTACACTTCTCGCTGCCTCGGTAAAGCAGCCAACATAATCAAAGACCCCACCCCACCACCCCCCCCCCCCCCCAGACATTCTCTCTCCTCACCCCTCCCATCAGGCTGAAGATACAAAAGCCTGAAAGCACGTACCACCAGGCTCAAGGACAGTTTCTAGCCCTCTGTTATAAGACTATTGAAAGGTTCGCTAGTATGATAAAATGGACTGTTGACCTCACAATCTGCCTCGTTGTGGCCTTGCACCCTATTGTCTGCCTGCACTGTGCTTTCTCTATAGCTGTAACACTTTATTCTGCATTCTGTTATTGCTTTACCTTGTACTACCTCAATGCACTGTGTGAACACAGTGAAAGTTGATTTGTATGAACAGTACATAAAACAAGTCTTTCACTGTACCTCGGTACATGTGACAATAATAAACCAATTCCAATTCCAATTCCAATATAGATAGGGTGGATAGTCAGAGCTTTTCTCCCATGGTGGAGGTGTCTAAAACAAGAGGGCATAGGTTAAAGGTGAGGGGGGTGGTTTAAAGGAGGAGAGGTTTAGAGGGGATTTGAGGAGAAAGTTTTTCACACAGAGAGCGGTCGATATCTGGAACGAGCTGTGATGGAACCAGATACACTCACAGCATTTAAAAGGTGTCTCGACAGGCATTTGAACAGAAGGCGACAGATTTAATGCAGGCGAATGGGATTAGTGTGGATGGGTACAGTGGTCAGCATGGATGTGGGCTGAAGGGCCTGTTTCCGTGCTGTACGACTGTCGTTCTCAGGCAACGTGCAGAGTGAACCTGCCGCAGAGGAGCCAGAGTAGGACTGTGCAGGGACATCTTCCTCCTGCATTGGGAACAAGCTGATTCGAGGCAGCAGACACTCTCTGAGGTTCTGCCCCAATTCTCCAGATCACCAGTCTCCTTGCTAAGTTTTTCCAGAAGGTAGCCGGATTTGAAGGTTACAATGGCTTTGTTGGGAATTACACATGCAATGATAACTATTATTACCACTCACCATTCAAACTCCTATTACCAGATATCAGGCAAATACAGTGATGACTGTAATTACCAATAATCATACGTATACAATAGCAACTACTATCAGTAATCCCACTTGTACTTCAGGTCACATTGACAAGCACTCACCAGGTGGCAGGGCTCAGAGGGACTGGTTGAAGTTCTAGGAATCGTGGTAGATCTTTTCGATTCCCTCTGTTCACCTCTCTGCCTCATTACTGGCACAGCTAGCTGCAATTATATCGGCTCTAACGAAAACAAGTACTGTGGATGGTGAAAATCTGAAGTAAAACAGATTGGGTGATTAAACATTCAGTGATAACTATCGCTACCCGCTGGAAATATACAGTGGGCCAGGCAGCATCTGCAGAGAGAGAAGCTGAGTCATCTTCCCACTTCTGGTGGAAGATCACTGGCATGAAATGTTTCCTCTGTTTTTCCCTCCACCGATGCTGCCTACCTGAGCATTGGCAATGTTCTCTACTTATATCCTTTGTTTTATTCATTCCTCAGCCCTGAGTGTCTCTGTCAAGATCAAGCTCCTCATTAACTGCTCTGTCCAAGGCTGCAAGAAACTGCAGACAGTTGTGGACACAGCCCAGTGCATCACACAAACCAGCCTCCTCTCTATGGACTCTCTACACTTCCCACTGCCTTGGGAAAGCAGCCAATGTAATCAAGGACGCCTCCCACCCCAGACATTCTCTCTTCTCCCCCCTCCCATAAGGCTTGAAAACATGTACCACCAGACTCAAGGACAGCTTCTATCCCACTGTTATAAGACTACTGAATGGACCTCATACTATAAAGATGAACTCTTGATCTCCTAATCTACCTCGTCATGACCCTTGCACCTTATTGTCTGCCTGTACTGCACTTTCTCTGTAACTGCAACACTATATTCTGCATTCTGTTTTCTTCCTCCTACTTTGATGCAATTATGTAAGGAATGATCTGTCTGGATGGCATGCAAAACAAAAAGTTTTTCACTGTATCTCAGTACCTGTGACAATAATGAACCAGTTACCAGCTGAGGAGTGGTGAACTGTGTATCTAAGTCACTGCAATGCATTTATAGTGATGGTGTTTCCATAGTACTTATTGGGGAGAGAGCTCGAGGACCTTAGACCCAGTGGCGATGAGGGACCAGCAAAGATTTCCAAGGCAGAATGGGAAGTATTTTGGAGAAGATTGCATGGCATTCCCAAACACTTGCAGCATCTGCCCTCGTTACCTTGGGTGCCAGAGGTCAGGGGGTGCTGTTGAAGAGACCTGGGAAAGTTGCTGCACTGCACTTTGTGAACTGCATACACTGCATCCATGCTGCACTGGTGATGGGCAGAATGAATGTTTAATTGCATATTTCCTGATAAAA
Source organism: Pristis pectinata (assembly GCF_009764475.1). Taxonomy (NCBI): domain Eukaryota; kingdom Metazoa; phylum Chordata; class Chondrichthyes; order Rhinopristiformes; family Pristidae; genus Pristis; species Pristis pectinata. Next base: position 42,298,569 of record NC_067420.1, read on the forward strand.
CGGAAGGAAGCCATTTCGGCCCATAGAGTCCATGCTGGCTCTCAGAGCATTCTCATTCCCCCATTAATTTTCCCTCTAACCCATTCTCCCCATATCCCCATCAATTCCCCCAACCAACCAAGCTACCAGCTCATGTACCTTTGGGATGTGGGTGGAAATCAGAGACACCCAGAGGAAACCCACGTGGTCATAGTGGTGATGTGTGCGGACAGCACCGGAGGACAGGACTGAACCCAGGACACTGGAGCTGTGAGGCAGCAGCTCTACCAGTGTGCCACAGTGCCAATGTGCTTAAGGTGGTGAATTGGGGCGGGATGCAGTCAGTCAGCTGCTTTGTGTCAGACTTCTCGAGAGGTGTTGAAGCCACACTCATCCCGGCAACTGGAGACGATTCCATCACACTCCGGACTTGGTGCCTTGTAGATGGTGGAAGTGCCCTGGGGCGTTGGGAGGTGAGTCACTCACCCCAGGGTAACAATCCACCGACCTCTCTGGTGGTCAGTGCATTTACGTGTCTGGTTCAGTTGGCTTTCTGGTTAGTGGTGACCCCAGGATATTGACAGTCAGGGGATTTAGTAATGACAATGACGTTGAATGTTCACTGAGACTCTCCTTTTGGAGATGGACATTGCCAGGTATTCATGATGCTTTCTTTGGTGGATCGGCGGTGGAGAGAGTCAGCAGCTTTAAATTCCTGGGCACTAACACTTCGAATGATCTATCTTGGGCCCAGCACACAGATGCAATCACAAGGGAAGAGCATCAGCATCTTTACTTTCATAGGAGGTTAAGGAGGTTCGGCTTGTCACCCAACACTCTAACAAATTTCTACAGATATACTGTTGAATGTATCCTTTTGTTGCATCATGGTCTGGTACGGCAATTTGAATGTGCAGGAACGTAAGAAGCTGCGGAGAGCAGTGGAGTCTGCCCAGTACATCACAGGCACATACCTCCCGACCATCGGTGGTATCTACAGGAGGCGCTGCCTCGAGAAGGCAACATCAGTCATCAAAGATCCCCACCATCCGGGCCGTGCCATCTTCTCGCAGCTCCCATCGGGCAGGAGGCACAGAAGCCTGAAGTCCCACACCACCAGGTTCAGGAACAGTTACTTCCTTTCAACCATTCGGTTCTTGAACCATCTTGCACAACCCTAATCACTACCTCAGTATAGCAACATTACAACCACTTTGACCACTTTGCACTACAATGGACTGTTTTTTTTGTTCTAATTGTGTTCTTTCTTGTATAATTTTATATAATTTATGTTGTTAATTTATACTTTTCTTGTGAATGTTGTGTATCTGATGCTCTGTGCCTGTGATGCTGCTACAGGTACAGTAAGTTTTTCATTGCACTTGTGCACACGTGGACTTGTGCATCTGACAATAAACTCGGCTTTGACTTTCCATTCAGGGCTGGCGGATGTTTGCAACTTATCGCGTGCAGGAAGGGCTGCTTCATCTTCTGGGGAGATGCAAATGGAACTTAAGACAGGACAACTATGAACCATCCCAGTGCCTGACCTAACGATAGTGATTAGGTCATTGATGAAGCTGCTGAAGATGACTGAGTCTAGGATGCTGCCTTAGGAACTCCTGCACTAATGTTCTGGGGCTGGGTTGGTTGACATCTGACAACCACAACCATGTTCCTTTGAAGAACATGGAACATAGAAAAGTACAGCACAGGAATAGGCCCTTTGACCCACAATGTTGTGCTGAACACATTAAGCTAATGATACCTAATTAAACAAATCCCTTCTGCCTGCACATGGTCCATATCACTCCATTCTCTGCATATTCATGTGCCTATCTAAGAGCCTCTTAAATATCTCTATCACCTCTGCCTCCTCCATCACCACCCCTGGCAGTGCGTTCCAGGCACCCAGCAATTTCTGTGTAAAAAAACTTGCCCTGCACACCTCCTTTGAACTTTCCCCCTCTCACCTTAAATGCATGCCCTTTAGTATTAGACATTGCGACCCTGAGCAAAAGATACCAGCTATCTATATACTGTATGCCTCTCATAATTTTATAAATTTCTATTAGGTCTCCCCTCAGCCTCTGCTGCTCCAGAGAAAACAACCCAAGTTTGTCCAACCTCTACTTAGAGCACATGCCCTCTAATCCAGGCAGCATCCTGGTAAACCTCTTCTGCACCCTCTCCAAAGCTTCCACATCTTTCCTGTAATGGGGCGACCAGAACTGAATGCAATACTCCAGATACGGCCTAACCAGAGCTTTATAAAGCTGCAAAATAACTTTCTGGCTCTTGAACTCAGTGCCTCGACTAATAAAGGCAAGCATGCAATATGCCTTCTTTACCGCCCTATCAACCTATGCAGCACTTCCAGGGAGCTATGGACTTGGACCCCAAGATCCCTCTGCACATCAACACTGTCTAGGGTTCTGCCATTAACTGTGTACTGTACATTTGATCTCTCAAAGTGCAACACCTCACACTTGGCCAGATTAAACTCCATCTGCCACTTGTCCTGTCTTTAGTTGGTAGGACACACCTGAGCAACTCTTCACATTGCCAGGAAGGTGACAGTGTTGTAATTTCACTGGGACAGTGCAGCAATTTAAATCTAAAACAGCACAGAACTTTGTCACATTTCAGGGTCCCAGAACTGTGTGTGTGAAACTCAGAAAGCAGCAAACAGATCGCTTAAGGCCTGACAACATGAAACCTGAGTGGCTATCTCTGACAGAACCCTGTTTACAGCAATCGCGCCTTGCATTGCTCACAGGAAGTCCAAACTAAAGGCAGCCTTTAAACAGAAGAGGGTGGGAGGGCATGGAATATTCAGTATCAAGGATTTGAAAGTGTAATCTAATCCTTCTTTTGATGTCACAAGTGCTGTCCTTGGCATTATATTCCCTGCACCACGTCTGTAATGGAGACAGCAATGATTTTTTTAAATTTGTTCTTGAGATACATTTATTTCTGTCCATCTTTGTCCTTGAGAAAGTGGAGACGAGTTGCCTTCTTTAGCCCTCACTGTTGAGGTGGCATGATGCAGACTCATTAAGAAGGGAGGTCAGCGTTTCAATTCAGCCGCAATGACTAGATAAGGAACTCGACAGTGATGGTGTCCGCACGTTAACTCTCTGACCCTCTGGGGTTTCGGGTGTTAGAGTTACAGAGAATGTATGACACAGAAGGAGGCCATTCAGCCCCTAGTGTCTGTGCTGGTTGATAAAGAGCCACTCAGCCTAATCCCACCCTTTGGCACCAGCTCCACCATCCTCCGTGGCTCTTCAAGTGCACACTCAGGCACCGTTTAAAATGATGAGCGTTTCTGCCTCTCCCACACTTTCAGGCAGCGAGTTCCAGACCCCACCACTCTCTAGATGAAAATTGCTTTCCCCTTTAATCCTTCACCCCTGTTACGTTAAATATCTGCCCCTGGTTTATGTCCCCCCTCTGTACAGAGTAATAGATCCTTCCTTTGTCTGGGTCCTTCGTGACTTTATACACCTCGATCAGGTCTTATCCTTGGGCCCCAAAGAAAATAACCCCGTCCTATCCAACTTCCCTCATAGTGATAATGTTCCAGTCCTGACTACATCCTCGTAAACTCTCCAGTGCAATCCTCTAACGGGGTGACCAGAGCTGTACTTGGGACCCAAGCTGTGATCTAACCAGCATTGCGTGCAGTTCCAGCATCACCTCCCTGCTCTTAAACTCTGTACCCCAGCTAAAAACGGAAAGCATGCTGATGTTTATTGAGTGATTGAGAAACACAGCACAAAAACAGGCCCTTCGGCCCAACTCGTCCATGCCGATCAAGGTGCCCACCTAAACTAAACCCATTTGCCCGCATTTGTGCCATATCCCGCTAAACCTTTCCTATCCACATACTTATCCAAATGTCCTTTAAATGTCCTTATTGCACTCCTCTCAACTACTTTCTCTAGCAGCTTGTTTCGTGTACGCACCACCCTCTGAGTGAAGTTGCCCCTCGGGTCCCTTTTAAATCTTTCCCCTCTCACCTTAAACCTATGCCCTCTAGTTTTTGCTTCCCTTTCCTTGGGAAAAAGACTGTGTGTGTTCACCCTATCTGTGCTCCTCTATAAGGTCACCCTTCAGTCTCTTCAGTTCCAAGGAGTAAGTCGTGCCCAGCCCAACCTCTCCCTATTGACCTGTGTTGCTACCTTTGATGATCTGGGACGTACACACCAGGTTTCCTTTGTTCTATTACACCACTCGATATTGTGCATTCCCTTGCCTCACTGCACCTCCCTAAAACCACCACGTCACACTTCTCTGGATTAAACTCCATTTGCCACACTTCTGTCCAACTGGCCAGACCATCGATATCCTCCTGCAATCCAAAGCTCCCCCTCAGTCAATCAAACAGGCAATTTTTGTATCATCTGCAAACTTCTCATAGAACACAAGGAAATAGGAGGAGGAATAGGCCACTCGGCCCCTCAAGCCTATCCTACCATTCAATCTGATCATGGCTGATCTATGCTGGCCTCAACTCCTCTTCCGTACCAGTTCTTCATAGCCACCAATTCCTCGATCTTTCAAATATTTATCTATCTCCACCTTAAATATATCTAATGATCCAACATCCCCTACTCTCGGGGGCAGAGAGTTCCAGAGATTTTTTTGTGTGTTGCAGTCACAAACACCCCTTACAGTTAGTCTCTTTTTGCTTCCTGCCACTGACCCAGCTTTGGATCCAGTTTGTTATCTTCCCTTGGACTCCATGGGCTATTACTATTTTGTCCAACCTGTCATGTGGGCCCTTGTCAAAAACATTGCCAATACTACGTAGACTACATCAAGTACACTCCCCTCATCGACCCACCTTGTCACCTCAAAAATCACTATTAAATTACTCAGACATGACATTCCCATGCTGACTGTCCCTGATAAATCTGCTCCTATCTAAACTTATGCTGTCACTTAGAATTGATTAAGATAATTTCTCAACATCAGTGTGACTAGCCTGTATTTACACGGTCTATTCCCTAACTCCCTTATCAAACAGAGATGTTGCATTAGTAGCCCTAAATTATCCTCTCACCAGTCCCCTGTAGAATTGCATCAGAACTTCCCTACCTTCAAACTCCATACCCCTTCAGAATAAAGCCCGACATCCTCATTTCTTGCTGTACCTGCATTCCAACCCCTTGTGCTTCATGGACTGAGACCCACAGACCCCATTGTGCTGTAACATTCTGTAGTCACACCTCATGTAATTTTGTTAAATGGAGTCAGGCTTTTCAATGTGGGTAACCGTAGCTTCTCCTAAATTACATTCCATCTGCCAACTCCTCATCCACTTCTTTAACCAATGTACAACCAACCAACCCAAAACAACTCTCACAAATTGCTAACTGTTGTGTCATCAGCAACCAAAGGACCATTAGATATAGGAGCAGAATTAGGCCATTCAGGCCATCGAATCTGCTCTGCCATTCATTCATGGCTGGATACTTATTTCAATCCCGTTCTCCCGCCTTCGCTCCAGAACTCTTCAGCCCCCCCCTTACCAGTCAAGAACCTATCAATCTCTGCCTTAAATACGCCCAATGACTTGGCCTCCACAGCCGTCTGTGGCAACGAATTCCACAGATTCACCACCCTCTGGCTGAAGAAATTTCTCCTCGTCTCAGTTCTAAAGGGACGTCCTTTTATTCTGAGGCTGTGCCCTCGGATCCTGGACTCTCCCACTGATGGAAACATCCTCTCCACGTCCACTCTATCCAGGCCTTTCAGTATCCGGTAGGTTTCAATAAGATTTCACCCCCCCCCCCCCCCCCCCATCATTCTGAACTCCATCAAGTACAGGTGCAGAGACATCAAACACTCCTCATATGTTAACCCTTTCATTCCTGGGATCATTCTTGTGAACCTCCTCTGGACCATTTCCAGGGCCAGCACATCCTTCCATCGATACAGGGCCCAAACTTGCACACAATATTCCAAATACGGTCTGACCAATGCCTTACAAAGCCTCAGCAGTACATCCCTGCCTTAATGTTCTGGTCCTCTTGAAATGAACACTAACATTGCATTTGCCTTCTTTACCACCGACTCGACCTACAAGTTAACCTTCCTATTCAGTGTTATGTGGTGTGAAGTCTTCCAAAATCACTCCTGCAAAGTCTGGGTTACTTGATGCGGTGAATGCAGTGACTGCACAACCTTTTGTGGATTCCGACATACTTACAACATTTACCATGTCTCAGGAACACTCGGAAGGAACACACAATAATCATCCACAGCCAGCCAGATATTCATATTTCAATCATGTTTAAGGGCAGAAATGCCACAGTATCAATGCTCCAACACTGCCTTTTCGCTGTTCCACCCACATCTCCTCTCTCCCTCCCTCAAGGAGTTCTAGAAAATTCTGGAAGTACTCAGCACAATAATCTTTGATCGGCTCTGATGAAAGATCACCAACCTGAAACATTAACTGGGTCTCTCTCTCTCTCTCTCCGCAGATGCTGCCTGATCTGTTGAGTATTTCCAGCAGTTTCTGTTTTAACTTCAGATTTCCAAAGTCTGCAGATATTTTGCTTTTCAACATTCCCTGTGCTCTTTTTTTAAAGCCCCTGAGCCTCCTACAGAATGGAGAAAAGAGATGGATTTATTTAGAAGGTTCAGCGAAAAAGTCAAGCATCATTTGGAGCCAGTGGCAGGAGAAACCAGCAGGGCTAATTCGCCACATTATTCAGAAAAGTAGATAAAAGCCAAGTGTTATTTTCAGAAAGGAAACAATCTGTTCACACCTTCCTCCACAGTGCATTTTCAGCGCATTCTACCCGACACACTGACGATAGCCACGGTGCAACACAGCAACAGTTACATCTGGGAATCTCTCAACTTCATGTGTCGCTGACAGGAGCAGGAATGGCAACCAGGAGGGATGTGAACTCAGAAGCATCCTGCTGTCCATTGCACCTGCTCTGCTCTTTAAAGGAGCCCCTTCAAATAGTGGTTGATGTCAGGAAGTGATGTCCATCCACCAATACTGTATCCCATTGTTGGACAGTGACAGACCCGTTCCCACTGGTACTGTGTCCCAGTGTTGTGCAGTGACAGACCCATCCCCACTGGTACTGTACCCCAGTGTTGTGCAGTGACAGATCTGTCCCCACCAGTACTGTGCCCCAGTGTTATACAGCGACAGACCCATCCCCACTGGTACTGTGCCCCAGTGTTATACAGTGACAGACCCATCCCCACCGGTACTGTACCCCAGTGTTATACAGTGACAGACCCATCCCCACCAGTACCGTACCCCGGTGTTATATAGTGATGGACCTGTCCCCACCAGTACTGTACCCCAGTGTTATACAGTGATGGACCTGTCCCCACTGGTACTATACCCCGGTGTTATACAGTGACAGACCCATCCCCACCGGTACTGTACCCCAGTGTTATACAGTGACAGACCCGTCCCCACCAGTACCGTACCCCGGTGTTATACAGTGACAGACCCATCCCCACCGGTACTGTACCCCAGTGTTATACAGTGACGGACCCGTCCCCACTGGTACTGTACCCCAGTGTTATACAGTGACAGACCCATCCCCACCGGTACTGTACCCTGGTGCGAAGAGAGGAAGTAAATTAGAGTGTTTCTCCCTTTCCCTGTTCTGACGAAGGGGCATCGACCTGCAGCGTTGACCCTCTATCTCTCACCCCAGAGGCTGCCTGACCTGCTGACTGTTTCCAGCATGTTTTGTCTCAGTTTCAGATTTTCTGCACCTACAGTTTATTGTATTTGTAGATATGTGCTGTGAATGTGGACAGATGAATTCCTGATGAGAATAATCTGATGCAGAAAAAATGGACATTAAATATTCAACGTGCCGTTGCACAGGGACGCTGGAGATTCAGGGTGAAAACTTCCACATGGGTCCACCAGCGAAGGATTTCTTTTAAAAATACATTTCAATGGTTAAGAGAATCTACAGCCGTTCAAAAACCGTCTCCAGTCTCTTCCTCCAACCACTGCCCTGGGATTGGGAATAATCTGGGATGCAGGAACCCACCATCAGTGCAGAGGGAAGGCAGGCTGGTACGAAAGGGTTGTCTGGTCTCACAGCAGTTCTGAAGCCGAAATCCCCGGGGTTGTCAGGGCAGAAGGAGAGGGAGCAAGGCGGGGACCCGTCTCTGCGGGCTCGGGGCTGGGCTGGGCGGCGGGGCGTGTGTTGGCTGACTCCCAGGTCACCCCCTATAGCTGGGTGGAGAGCGCCGGGACTCGGGTGGATTTCGGTGCGTTGTCTGTACGCCTACAACCAGTCTCTCTCTCTCTTTCTCACTGTCTCGCCTCCCTCTCCCTGCCGTTTTTTTAACTCCTGAATTTTCTTGCCTCTCTGGTGAGTAATTTTTACTGTCTATCACATTTTGATTTAAAAAAAACAAAGAAAAAATCCCCGTTTTTTAAAATCTTTTTATTGCATTTAATATATATTTAGATGGCGAGATGAACAATGTGTGTAACAGAGTAGTTCTTACATTGCACTAGACTCCGGTGTGAATGTTCGTGTGTGTGTGAGAGAGAATAAATGAATCTAGACCATTAAACGTTGCACTGATAAATGAAATGATTCTTGCACACATTCCGGGCTGCGTGCACGCAAACTGGCGTCAAGATTTTTTGAATTTTATTGCATTTTGGTTTTCTTTTCTCTTTTTAATGTATTTTTTAAAATCAGTTCAGCATTTTTTTTGTCAGGGATTCAGTCTCACCCCCCTCCCCTCCCCCCTCCACCACCTTTTCGAAAATAACCTGTCACTTGGATGCAATTGTTTGAATGACTTTTAACAAAATGCAGTCTTATTGTTCTTGAATCTTGCAATTTTTTCTCCCCCTCTCTCTGGAAGAAAGTTTGTCAGTTTTTCCCGGTTGACCGTGTTTTGGCGAACGATTTCTGTTTGAAATGGAGGTATTATCTCACTGAGATAGGACATGGTGCTTCGATGGAGGGAGAGAGACAAGGGTTTTATTATCACAGGCTAGCTTGCTATATTTTACAAATAAATAAAAACTATCAAAACAAACTCCTGACTGGTACTTAGCAAACAATTGCAGAAAACGAAATTAAAACGGGATGACGAGTTTAAGAGTGTGAGTAAAAGTCATAGTGTTTGAGACATAACCAGTGGTGTTAAATGAATGTACAGTAAGTCCTGCGCTTCCCTGCAGACAACTTTAAAATGTCATTCCTTACTCCTGAGAATTTGACAATAATTATTCCAATTATCCTGAGATTAGGAAAACAATTTTAAAACGTTGAAGGAACTTTTAAAGAGCTTTGCCTTTATGTAGGAAAGAAGTGTCAATTTTTTTTTGTAATATTTACATTTGCCGGATATGGTGTATCAAAATATGTTGCTCACTGCAGATATCAATGTGGCATAGATTGTCAGGAAAATCGGGATTGGCAGTGGGGAGGCACTTAGTCCAGCAAGGCCATGCATAAATGCAACGGCACCCCTAGCATGGCCTTGGGTTCCTTGGAGAACCCTCCCCATTCCTGGTCTCCGAAGGTGTCTGAATCTCCAGACAATAACTGGATGAGTGATGGGGTTGGTTGCTGTGGCTGTGGCTGTTGCTATGGGTGGGCCTCCTGGTTTGACGTTGTTATGGGCAACGGCATTTAAGTCTCCATTCACACGGCGTGGCACTCCAGCGTGAGGTAGCTTTGTGATGGCACCGCAGTTGAAGTGTGGGTCCCTGCCTGCGTGCCTCATTGAGGAGCCAGTCTGACAGGGGTACCACCAGGGTGGTCTTTCACTGGAGACTTGCTCTCGCTCTCTCTCTCTCTCTCTCCCCACCTCCCTGTGGAATCACCATGAGCCTCAGAACCTAATTGGTGTCAACCAACAGCTCCAGCATGGCACTTGTGTCAGGATTACGGAGTGAGACTATTGCCAGTTCAATTGGGATAAATCACAGGGAGCAGTCACTGTGCATTGGTTACACCGGAAAACTTGCTGGTTGACTTGACCGCTAAAGGTCACCCATTTGCTAGAGAAGAATCTTATTGGATGGAGAATGGAGGGCATTTTGGAAGATGACCATCTTGAGGGACCAATGGCGGAGGAGTTGCTTAGGTTGTGAGGGAATATAAATTCGGTTGATTAAACCTGAAGAACGTGTCCCAGAGTCAGTATCCTGACTGTTTGCATCACGGTCTGGTACGGCAATTCAAATGCGCCGGAACGTAAGCTGCAGAGAGTAGCAGGCTCAGCCCAATACATCACAGGCACATCCCTCCCCACCATTGGTAGTATCTACAGGAGGCGCTGCCTCAAGAAGGCAACACCCATCATCAAAGATCCCCACCATCCGGGCCATGCCATCTTCTCGCAGGAGATCTTCATCGGCCAGGAGGTACAGAAGCCTGAAATCCCACACCACCAGGTTCAGGAACAGCTACTTCCCTTCAACCATTCGGTTCTTGAACCAACCGGCACAACCCTAAACACTGCCTCAGTATAGCAACACTGTGACCACTTGCACTACAACGGACTTCGTTCTTTTTTGGTTCTAATTGTGTTCTTTCTTGCATAATTTTGTATAATTATGTTGTTAATTTATATTTTTCTTGTGAATGTTGTGTATCTGATGCTCTGTGCCTGTGATGTTGCTGCAAGTAAGTTTCTCACTGCATCTGTGCACACATGGACTTGTGCAGATGACAATAAACTGACTTTGACTCAATCTTGTATCCAGGAATGGAGGTTTGGGCCAGAACTATCCATGATTTATTGGGGGAGGTGGATGAAGAGGAACATGGTGTAGATGTGATGAGAACTATTTGTTTACATCTAACTTAAGGCCACTGTTGGTTTACATGTTGACCTGTATTTGTTACTCTGACAGAGCCACCTCAGTCCAGTGACCAAGAGTCTCTGGATAAAAGTGGTTCACTCTGAGGAAGCTCTGAAGATTGTGATGCAGAGCACCTTTATATTTGGAGGTGACACAATATTCTGGGCTCTCGGAAGAGATTATCAGGCAGACAGAGGAAACATTTCAAGGATCCCTGGCCCATGACTGCCAAAGGACCATTGGGGAGGGGATTGAGAACCTTGAGGCCGTGTATCAGGAGCACACACTTGGCCCCACGAAGGAGCAGACCACCTCATGAGCTCCCCTCCACCTGCCCCACTTATCTCAGAGTCTGCGGGTCCCACAATAGGACCCACCAGCCACTTCGGGATCCAGGAAACCGGAGAGAAAGCAAATCATCCTCGATCCCGAGGGACTGCAGAAGATGAAGAAGGTTGAGGGATGCAATGGTCTCCAAAACTTAGAGTCTCTAACAACAAATGAGATTGAGTAAAAGACATGGAGTCTTGTTAGGTTCGAGAGATCATAACCAGAAGGGGGATGCAGTTAACCCCTCCTGTCTGCTGCGCTGTTCAAGAAGATCGTGAATGATCCTTTACCTCAGTATTACCTTCCTGCACCAACCTAGTTTCCCTTTCTATTCAACATCCATAAATCTGTCCTGAGTATACTCAGCGACTGATCCTCCACTGTCCTCCTGGTCAGAAGGAAAGGGGAGGAAGGTGGTGAGATCTTGTGGCCCCTGCCTTGCCTCCGTGTCAGAGCTGGAGGTGTGTGGATTAACGTCCCACTCCAGAGACCTGAGCCCATAAACCAGGCTGATCGGGAAGAGGGGGCCCAACTGCATCCCTCAAATGGCTTGGCTCTGAGTTTAAGATTAAACTTTGCTGTGGACAGTGCTACCAGCGCCCGGATTTGTTCACCGTTTAGTCTCTGTTCAAGGACACGTGGTTAGAGATGCTCACACGATGTTACATCCTCGGATGTTTTCTATGCATCTAGTTGTAAGTTAATTTACAGTACAATTCCAACAATTTGACAGCCTCAGGACCTTGGTGGGTGCCATTCTGGCAGATTTTCAGGTCTGTTAGATGTTACTATCCCAGTACACTTTAGATATACCGTAGTACATTCTCTGGTGAATTGTGTGAGTTTAAAGGAACCGTGGCAATGGGGCCCTGGTGATTTTAAAAGGAATGCTGTAAATATCACCCAGTGAACTAGATGCTAGGCCATCAGAATTTCCAAATGATTGTCAAAGAGTCATAGAGTCATACAGCACGGAAACAGGCCTTTGAGCCCAACTCGTCCGTGCCGACTGTGTTGCCCAGCGAGCTAGTCCCATCTGCCCACGTTTGGCCCATAGCCCTCTAAACCTCTCCTATCCATGCTTATCTAGATGGCTTTTAAATGTTGCCAATGTGCCTGCCTCAACCACTATTTCTGGCAGCTCATTCCAAATAATCAAAGACCCCAGCCACCCCAGACATTCTCTCTTCTCCCCCCTCCCATCAGGCAGAGGATACAAAAGCCTGAAAGCACATACCACCAGGCTCAAGGACAGCTTCTATCTCGCTGTTATAAGACTATTGAACTGTTCCCTAGTAAGATAAGATGGTCTCTTGACCTCACAATCTACTTTGTTATGACCTTGCACCTTATTGTCTGCCTGCACTGCACTTTCTCTGCAACTGTAACACTTTATTCTGCATTCTGTTATTGTTTTCCCTTGTGCTACCTCAATGCACTGATGTTGTGAAACAATCTGTATGGATGGCATGCAGAACAAAGTTTTTGACTGTATCTTGGTACATGTGAATAATAAACCAATTTACCAACCCTGCAGTTCACACACAGGACAACCCACAGTACATCATCATACCCTGTAATATACTGTGGGAATAAATGCAGCAGCCAGTCTACCAGAACCAACTAGCAATTAGATTTGTAATCTCACAGCTCCAGAGACCTGGATTCAATCCTGACCTCAGGCGCTGTCTGTGTGGAGTTTGCACATTTCCCCTGTGACTGCATGGGTTTCCCCCGGGTGCTCCGGTTTCCTCCCACACCCCAATGACATGGGGATTGGTAATTGGTCACTCCACAATACTCTACCACTCTAATAGAATCTGGGAGAATTGAAGGGAACATGGGAGAATTAAATTGGTTTAGTGTAATTGGTGCTTGGTGCAGACTCGATGGGCCGAAGGGCCTGTTTCTGTGTGGTGTGACTCTGTAATCTGTTTTGTTTGTGGGTTAGCATCAGCAAGGATGATGCCTTTAAATAGCACCATGGGATCTTGTACATTCATCCAACCAGGGAGATGGCACTTCTAATCCCTGTAAATGGTACCTGCAGCATCAGTAATTGGTTTTGTTATTGTCACATGTACCAAGATACAGTGAATAGCTTTTTTCTGCAAGCCATATGTACAGATTATTCCACACATCAATACAACAAGGTAGTACAAAGGAAAAAGCAATAACAGAATGCAGAATGAAGTGTTAGTTACAGAGAAAGTGCAGTGCAGGTAGACAATAAGGTGCAAGGCCACAACGTGGTAGACTGGGAGATCATCTTTATTCTACAAGAGATCTGTTCAATAGTCTTATAACAGTGGGATAGAAGCTGCCCTTGAGCCTGGTGGTACGTGCTTTCAGGCTTTCGTATCTTCTGAACAATGGACGGGGGGAGAAGAGAGAATGTCCAGGGTGGGAGGGGTCCTTGATTATGCTGGCTGCTTTCCCGAGGCAGCGGGAAGTGTAGACAGAGTCCATGGAAAGAAGGTTATTGATAGACTGGGCTTTGTTCACAACTCTCTGCGATTTTTTTTTTTGCAGTCTTCTCATTTGGGAGATCATTCTTAGAGCAGGCGTTCAACGTATGAACTCCTGGGTTAAGTCAGTCTTTCCTTGATGCAGAGCAATAACAGTTCTATGGTTTAGCACTAGTCACAGGTTTGGTCAGTGCCAGGTTGGAGTAGGGCAAACGGCAGGAAGCAGATTTGGACATTGGTTGAGGTGAGCATTCCTGCCTGTAGTACATATGTGTGGTCTGTCCTGTCACACATTGCTGCATCAGCCACTGCTGTCAGCTGGGTGTCATTCAGCATCAATAAAGAATATTTGGTTAGAAGCTTCATATTGTAACTTGGCCAACTTAACCCTCTCTTCTCAGTCGCCCCTTCATGTACAGAGGAATTCCAGACTAACAGTTTCAGTGATGTTGTTCTAGTACACCCAAGGAGTGATGTGTGACAAACGCTGCTGCTGATGGTCATTCAAACTCAGTTTGATCTTTTCAGCTTCCTCCCCATCTCTCTTGATCCCTCTATCTGTAAGAACAACATCTAACTCCTTGCATGTATCCTTGGCTCTACAAACTCCCAGGTTAAAGGTGAAGCTGCTGTTGGTGTTCGATCAGGCCTTGAGTACATCCTCGAATCTTTTCCTCTCTCGTCCGGTGACAAAGCTCGAGGTGTCTGTTTTGGAATGACGTGGCCTGCCTAACAGAGCTAATGGGGTGTCGTTAGGACATGAGTGCTGGGGGTGTTGGCATGGGAGAGGAGACGGATGTTGGTTTACCAGTACATTTAGAGAAGATAAGATTTCTTTGTTAGTCACATGTACATCAAAACACACAGTGAAATGAATCTTTTGCGTAGAGTGTTCTAGGAGCAGCCCACAAATGTCACCATGCTTCTTGCGCCAACATAGCACGCCCACAACTTCCTAACCTGTACGTCTTTTTTTTGGAATATTGTGGAGACAGCGTTGATGGTAACTCGCCAGTGCACTGAGGTGTCTGCTTTAGGGAGTGTATGTCTCTCGTGTGTCAGAGAGCAGAGATCACCACTTTCTTAGTAAACCATGAGCTTTGTGCTGGGTTTAAGATCTTGGTCTCCAAACACTCCTTTCCTCAGGCAGCCAAATGCACTGAAGATGATGGTGATTCCATTGTCAATGTTTGACATCACTGAGATGTGGCTCCTGAGATAGGAGAGGATGGTCTGGGTGATCCAGGGTCTTATCGCAGACCTTCACTGTCAGAGAGCAATGTTGGACACTGGGGCAAGTTGGTAAAAGACATTTTGTGAGTTTAAGGCCCATCCTCTTGTATGCTTCACTGGTGTGAGATCACAGATGCAAAGGTATTCAAAGTCCGGACATTAAAACACACGTAAACTTCCCATTCCTTCTCGACTGAAAGCTTCATGAAACACAATTGGTTATGATCAACTTAAATATAGAATCCAATTTCTAATTATTTAGGAAGCAGGACTCAGGGATGCAATATGGACACATTATCTCTTCCTCACTGGAATGTGGCCTTCAAATGAGCCCTTGGAACAATCTCTCTGTCCCTCTCTCTGTCCCTCTCTCTGTGTGTGTCTCTCTCTCTGTCTCTCTCACACTATAATCAGGTTGGACAGCAAGTATGTTGTTATGAATTTCAAACCTGTATTTAGCAGACAAAATCTCCCAGTAGTGATCTCACTCACCACCTGGAACTAAATGTGACAATAGGCTGGGTAGACCTGAGGGTTGGGTTGTGGGGCAGGGAAATACCACTGTGAACCTCAAACTCTGGCATCGTGTTGGTTTGCCCTGTGCCTCTTCTGTGCTGCGGTCGTTGGCAGAGATCGTCAGTGTCAGACTGATTGCTGTAGGACTGTAGGGTGAGGATGGAGCCAGTGTTTCCCCAGCAGTGTACTCTGCAGGGAGTGGAGGAGGAGAAGGGGAGATATTAGTTCAGGGAAACTTACCTGCGAATACTTCCAGGTTAATTGCAAACTTTATTGGCTGTGTTTTTTTTAAATTTATTCCTTCACAGGATGTGACATCACTGCCAATGTTGTCATTTATTGTCCATGTAATTGCCCTGATTGGGTGAGGCAGTTACCAGTGGACCCGATTGGTGGCCAGACTGATGTGGATAGAGCATTCCTTTCCCAGAGGGATGTTGTGAACCAGAGAGGGTTTTATGACGATTCAGTCACCATTGCTGAGAGGAGTGTTTCTTTTAATTCTCGAGTTATTTAAGCGCTTGAATTTAAATTCCTGAAGTCCCATAACGGGGTTCGAACCCTTGTCCCAGATCTATGGCCCGGTAATTGAAACCAGTCCACAGACACCAGCAGGTGCCTGGGTCTCACTGGGTGCAGGCGCTGGTCAGTAAGTGCGGACCACACACTTCCCCTGCTGATTATTCCGCTCAGAGCAGGAAACGCGAGCCTTTCTACTGTCACGGATCTGTGGATGCTCATCTGCGTTCCCAGTCTGATCCCATCCTGTGTCTCTGTCCACAGCTCCAGAGGTAACGTCAGCCGTTGTAAGCTGATGTCTGACGCTATGTGCCTGTGATGCTGCTGCAAGTGAGTTTTTCATTGCACCTGTGCACACATGGACTTGTGCAGATGACAATAAACTCGACTTTGACTTTGATGCCATCAGGGAACAGACTGTAATAGGATTCACTGTAAACACACAGGAACACCACCGCCTTAAACCAACCCTCTTTGTCTAGTCAATTGGTCATCATGACCCTTGGGATGTTTTATATTGTCTAATGCTCCAGGCCGTCGCTGTTATTGCTGCTTGAGGGTACATGGCAGGTTATAGGTTGGGCTAGGGTACATTCAACACCTCCTCTGTCTGAGAACTTTCTCCCCCTTATGTTGGCTGAGCGGGTTCAGAGTTGCAATTGTAAAGTTGTGTACAGTCAGCCGATCTTATCCGAAGGTAACCTGTGAACGGCACTCAGTAGAAATGAAAGAAGTGGTCTGTGGTGATCTCCCTCTCTTTTATCCTCTGATATGCTCCCTGAACTCTGCCTCTTTAGCCAAGATTTTGGTCTGTCCCGGTATCATTCTGTGTGCCCCAGTGTCAGTTTTAGTTACTGCCCCTGTCCCCAGTGCTGTGGGCTGCTTCACCGTCTTACAGACGTTGGGTATCAATGCTGAGTCTTCCTGCTCCACTTGGAGTTGTTTGTTATGGTCAAATAATTCACCAGTGCTGCATTTCAGTTAAAAGAAGTTCTGGAAAAAGCTTCGCGTTCTTCACGTTGGAGTACAGACTCAACCTCCACAACATCACATAGAACACGGAACAGTACAGCACAGGAACAGGCCCTTCGGCCCAGTGTCCAAACTGCACATGATGCCAAATTAAACTAAATCTATTCTGCCTGAACACGATCCATATCCCTCTATTCCCTGAATATTCGCATGTCAATTTAAAAGCCTCTTAAACACCACCATCGTGTCTGCTTCTACCATTGGCTCTGGCAGCCCGTTCCAGGCACCCACCACTCTCTGTAAAAAAAAAACAACTTGCCCCATACATCTCCTTTAAACTTTCCCCCTCTCACCTTAAATGCATGTCCTGTAGTATTTGAACTAGTATCTAGCACCACCCCAGTGTTTTAGATCCCAGCGCTGTGGGGTGGGGAAGAGGCTGTTAGCCTTGAATTTCTGGGGTAAAACTCCCTCCTTTAACCATGTTCAGTGGGGTTTACCCGGCATGGAGCCAATGGTATTCTTTTACCCCTTTTGCCAGTAACTTTGACACAATCATCAAAAAGTTGAAAGAATGCTCAACTCTCTGCTTTCTCTCTCTCGCTCTCTTCCCTCTGTCTCGCTCTCTGGGCTGGTGTTCACAGCTGTGTCCCAGAGATTAGGGTTGGCTTTCTCCCAGACACAGTAATCCAGTGGCCCAGGTTGGAGCCACAAGGAGCTGAGATGTGAAGGTGATTTAGGGAGCAGTGCCCATCGTTTCTTTCACTCCCAGTTCCTGCTGTTGCTTCTTGCTGCACACCAGCTCCACAGCAAGCAGTCTGGGACACAGTGGTCCCACTGATAATTCCAGATGGACCAAACTCTCTATTGCAAAGCTGGAACTGTATGAGGAACATCAGTGTCTGTTCAATTATCTCATCCACTGGTGTCCCCTCCAAGCCATGGAAACCTCCTTCAGTCTTGCAAAGTCCACTTTTCCTGAACTCTGGGTCAGAATGCTTCCTCTGACTTAGGTATTAAACAAGGGCTGTCGGACTTTCTCCTGCCCCTGTTATTCACCAGAGCTGCTTGTTTCCCCTTTAACTTGTTCACCCCCGTTATCTCCTTCCTCCCACCTATCACAGACCTTTCCTTTTGTACTTTCTGCCTCTTCCTCCACATTTGAAAACTTGCCTCATCTCTGACTGCTCCTAGTGAACCAGAGAAGTTGCCTCTGTTCCTCCCCTACAGATGCTGCCTGACCTGCTGAGTATCTCCAGCATTTTCTCCTTTTATTTCAGATTTCCAGCAGGTTTTGGTTTTGCTGTGTTGAAGGAAAGGTGTGTTGCTTAAAGTCCCTTAAATTCAGAACTTGTGGTTCCTGACCACATTGACTCCCAAAGAGGATGAACTTCTATTTCCGTGTCCCTCACACCCCACCCCTTTTCGTTATCCCACCCTGCACGTCATCCTTAATCCAAGGAAGCCCCAAGTCAGGGGGCCTGTAAACCCTGCAGCTGTCCACCTGTCTGTAATACTCAACTCTTCCCAAAAAACTTTATTCACGCTCTGTCTCTCTCTATACCTGCATGTCTGTGCTTGAGCACGTGTGTGTGAGTGTGTGTCTGTGCATTTGTGTCTGTGTGTGAGTACGTGCGCACATGTGTTTGTGTGCCTGTGCCTGTGTGTGTGCCTGTGTGTATTTGTGTGCCTGTGTGTGTGCCTGTGTGTGTTTGTGTGCCTGTATGTGTGTGTGTGTGTTTGTGGTTCTCAGTGAAGGGATTCTTCACCCTGCGTGTAGGAATACACCCTATGTGCCAAACCTGTTCTATGGGATCCCCCTCTGCAAATACTTGCTCTGCTTCTCTCCGCTGTCCGTTTGGCCTTGACTTTGGACTAGAACTCCAGCTCAATTGCTGTAAAATTGAAATAATTTTGCTCGGTGCTAATGCCACAGCACAAGTGTAGCCTCTGAGATGAAGCTGACCTCATTTATTGTCCGATAAGTGATCTTTCTCTAACCTCTGGCTCTCTGTTCTGCCTCCCCATCTCTCCCTCTGTTCTGCCTCCCCATCTCTCCCTCTGTTCTGCCTCCCCATCTCTCCCTCTGTTCTGCCTCCCCAGCACAAATCTTATTTTCTTTTTCTACTTTACTGGTTCTGTTGCAGTTATTGTTCCTCCAAACCTTTCCCTCTTTCTGAACCTTCTGTCCCTGTGGCTTTGCCAGCCACAGTGCACTGTCTGAATCGGGCTTCGTTCCTCCGTCACCCACCAACGTGCAGTTTCGGGGCTCAGGCTTGTCCGTTATGCAGCTACTTTGGAACAAGAGAGAGAAGGAGGGACGGGCCATCCCATCCCTTGAGCCTCCTCTGCCTTCCATTGAGGTAGAGGCTGATCCAGCCTCGGCCTTGCCTCCCCTGTAGGCCTCGATTTCAAGAGGTCATGAGCAGCAGAGATGAAGCTGAATCTGTTTTTGGGGGTGCTGCTTGGGATAAAAAGGTCAATCTCGGTGCGAGTGACCGCGTAACCACAGGTAGTCAGAAAACCCACCGAGTTCAGGGAAGGAACTCAGGCCGTCTGTTCTCTGTGTGACTCCTGACCCATTAATGTCATTAGCCTTCTGGAATGCCCTGGTCAGCCATCCATCTCGAGGACAATCCGGGATGGGCAATAAATGCTGGTCTCCCAGTGATGCCCACAACCCACAGACAAAGAGAAGTAAAATGATTTGAAACCCGTTGCTTCTAACAATGAAATGTACTGCTGGACTTGTTGGTGCCGATCCTATTTGTCCATCATTTACCTAATCCCATTTCTAAAGGGATTAGGCAGAGGGAGTCCGTTTCTTAAAGAAATCTTGAGGGGGAGGAGAAAAGGAAGAGGAACGGGAGGGAGGGAGGGGAAAGGCTGGGAAGGGGAAGGGGATGAGAGTTGGAGGGGCAGTGAGATGAGGGGATGAGAGGTGGAGGGGACGGGAAGGGGATGAGAGGTGGGAGGTGGAGGGAATGAGGGGGGGAAGATGAGGGGTGAGGGAAAGGAGGGGGAGTGAGGGGGGGAGAGGAGGTGAGGAAACAAGGCAGGATGAAGGAATGGAAATGTTACCTGCTCTGTGGATCTGCAGGCCGTTCCTCTGAAGCTCAGTGCTACAGCAACTGCTCCTTTTGACGCTGAGAATTAGAGCACAGAATCAGGCCATTTGGCCCAACCCGTCCATTCCATTCGAGCCTTTTACCATCATTCCCCATCTAAATCTATCAGTGTTTATGGATTCCCCTTCCGCTTGTCCAACCTCCCCCTAAGCGCATCAAGACCCTCAACCCCTCCCTATGGGAGTAAGTTCCACATTCTCACTGCACTTTGGGTGAGGGAATTTCTGCTGAATTCCCAGCTGGATATCTTGCCGACTCTCTAATCTCAACAGCCTCTGGTTCTGCTCCTCCCCAGACGTGGAAACTCTCTGCGACCATTCCTTCCGAACCATTCGTCATTTATAGGACCTCTTCTGGGTCGCCTGAAGTTTTGTGACCTGAGGCGCTGGTTTACAAACACTCGATGTATACCATTGCTCTGTGGTCTGGAGATGCTGGTTGAACTGTCCAAAGGGAAAAGTATTGCCATCTATTCCTATTTATTCTGGGGTTCTGAGCACCATTCTACCCAGACCAATGACTAGTGTTGCATTTGTTTTAGATTATAAGATATCAGAGCAGAATTGGGCCATTCAGCCCATTCAAGTCTGCTCCACCATTCAATCATGGCTGATTTTTTTTTCAAGCCCATTCTCTGCCTCCTCCCCATAACCCTTAACCCCCTCACCAATCAAGAACCTATCAATTTCTGCCTTAAATACACCCAATGACTTGGCCTCCACTGCCCTCTGTGGCAAGAAATTCCACAGATTCACCACCCTCTGGCTGAAGAAATTCCTCCTCATCTCAGTTCTAAAGGGACGTCCCTTTATTCTGAGGTTGTGCCCTCGGACCTTAAGCTCTCCTACTGATGGAAACATCCTCTCCACATCCACTCTTGCCAGGCCTTTCAGTATTTGGTAGGTTTCAATGAGATCCCCCCCCCCCCCCCCCTCATCGTTCTGAACTCCATCGGGTGCAGTTTTCTTTAATAGGCGTAGTCCCTGGTGTGGGGATCCTGAGTGCGGGTGAGGGAGTGCAGGATTTTAGCCCAGTGACTATGACGTAATGGCGATATGCATCCAAGTGAGGACGGTGGTGCTGTTCCCAATGCACCCAATGCATGTCCCTCTTGGTAGAGGGAACAATACACAAAGGAGTTGAGAGGGATTTCAGTATCTGAGCCCAAAGCCTCAGTGGGAGAGCCCTGTTAGGAAAGGGTGACATGAAGTTTGAAAACCAGAGAGATTTTCCCTGATCAATGACTTTGACAGGCTGGTTAGCTGTGGGATAACTGATCTGGCAACCTCACTGCAAGCATTTTGCCAAAATAATGCCAGACACTTAGCAATTGGTTCTCCCCACTGAGTCTGTTGTGTGGATTCAGCCCTCACTGAGGTGTGAGTTTCTCAGCTCTGCTTGAGAGAATTTCTGGAAATTCTCCAGTATTTTTCCAACTAATAAACTGGTACATTGGTAGAGAGTGAGGGAAAAAACACACACAACTTCCTTTAATGCTGCAATAAATTTTACCTGGCTTTTTCGCAACAGGAATTGGGAGATTCCTGAACTGCAGGATGGGTTGTGACTGGTGTCGGGGAAATGCGAGTCCTGCTGGGATACAGTTTTCGGGAATTCAACTGTTAGCAAACTGCCCTCTCCAGTGTGAGTGCATAACGAGAGTTGGGGGCTCAAACACCACAACCTCCCATGTGGTTGGGAGAAGACTTGTGGATCGAGGGTGTGTGGGGAACCTGAAGACCTAGAGAAACCACAGAGGTTCGCAGAAGGCTCTTTGGCCCATCACATCCAGTCCTATCCCACACCCCAGCTCTCAGTCCATTGTCCCGTGGTCTACACCTTCACTGTATCTCAGTACGCGTGACAATAGTAAACCATTGCCAATACCCAGTGCTCGTCCAGGTCCACTTTCCCCTCAGTTCCAGACCACTACCAGTTCTTGAAGGAAGTAATTTATTTCCCTCTTTAATTGCCCCTGATCAGAGTTTGCAAGGCCATTTCAATATGGGGTTGACCACATTGGGTGGGTCTGGAGTCACATATCGCCCAAACCAGGTTTCCCCCCCTGAGCAGCCAGGTGGATTTTTACAGCAATCCAGGAACTTCATGCCCAATGTTACTGATTTATTTAATTACTTGAATTTCAGTTCCCCAGATGCTGTGGTGGGATTTGAACTCATGTCTCTATTCTGATCCATTATGCTACTGCACTAAACCAGTCAACAGGGAAATATTGGGCCTTGACACTGAGGGGAAGCTCCCCAGCTTTTTGAAATGGTGCTGAGTGGAGAGAAGTAGGGGAGGAGCTGGTGTAATGTCTTGTGTAAAAGACGGCACCTCAGGCACTGTGGCACTCCCTTGTCACTGCACTGGGACACCAAGGTCTCCAGTGAGGGTCTTGAACCCATGGCATTCTGAGGGTACTTTCACTGAGCTAAATCAGGCAAGATTGGTAAATTGGTTTATTATTGTCGCACGTACCGAGGTACAGTGAAAAATTTTGTTTTGCCTGCCATCTGTACAGATCATTTCATCACAACAGTGCATCGAGGTAGTATAACAGAAAACAATAACAATGCAGAATAAAGTATTGGTATTGGTCTATTATTGTCACTTGTACTGAGGTACAGTGAAAAGCTTGTCTTACAAACCAATCGTACAGGTCAATTCATTACACAGTGCAGTTACATTGAGTCAGTACAGAGTGCATTGAGGTAGTGCAGGTAAAAACAATAACAGTACAAAGTGTCACAGCTACAGAGAAAATGCAATGCAATAAGGTGCAAGGTCACAACAAGGTAGATCATGAGGTCAGAGTCCATCTCATTGTATAAGGGAACCGTTCAATAGTCTTATCACAGTGGGGTAGAAGCTATCCTTAAGTCTGGTGATACGTGCCCTCAGGCTCCTGTATCTTCTACCTGATGGAAGAGGAGAGAAGAAAGAATGTCCCGGGTGGGTGGGGTCTTTGATTATGCTGGCTGCTTCACCAAGACAGCGAGAGGTAAGGACAGAGTCCAAGGAGGGGAAGCTGGTGTCCGTGATGCGCTGGGCTGTGTCTGCAACTCCCTGCAGCTTCTCACAGGTTACAGAGAAAGTGCAGTGCAGGCAGACAATAAGGTGTAAGGGCCACAACAAGGTAGATTGTGAGGTCAAGAGTCCATCTTATCACACTAGGGGACCATTCAGTAGTCTTATAACAGTGAGATAGAAGCTGTCCTTGAGCCTGGTGGTACGTGCTTTCAGGCTTTTGTATCTTCTGCCTGATGGGAGAGGGGAGAAGTGAGAATGTCCGGGGTGGGTGGGGTCTTTGACTATGTTGGCTGCTTTCCCGAGGCAGCGAGAAGTGTAGACAGAGTCCATGGAGGGGAGGCAGGTTGAAGGATAAGACGAGCCGATGTTTGTTATTGGTGAGGTAGGGAAGGGAATGGAAAGTGTGATGGGGAAAGTGATGGAAGTGGGAGGTGAGGGATTTTCTGTCGACTCGTGCTGCAGGCCTGTCCTGATTAGTAACCTGTCTTTGAGGAACATTGCAATTGAACTGTTGCTGCTGTCTGATGGAGCATTGAGTTCCTGTCTGTCAGAGGGATGGATTGTCCCACAAAGCTGAATGTGCTGACCTGCCCCACTGTGGAGGCCGAAGCTCTTGTCAATAATTTAGCTTTGATGTGCCTGTGGATGGCAGCAGTGAGTAGCTTCCTCATACCCAGGCCAAGCAATCCAGAGATCGGGAGTTCAAATCCCACAGCGGGCAAAGGGTGAGGTTTGTAGCTGGTCTGTACAGGAGTCAGTGCGGGGACAAGACAATCATCAGATGTCTGGCTGTTGCACTACTCTCTGTCCTGCGCTCCTTCCTTGGTCTGACCATGTGTCCTGAATCCAGAGACCTGGGGATTTTGGTTGTTGCCCGTCGACTTGACAATTTAGTGGATCAGCTGGAGTCTGCCCTCCGAGGAACCCAATGTTCACTCCAAAGTGCCCTGGGCCCTGGAAATTTCCATAAATTGTCAGAAACTCAGAGTCAAATTCAGGAAGTTCCCTGTCCCATCCGACAGGACTGAATATTTAAGAAGGATTTGCATTTCCCCAGCGCCTGCCACATCCTTGGGACATTCTGGTCCATGTTACAGCCAATCAGGTGGCTCTGTTGTGATGTAGGAAATATAGTGGCTGATTTTTCAACAGCAAGATCCAACAAGCAGCAGTATGATCATTTGCCCAGAGAGAGATCACCCTTGCTTTTCTCTGAATTACTGCCATTACAGTCATAGAGATGCACAGCATACAAACAGGCCCTTCAGCCCATAACATCTCTACCGACCGTCATGCCTGTCTACACTAATCCCACCTGCCTGCATTAATTCCGCATCCCCTTGTGCCCGGCTCACTCAAGCACCTGTCCAGGTACCTCCTAAATGTTGTTCCTGTTCCTGCCTCTGGCAGCTCATTCCAGATACCAACTACTCTTTGTGTGAAACATTTACCCCCTCAAACCCCCTTTAAACCTCCTCCCTCTCACCTTAAACTGATGCCCTGTAGTTGTAGACACCCCTACCGTGGGAAACAGACACTGGCTGTCTACCCTTGGATCTTTTCCATTCACCTCTGAGGCTAAATGAGGCCCCAGTTTAACGTCCCATCTGAGAAACAGCACCCTGGACACTATTGCACCTCCTCAGTCCTTCACTGGGACTGAGGACCCAGTCCCACTTGGACCTGTAACCTCCTGATATTTATTTATTAGTCACACGTACATCGAAACACACAGTGAAATGCGTCTTTTTGCATTACTGATAATGTGCTGGGGGCAGCCCGCAAGTGTCGCCATGCTTCCAGCGCCAACATAGCATGCCCACAGCTCCTAACCTGTACGTCTTTGGAATGTGGGAGGAAACCGGAGCACCCAGAGGAAACCCACGCAGACACCGGGAGAACGTACAAACTGCTTACAGACAGCGGCCAGAATTGAACCCGGGTCGCTGGCGCTGTAATAGCGTTACACTAACGAGGAGCATCCACTGATTCCTATCTGAGTCCTGCAGATGTGGATTAGCGACAGAACTTCCAACAAGAGAATGAATTTCAGCCCAACACACGGTTCCTGAGCCAAAATCCAGTTTATGGAGATATAATATCTTCACAGTGTGGAAAGGAGGGCTTCCTGTCCTGTGTCCAGAGATGATCACACAGACACTGGAAGCAGAATTCTCAAAAGGACTGCTCATAGCTCGCATCAAAGAACAGAACCATGAATCCTACTCCCTGCCTGACACGAAGGAGCAAAGACTCCTGGCTCTTCCATCCTTTGTGGTGTTTCTGTCAGGGTCCTTGGGGATGCAGCAGTTTTGCTGGAAGCTGGACTGAACAATCCCCGAGTAATGGCGCTACCCACCACACACAGACCTGCAAAGAGTTCCGGCTTCGTGCAAAGCTTTGGATGGTACAGTGATGCAGCAGTTAGTGCAGCTGCCTTACAGCTCCAGTGACATGGGTTCGATCCTGACCTCCGATGCTGTCTGTGTGCAGTTTGCAAGTTCTCCCCATGACCATGTGGGTTTCCCCCAACGTCACAAAGCTGTGCTGATTGTTAATGGGCCACTGCGAATTACCTCCAGCAGTGGTGGATGTGATGGTCATGTGAGAGAGAATAGGTTACCGGGAAGTAATTGGTTTATTCTGGTCGCCTCATTATAGAAAGGATGTGGAAGCTTTAGAGAGGGTGCAGAGGAGATTTACCAGGATGTTGCCTGGTTTGGACAACATGTCTTATGATGGTTGGTTGAGCGAGCTAGGGCTTTTCTCTTTGGAGAGAAGGAGGATGAGAGGTGACTTGATAGAGGTGTACAAGATGATAAGAGGCATAGATCAAGTGGACAGTCAGAGACTTTTTCCCAGGGCGACAATGGCTAACACGAGGGGACATAATTTTAAAGTGATAGGAGGAAGGTATAAGGGGGATGTCAGGGGTAAGTTTTTTACACAGAGAGTGGTGGGTGTGTGGAATGCACTGCCGGCAGAGGTTGTGGGGGCAGATACATTAGGGACATTTAAGAGACTCTTAGGTAGACACATGAATGATAGAAAAATAGGGAGCTATGTGGGGGGGAAGGGTTAGATAGATCTTAGGGCAGGATAAAATGTTGGCACAACATCGTGGGCCGAAGGGCCTGTACTGTGCTGTAATGTTACATAGAACAGTACAGCACAATACAGGCCCTTTGGCCCACAATGTTGTGCCTACCTTTAACTACCCTATCCACCTGTGAGGCAACCTTCAGGGATCTGTGGATACGGACCCCCAGATCCCTCTGCTCCTCCACACTACCAAGAATCCTGCCATTAACTTTGTATTCTGCCTTGGAGTTTGTCCTTCGAAAGTGTGCCACCTCACACTTCTCCGGATTGAACTCCATCTGCCACTTCTCAGTCCAGCTCTGCATCCTATCAATGTTCCTCTGCAATCTTCGACAATCCTCCACACTATCCACAACACCACCAACCTTTGTGTCTTCTGCAAACTTGCCAACCCACCCTTCTACCCCCCTCATCCAAGTCATTAATAAAAATCACAAAAAGCAGAGGTCCCAGAACCGATCCTTGTGGGACACCACTAGTCACAGCCCTCCAATCTGAATGCACTCCCTCCACCACAACCGTCTGTTTTCTACAGGCAAGCCAATTCTGAATCCACAAGGCCAAGCTTCCCTGGATCCCATGCCCTCTGACCTTCTGAAGAAGCCTACCATGTGGAACTTGTCAAATGCCTTACTAAGATCCATGTAGACCACATCTACTGCACTACCCTCATCAATCTGTCTGGCCACCTCCTCAAAGAACACTATCAGGCTGGTGAGACATGATCTGCCCTTCACAAAGCCATGCTGGCTGTCCCTGATCAGACCATGATTCTCTAAATGCCCATAGATACTATCTCTAAGAATCCTTTCCAACAGCTTGCCCATCACAGATGCAAGGCTTCTATGTTCTATTATTGTCACATATACTGAGGTACAGTGAAAAACATTTTGTTTTGCATGCCATCCATACAGATCATTTCATCCCATCAGTTCATTGAGATAGTACAGGGTAAAGCAATAACAGAATGCAGAATAAAGTGTTACAGTTACAGAGAAAGTGCAGTACAGGCAGGCAACAAGGCACAAGGGCCATGGCAAGGTAGATTGTGAGATCAAGAGTCCATCTTTAATGTACAAGATGAACTTATAACAGCGGGATAGAAGCTGTCCTTGAGCCTGGTGATGTGTGTTTTCAAGTTTTTGTGTCTTCTGCCTGATGGGAGGGGGGAGAAGAGAGAATGTCCATGATGGCGGGGGGGGGGGGGGGGTCTTTGGTTATGTTTGCTGCTTTCCTGAGGGAATAGGACTGATGGGATTGCTCTGATAGACTCGATAGGCTGAATGGCCTCCTGTGTTGTGAGGAAATACGAGAAAGTATCTCACATACCATGGATGTATAGATCATTTGGCCCAAAGCAAAGTGTACTGAGCAAACTAGATGGTAGATTGGGAGGTATGGTCAGCCTCTGTCACTGAATCCTGGTTACCCGTGGATACGGTCATCAAAGTCAGAGAGAGTGGAAACAGGCCCTTTGGCCCAATTCGTCCATGCTGACCAAGTTGTCTACCTGAGCTAGTCCCATCCGCCTGCATTTGGCCCACATCCCTCTAAACCTTTCCTATCCATGAACCTGTCCACACGTCTTTTTAACGTCGTAATTCTACCTTTCCTCTGGCAGCTTGTTCCACATACCCACCACTTGCTGTGCAGAAAAAGTTACCCCTCAGGTCCCTTTTAAATCTTTCCCTTCTCATTTTAAATTTATGCCCTCCCTGGGGGAAAAGACTTCCCCCAGGGAGGGCATGCCCCTCATGGTTTTATAAACCCCTATAAGTCACCCTTCAGCGTTCTCTGCTCCAGTGCAAAAGTTCCAGCCTATCCAGTCATACAGCACACACACAGGCCCTTCAGCCCAACCGGCCCATGCCGACCAAGATTTGCATCTAAGCTGGTCCCATTTGCCCATGTTTAGCCCCTATCCCTCTAAACCTTTTCTATCCATGTACCTGTCCAAGTGCCTTTTACCAGTCTCTCCTTGTAACTCAAACCCTCCAGTCCTGGTAACGAGCTCATAATGTGCCACTGTACTGTGCTAAAGTCAGTATACCGTGCCACCACTGCACATTTAGTGCAGGTGACATAGACTTCTACCCATTTTCTCTAATGTCCCTCATTCCAAAAGGATTGGGTCAGCATTTCATTCCATCACACAGTGTTGGCAAACCCGCATTTATCGTCAGCACCTAATTGCTCCTCGGTCAAGGGGCTTTCTTTAGCAAAGTACAGTTCAGCATCAGCCACGCTGCCCGGGGAAAGACAACATACTTCCACCTATGGGGGGTGAGTGAACCAGATGAGTTCCCTCAGTATCCAGCCGTCCACAGTCACCATTCCCATTTAAATCTGGACTTTTGCTGCATGGGTTTAAGTGATCCTCCATCTGGTGTGGTGGATTCGAACTCATGCCTATGGATACTGCTCCAACACCTAACCTGCTTCCCAATTGAGAGCAAAAGATAAGAGTTAATGTCACTTCAAACCACCCACCACCCCCCCCCCCCCCCCCCCCCCCCCCAGTGGGTGGGGGAGTTTGGAGTAATGGTAAGCTCTGTGCACTTCAAGCATTGATGGGGTGATTTCATAAAGCCCTGCCTTAATGTAAATGTAAATTTGTCCTCAAAATGTATAACACCTGAATAGACGATTTCTCAGAAAAATGCACACAGTGTGCCTGAAAAATGCAGACAGTCTCCCGGTGGCGAGATTAGAAGACACACGTGGCTTCCAGTCCAACAGCAGCTGCAAGCGATGCTTGATCAGTTTGCAATAATGATGTTATAAATTATTCATCCCTCCATTCCAACATTCCCGAGGAAGCACAAACTGAGAGCTGGGATAAGCCCTGATAACTGATGCTCAGGCTAAAAGCACTGAGCCACGGGGACTCTATCAGACCAAGGTCAGAGAAGGAGGCACAGAAGCTGAAAATTGCACTTGTATAGCAGCTTTCACAGACTCTAAGTAACCCTCATCACGTTAAAGGCTAATCAAGAATGTTTTAAGTCCAGACACATTTGTAATGTAGGAAATGACCATTGGCTTGGGCTGCCAGGGGAAGTGACGGAAGCAGACATGATAATGGAGTTTAAGAGGCTTTTATAAGACTGCTGTTATAAGGCTATTGAATGGTTCCCTTGTACAATAAGATGGACTCTTGACCTCACACTGTACCTCGTCATGGCCCTTGCACCTTATTGTCTGCCTGCGCTGCACTTTCTCTGTAGTTGTAACACTTTATTCTGCATTCTGTTTTTGTTTTCCCTTGTACTACCTCGATGTACTGATGTGGTGAAATGATCTGTACGGATGGCATCCAAAACTGTGCTTTTCACTGTGGTACATGTGACAATAATAAACCAATTTCCCAATTTAATTTACCAATTTTAGATAGACGCATGAATATGCAGGGGATGGAGAGACCTGGATCATGTGCAGGCAGAAGAGATTTAGCTTAATTTGGCATTGTTTTCAGCACAGACATTAGAACATAGAACGATACAGCACAGAACAGGCCATTCGGCCCATGATATTGTGCCAATAAAGCTATTCCCTCCTATCTGCAGAATGCCCATAGAGGGATATTTTCCTCATTCATGTGCCCATCCAAGCCCCTCTTAAATGCCCCAATGAATTTGCCTCCACTACCCTATCAGGCAACGTATTAGTGGGCTGAAGGGCCTGTTCCTGTGTTGTTCTGTAGTCACCATGGAGATAAATATGGTCAAAGGTGGGGAACTGCAGGGTTTCTGGATGGAAATTCTGCTTCAAACAATTGGTGTGAAATACAAATAATAATTTCTCATCTCTAGAATTTGATGCGATCCTGGAGACAGATTTTAGTTTAAACATGGAAGAAGATTTCACTGAGGAGCTTTCCGACTGAACAGATTCACCATTCAGTAATTGGGTACCACTTCAAAGCAGCCACAGCGTATCCCCCTGTCATTTCCAATCTAGGGCTGCATGAATAGAGCAGTGTTAGAGACTCTGAGACAAGTAAGTTCCCAAATGTGGAATTTGGGATAAATCTTTTGTTTCTTCCATCACCTCTCCCGCTGGTTTGATGTCCAACTTCCTGTCTCGTTTGAGGAAAGCACAACAGCACAGATCTGCTGAAGGCAGGGCAGCTGACATTGCTGTGTGGACTGTAATAAGGCATTTGACAAGGTCCTGCATGGTAGGCTGGTCCAGAAGGTTAAGGCACATGGGATCCAAGACGAGCTGGTTACTTGTATCCAAACTCGGCCTGGTGATGGCAGGCAGACACTGGTGGAAGGATGCTATTATGATTGGAAGTCTATGTCTAGTAGTGCACCACAGGGATTGGTGGTGGGACCTTTGCTGTTTGTGATCCATATTAATGCCTTAGATGTGAATGTAGGAGGCATGATTAGTAGGCTGCGGATGACAGGAAGATTGGTGCGAGGAAGGTCGTCTAAGGCCACACTGGGATATAGATCAGATGAAAAGTTGGATCGAGCATTGACAAATGGAACTTAATCTCGATGAGTGCAAGGTGATGCATTTTGGGAAGTCAAATATGTAGGGCATTAAGTTGATGAACAGATAAACCTTGGGGTCCAACTCCATAGTTCCATGAAAGTGACAACACAGGTTGATAGGGTGGTGAAGAAGGCTTATGGCATGCTTGCCTTCAAAGATCGGGCATAGAATATAAGAGTTGAGATGTTATGTTGCAACTATACAAAACACTGGTTAGACCATATGGAGTATTGTGTGTGGTTCTGGTCACCACACCCTGTGGTTGTGCTGGAGAGAGTGCAGAGGAGATTCACCAGGGTGTCGCCTGGATTGAAGAATTTTCATTATGAGGAGAGATTGGACAGGCTGGGCTTGTTTTCCCTGGAGTGAAGGGGACGAGGGATGACCTGATAGAGGTGTATGAGATTATGAGAGGCATAGATAGTCAAAATCTTTTTCCTGTGGTGGAGGTGTCAAAAACAAGAGGAGAGAAGTTTAAGGTGAGAGGAAGGAGTTTTAACAGGGATCTGAGGGGAAAGTTTTTTACACAGAGAGAGGTTGATATCTGGGACACACTGCCAGAGGAGGCAGTGGAATCAGATACAGTCACTATGTTTAAGAGGCATTTAGACAGACGCTTCAATAGGCAAGGCATGGAAGGATATGGTCATAATGTGGGCAAATGGGATTAGGGTAGATGGACAAAAATGGGCTGAAGGGCCTTTTTCAGTGCTGTTCAACTCCTGACTCAGTTGCTGCCTCACAGCTCCAGAGAGCCCGGTTCGATCCTGACCTTGGGTGCTGTCTGTGTGGAGTTTGCACCTTCTCCCTGTGACTGTGTGGCTTTCCCCTCGGTTGCTCCAGTTTCCTCCCATGCCCCAGAGGCGTGCGGGGCAATAGCTTAATGAGCCGCTGCGAGTTACCCCCGGTGTGTAGGTGAGTGGGAGTTGATGGGAATGTGGGGAGAATAAACTGGGATTGGGGTGAATGGGTGGCGGGAGTTCGGCGCGAGCTGCGTGAGTGTCCGTATTCTCTGATCCATAACTCATTTGGATGAAGGCTGTTTCTGAGATGTGTAAAAGGTGTGACAAATGACAATTGGTACAGCGATGAGGTTGCAGGGACGCATAAGCTCCAGTACGCTGGCCTGGCAGGGTTTATGCGTTTGGCAGCAGATGGGATTTCTGGCATGAGGTTTTGCCCAGGTTGTTTGAATAATGAAATCACCTCCCACTAAATGGGGAGTTGGTCCAAGTTAAGGTAGTGTTGGTCAGCAGTAGGATCATAATAGAGAATCAATATAGATGGGATTTCTGCATCCCTGCTACCTCCATTTGGGACTGGTAATGGACAAGATAAAGGCTAACGGGAGAGGAGAGCTCGGAGAACATCCCCACTCTCAGTGACAGTGGGGTCCCAGGTGTGAGTGCTGGAGACGAGGCAAAAATATTCACAACCAGCTTCAACCAGAAGTTCCGAGCAAACGATCCGTCCCGGCTTCCTCTTGAGATCCCGACAAAGGACGTCCATCTTCAAGTAACTTGATCCATTCCACGACGGAGGGAGTAAAGGCTGTGGGGACCAGGCAATGTCCCGGCTGCTGTACTCAAGACCTGCACTTAGGAACGAACTGTGCATCTGGCTAAGCTGTTCCAGATCAAAGCTGTGCACCTGTGCATTTGCCAGTTTCCCAATGGGGACAAGTGCTCTGGTATCTTCTGTTGACAAGAAGGACAACACCCAATTAGTTCACCACCCAATCAGTCCACTGCCGATGATTGGCACAAGTGAAGGAAGCTGTCATCGACGGGGCTCCAGGCAGCACTGACTCACCAGTAACCTGTTCCCTGATGCTCATTGGGATTTTGCCAGGATCTCCCATTTGGTCCAAGTATGGACAAAGAAGTAGAATTTCTCAGGCAAGGTGAGAGTTGACACCAAGGCAACATTTCACCGAGTGGAGCTCTGGTAAAACTGAAGTCATCGAGCATCAAGGGGAAAGCACTGCATCATCTCATACAAAGGAGGGTGGCTGCATCCGTTAAATGCCAATTATTTCAGTCCCAGGACATCGCTGTGGGTTCCTCAGGGCAGTGTCCTAGGCCCAACCATCTTCAGCCACTTCATCAGTCACCTTCCTTCTGACTTATGAGTAGAGTGGGCGACTGTCACTCTCAACAGTAATAAGAAACAGAAAATGGTGGAAACACTCAGCAGGTCAGGCAGCATATATGGAGAGCGAGCAACGTTTCTGATAAAAGGGTTTATTTCTCTTTCTGTAGATGCTGCCCGACCTGCTGAGTGTTTCTAGCATGTTCTGTTTATATTTTGGAATTCCAGCATCTGCAGGTTTTTGGTTTTGAGTTATTTTAATTTCAACTGTGTTCAGTTGCATTTGACTTATTAGATAACAATGCGGTTCACAGGCAGCAATGCCAGGCCAACATTCAGCCATGGGCTAATGAGAGGAAAGTAATACTCCTGTTGCACAGATAGGTAGAACAGCTGGTAGAAATGCTGCCTCACAGCTCCAGCAACCTGGGTTCAATCCTGACCTTGGGTGCTGTCTGTGTGGAGTTTCCATGTGTGCTCCGGTTTCCTCCCACATCCCAGAGAAGTGCAGGTTGGTAGGTTAATTGGCCCTCGGTGTGTAGCTGAGTGGTAGAATCTGAGGGGAGTTGTTGGGAATGTGGGGTGGGGGGGGAATAGGGAAAGTTAGTGGGAGAAGGGGTTCGATGGGCTGAAATATCCTTTCATGTCACAAAAAGAAATGGGGTCTAACCGACAACCCTCAGCATTCAAGAGCAGTGCCGTCACTGAGTCAAGTCAGGGGGAGTTTACTGCCACGTGCACAAGTCCATGTGTGCACAGGTGCAATGAAAAACTTACTTGCAGCAGCATCACAGGCACAGAGCATCAGATAAGCAGCATTCACAAAAAAGACATAAATTAAACATAAATTACACAAAATTTTTACAAGAAAGAACACAATTAGAACAAAAAAAACACAAAATCCATTTTAGTGCAAAGTGATCAAAGTGGTCACAGTGTTGCTAAGCTGTAGTGATTAGGGTTGTGCTGGTTGGTTCAAGAACCAAATGGTTGAAGGGAGTAAGCTGTTCCTGAACCTGGTGGTGTGGGACTTCAGGCTTCTGTACCTCCTGCCCAATGGTAGAGCTGTGAGATGGCGGCATGGCCCAGATGGTGGGGATCTTTGATGGATGTTGCCTTCTTGAGGCAGTCCTTCTTGTAGATACCACCGATGGTGGGGAGGGATGTGCCTGTGATGTATTGGGCAGAGTCCACAACTCTGCAGCTTTTTATATTCCTGTGCATTTGAATTGCTGTACCAAGCTGTGATGCAACCAGTCAGGATACTTTCAACAGTACATCTGTAGAAGTCCTCCACCATCAATATCCTGAAGGTCACCATTGACCAGGTACTTAACTGAACAAGCCACATAAATACCATGGTTACGGAGGCAGGTCAAGGGCTGGGTATCCTGTGGTGAGTGGATCCTCTTCTGATACTCTGAGACTCTCCCACCATCTATAAGGCACAAGTCAGGAGTGCGATCGAACACTCTGCACTTGCCCGAATGTAGCTCCACAACGTTTGAGAAGCTCAACACCGTTCTGGACAAAGCAGCCTGTTCGAATGTCACCTCATCCGCCATTCCTAATCATTCATTCCCCCCACCACCGGCGCGCAGTGTCTGCAAAACACAGTGTAGTTCCTCACCTTGGCTGCTCTGGCAGTGCCTCCCAAACCCACAACTTGTACCACAAGGAAGGACGAGGTCAGCAGGGAGTGCCACCACCTGCAGGTTCCCCTCCTACGTCATCCACCATCCTGAGTTGGAGCAACAAACAAGAAGATGCTGGAATGAGAGGTCAGGCAGCATCTGTGGAGGGAAATCGACAGTCAATCCTGGTTTGGAAATCTATCACCGTTCCTTCATCATCACTGGGTCTAAATCTGTACCACAGTGACGTTGGAACACCTTCACCAGAAGGTCTGCTGCGGTTGAAGAAGGCAGCTCACCAGCCTCTTGAGGACGGTCAGGGAGGACAAGTGTTGTCCTTTCCAGCAACACCCATATCCTGTGAATGGGCAGCACTGACTGAAGCTTGGCTCAGTCAGTGGAGTCGGCACTCTTGGGCTGAGCGCTGTGGTAATCGCAAAAGGCCATCGACTCCCCACAGCTGCTAAGTGACTGGAAGAAATGATCAGAGTCCAGGTTAATTAGTACTTAAGGAGCTGATTAATGCCATGCTTGGCAGCTCTTGGTCAGTGGTTCAGATGGCAAGCTGCTTATCCCGCTGTCTCCTGCAGTAGTGGGATGGGGAATCTGAGCTGTTCCCAACTTCCAGTCCTGCATCAGCCTCCGTCTAAGTGAATTCCACTTTAAACCACTGAATTGCCTGTAATTGTAATCTGTCTCCCTTGTTCCACAGTTATCTCCCTCTTTAATGTAGATCCAGCACTGTGGTGAATATTAGAGCTATAAATCATTAAGCCCATTAAGTGCTGGAGGTGACAGGAAGAGCAGAGCTATTGTGGCTGGGATCAGGGTAAACTCTTTGTTCCTTCACATCATTTGTTCACAATGCCCTCTGACCATAACAGCAGAAAGCAAAGTGACCAACATTGTTATTGGAGCTGGTGATAGGAAATCTCCATTTAGAGCCAAGCTCCTCAGGCACGGTAGTGTAGCGGTTAGCGTAACGCTTTACAGCGCCAGCAACCCGGGTTCAGTTCTGACCACTGTCTGTAAGGAGTTTGTACGTTCTCCACGTGTCTGCGTGGGTTTCCTCCGGGTGCTCCGGTTTCCTCCCACATTCCAAAGACATACAGGTTAGGAAGTTGTGGGCATGCTATGTTGGCGCCGGAAGCGTGGCGACACTTGTGGGCTGCCCCCAGAACACTACGCAAAAGATGCATTTCACTGTGTGTTTCAATGTACACGTGACTAATAAAGATAACTTATCTTATCTTAATGGTTGGTCCATTCACCCAGAAAGGCCTCGCTGAGAGGCGGTGCAGAGCGTGCGATGCAAACTCCAAGGCCACGCTTCTGGTCAGATGAAGCTGATTGGCTAATTTCCCTGTCAATCTCACCCGGAGCGAGGCAGTTGATTTTGGACATGGTTTGTGATCTATGGACCACGCGCTGCTTTTCAGTGGGGAAACAATCCACAAGGCGCAAGAAAGGAACACAAGACGATGGGAGCAGGAGTAGGCCACTTGGCCCTTAGCCCACCCCACCGTTCAATATGATCATAGCTGATCTACAGAAACACTGGAGAGACAACGGACTGCAGATGCTGGAATCTAGATGGAAAACACTCAGACCGAGTTCCTCTAGCATCATAGGCCCTTGGGTCCTGACCCAATTTGTTGACCACCTGCTTTTCTCCACAGATGCTGCCTGGCCTGCTGAGTTCCTCCAGCATCATCGTGTTTTTCATGGCTGAGCTGTGCTTCTCTCAACTCCTTTCCTGTGCCCGTTTCCCATTGCCCTCAATTCCATAATCTTGAGAAAATTATCTACCTCCATCTTAAATACTTCTAATGACCTGGCCTCCACAACTCTCTGAGATAGAGAGCTCCAGAGATTCACAACCTTCTGCAAAAGGAAATTCCTACGCACCTTGGTGTTAAATGACTGCCTCTTCATCTTGTACCTGTGTCTGCTCATTGGAGATTCTCCCACTAATGGAAGTATCTGAACATCTACCATGTCATGATCCTGAGGGATCTTGGATTTCTCAATAAGGTCACCCCTCATTCTTCTAAACTCCACTGACTACAGACCCAACCTGTCCGACCTCTCTTGATAGGACAACCCTTCTTATCCCAGGAGTTAGCTGGTGAGACTCCTTTGGACTGCCTACCCTGTTGTCTCTTCTTGTTGCGCCTGGCACACAGACTATGTGATAGTTTGGGTGCTGGTCAGTGTGTGCACAGGAGACCTGGGGGTGTATTCAGCAGTTTGGAGTGTGCAACCAACTTATGAGTGTGAGTCCATGCCACTTGTATTAATAACTGTCACTTCTTTGAAGCACTTTGGCACATCAGGGGTGCTAGGTAAATGCAGGTTGCTGCGGTTTTTATAATTTAAGGAAGAACGTTGTCCAAGGCAAGTGTGGGATGTGGGAGTCCTAGTTCAGGATTCCCTTAAGGTTAACTTGCAGGTTGAGTCGGTAGTAAGGAAGGCAAATGCAACGTTAGCATTCATTTCGAGAGGACTAGAATATAAAAGCAAGGATGTAATGCTGAGGCTTTATAAGGCGTTGGTCAGACTGCATTTGGAGTATTGTGAGCAGTTTTGGGCCCCGTATCTAAGGAAGGATGTGCTGACATTGGTGAGGGTCCTGAGGAGGTTTACAAGAATGATCCCAGGGATGAAAGGTTTAACATGTGAGGAGGGTTTGACGTCTCTGGGCCTGTACTCGATGGAGTTCAGAAGGATGAGGGGGGATCTCCATAAAACCTAAGTGATGCAGGGTTTCAACTCAAAACGTCAACAATTCCTTCCCCCCCACCACTCACCTCCTCACCCCCCCCCCCCCCCCACCCACCGCCCCCAACAGATGCTGCTCAACCTGCTGAGTTCCGCCAGCAGATTGTGTGTTGCTCGGTTAAAGAGCAGTTAGGGATGGGCAATGAATTCTGGCCTTGCCATTAGTACTGTCAACTCTTGTGTGAATAATGAACATTGCAGCCCCTCAATTTGTACTGAGCCGTTGGTCTGGATGGTGTGTGTGAGATGCAGAGCCATGGTCTTGTTGTCTGGACGTGACATTGCTATTGAGTAAGTCGAGGTGATACATACCGATTTAGACATTTTCTGGCACAAAAAATAATCTAAATTTGATTCCAGTTCAGACTCACTGAAGCTTAAAGGTGTCCTCTTAACTCTGGGACAGTGTGGAATTATTTTAGTCTGTTGGTTCCGTGAGCAGTGTTATTTAATTTGTGATTCTCTGTAGCTTGTGGTCATGAAGAACTCTGCTACAGGGGCCCATTTCTAAAGGAATAGAAATCAAAAGCAGTTCCATAAACTGGTAACAAACCTTCACACGTGGAGCACTGAGCACAGTTCTGATGAAAGTGTAATAAAAAGTGAGGATCATACAGGACTAAAACAGGCCCTTTGGCCCTCCGAACCTGTGTCAGCCGTCAAGCACCCACTGAGACTAATCTTACACCAATCACATTTTATTCTTCCCACATTCCCATCAACTCTCTCCAGACTCTACCCCTCAGTGACACACACTGGGGGCCAATTAACCCACCAACCCGCACGTCTTTGGGATGCAGAAAGAAACCGGAGCACCCGGGGGAAACCCACGCAGTCACAGGGAAAGTGTGCAAACTCCACACAGGAGGTCAGGGCTGAACCTGGGTCTCTGGCACTGTACCAGCTAACCGAGACAGTGGAGAATGTGCAAGTAGAGCTGATGGATGCCCAGAGTTGTGAGCATGAACAAGACTTGAAGGGAGCTGCAAGAGAGAGCAAACTGGGGCGTGACCTGGCAAGGAATGGGAAGATCAGGAAGTGCTTCAAATGGTGGGCCTGCCTGAGATGTTTCCAGTTGTGAAGGTGCTCCAGAACAAGGGGCTTTAAATATCGGATGGTCCCAAAACCTCGGGAAGGAATCCAGGGAAAACCTTCCCCGTTGAGTGAGGAACATTGTCATGTGACCAGGAGTGGGATGAGATGGAGGAGGGTTGGAGGAAACTGGTGTAAACACTAAACATGGAATAGTTGGGCCAAAAAGCCCGACACCAAAAATCTCCCAGAAGTAATAGAGAGTGTGTGTGAGGAGCTGAGAGAAATTAATATTAACAAAAAAATATTGGTGAACCTATTGGGACTGAAAGCTGATAAATGCCCAGGGTCTGGTGACTTCCAGGCCAAGGATTTCAGAGGGGTGGAGGTGGTGGATGCACTGGTTGTCATCTCCCATCAGTTGGCAAGACCAGGTTCCAGACACACAGATTCTGTCCTCAACAAACCTCGCCAGCTTTTACACATTGTGGAAGGAATCACAGATCAGGTGGCCAGGAGAATGTCTGATGACAGCAGTTACTTTATGGGGACCTGACTGAGGGCTAGCAATCATGTGGTAGGCAAAAAAGGAAAGTCAAAGACTCTCTTAGAACACCCCTAAAGAGATTCACCATTGACACATCCCACTGGGAACAACAAGCATTGAATTGTCCTGTTTGGCATATCACAGTGCTTGCTCACGTGAGGAAGTGGGAATGGAGGAAGCAAAGAGGAAAAGTGTATCTCAGAAATCAAGAACCACTGATGCTACAGCATCTCTACACCTCTGTCGCCAGTGTGAGAAGAACCTCCGAGTCCAATTTGGTCTAATCACCTATCTCTGCACATGTCCCAACACTTTTGACCAGATATCGTGGACTTACTTGAGAAAAAGTGACAAACAACAACAGCATCTATTATTAAAGAAGTGGTAAAGGGATAATTTAAAAAAATTAATAGGATTGGCAGAGTTGGATGTATGGAAGCAAAATCATATTTAACAAATCTATTTTTATTTGAACTTATTATTAGCAAAATAGTTCAAGAGTCAGGATGTTGCAGCTTTATAAAACTCAGGTTAGACCACGTTTGGAATACTGCATTCAATTCTGGTCACCCATTACAGGAAGGATGTGGAGGCTTTGGAGAGGGTGCAGAAGAGGTTCACCAAGGTGCTGCCGGATTAGAGGCCACATGCTATTAGGAGAGGTCGGATAAACTAGGGTGGTGTTGATGCAGGGTTGACCGGGCTTGTATTCTCGGAACTTAGAAGAATAGGAGGAGATCTCATTGAAATGCACAAAATCCTCGCCAGATCTGATGAGGTCGGTGTGGATGTTGATGTTTTTCCCGACTGGGAGATCCAGAACCGGAGGAGACTGTCTTCACGTAACAGGTTGGCCATTCAGGATAGAGATAGGAAAAGATTCCTTTACTCGGGGGTGATGAATGTTTGAAATTCTCTACCCAGAACAGGGGGGTGGGGGTGGAGGCTCAATCAGTGAGTATGTTTAAGACAGAAGTTTTAGGAGAATCAAGGACTATGGGGTCATCGTTGGAAAAGCGATGCTGAGGTGAAAGGTTAATCTTGATCATATGGAACTGCAGAGAGGTATGAAGGGCTGAATGGGCTGTTCTGTTTCTTATGCTGAGAGTTCCCAGTGCCTGTGGGCTGGGAGGGACAGTGTCTCTGACCTCTGCCTGACCCAGTGAGGGTCAGAGTCTCACTGAATTATCCGCTCTGGGCTGCTCTGGAGGCAATAAGACTCTCAAGCTGTGTTCCTGGGCCAACATTCCTCACCTCAATCTGCCTAGCATCCTGCTGGGGGAGGTAGTGAAGACACTGTTAGTTGTAGCATTCAAAAAGGAGATGAACAAATATCTAAAAGGGAAGTGTTTTGGGGCTATGGATAGAAGGTGGGGAGGAGATCAGATGGGTGGCAACTGGGTACACTCAATGGGCTGAATGGCTCCTTTTGTGCTGTGATTCTGAAGCTTTAAGGTGCATCATTGACTGTGAAGTGGTGGCAGCATCCTCGGGTTGAAAAGTAGACATCAACGCAAGCTCTTTCTTGGAAGAAGCAGACAATTAGTGCACTGTTTCTTTGATCAGGGCCCAATGAACATGCACCGTGACCAAGTCTCGGAAGAAGATAGGGTTTTGAATCCAGCCACGTGCAACCATTGAAAGGTTCAGCAAAGCAGTGCTCTGATCATCAGAGGGATCCAAAGGAAAAGACAACCAGTGGTCTGATGCTGGCCCTGAATGTGTTAACTTGTGAGGACAGGTCATGTTACATCCGGACTGCCTGCTCTCATGTGTAGGTGATTAAGGAGTGACCTAATTGAGGTGCTTAGGATGATTAAAATGGATTGATACTGAAGGCAGAGAGAAACAATATCGTCTGTTCGGGGAGCTCAGAACAAGGACTTAAACTTGGGGGGTGGTGGGTAGTGTCAGGAAAGGAAGTGGAAAGTGGGAACTCTCTCCCCTCGTGAGAGACTGACGAGGGCTGGGGGAAAATTTTTATGAAAAGTTAAACATTGAAGTTGATGTTTTTGTTGGATAAGATTGACAGAATTTACAAGAAACAAGGTAGACACAGGTCACCAAACTGAATGTCGGAACAGTCTCAAGGGGCTGAATGGTCTCCTTTGGAAACAAACGTTGAACCCAACATCAACCACCTGAATTTGACAGTGTTCAGAGTGGTTGCTGATCTCCAGGTTCTCCCAGGGAGTTAAACATTTCCCTTCATGGTGAAATACTCAGGGGCTGTGCAAAAAGGTGGCATATTCTGTTTATTATTTATAAAAGTATTGAGGAGGGAATGAAAGGATTTTGCCAAATGTTTCCTCTCCATCAAATTCTGGTTCCTTATGTAGAAAGTAGAACATAGAACAGTACAGCACAGGGACAGGCCCTTCGACCCACCATGTCTGCACTGACCAGGACATCATTCTAACTGATCCCATCTGCTTCGACATGGTCTATATCCCTCCATTCCCTGCCTGTTCATGTGTCCATCTAAATGCCTCTTAAACGTCGCTATCGTATCTGCTTCCCTAGCAGTGCATTCCAGACACCCACCACTCCCTGTGTAATAAAAAAAAACTTGCCTCATAAATCTCCTTCATACTTTCCCCTCTCATCTTAAACTTATGCCCTCTAGTATTCAACATTTCCACCCTAGGGAAAATACTCTCTCTACGCCTCTCATAATTTTATAAACTTCCATGAGGTTGCCCCTCAGGAGAAAACAACCCAAGTTTGTAGGAACGATTGCCTTTTGTTCAGACCTATAAGATGCCACAGTGGAGTGCTCCTAGGTACCTTTCCTTCTGTTCCACCCCAATAATGTTTACACCTCGGCCACCGTCTCCCAAACCTGACATCTTTCCATGTTACCATCATATTTCCTTACAATGGAGAAGGAACCATTTGGCCCATTGGGTCTATGCCAGCTCTCAGAACAATCCCATCAATCCCATTCCCCCACTATCTTCCCTGCAACCTGTTCTCTCTCACATCCCCATCAACTCCCCCCAATTCTCCTACCACTCACCTACACACATGGGGGGGCAACTTCCAGTGGCCAATTAACCTACCAACCTGCACTTTGGTGGCAGGCATCCCAAGCACCCTGGGGAAACCCGCGCAGTCACAGGGAGAACGTGCAGGCCCCACACAGACAGCGCCAGAGGTCAGGACTGAACACGGGTCTCTGGCACTGTGACGCAACACTACCTGCTGCATTGTTTGTGGGATGAAATCTTGCGTGGCCTGTTGTGTTGTGTCAGTGATTCACTTCCCACCTATTTCGTTGCCTGTCATATCCTGAGGTCAGGACAGTTGCTATGAAGTTGATAGCTGTTAACAAGTAAGAGAATATTAAAAAATGGATGCAAATCTTCCTTCAATTGAAGTGATTTTTGAAGGAATATAGTTTAATACAACTTAATTGGATTTGTAATTGAGATTTCATCCTTAATCACTTTAAATTGTAAATTATATGGCGTGCAGAGAGAGAGAGAGAGAGAGTGTGTTCTTAATGAGATGTTCTTTGATAAAATTGTCGGATCAAGATGGCTTCCTGGGGACCTGTATGTGGTGCTTTGTGCTGAACTCAGCATTCCTCCTCACTGTGATATATTGCTGGCATTAGGTTCTAACCTAACACGTGGTTGGAATTGGAATTGGTTTATTATTGTCACTTGTACCGAGGTACAGTGAAAGGTTAAAGGCTCCATGGTTAGTCCAGATGAAGCAGGCTCCCGTTTAATTTATTATTGGCTTGGTCATTGCAAAATGGCCGCAGAACTTCAGAGAGACGTTGCGTGCTTGGCTGTTCCCCCTCCTTTGCATTGAACTTTAATGCCATTCAAATACTTAGTGGAGTTGGCAGTGGGCCAGGATGGTGGAAAGGTGTCAATTAAAAATATGTGTTTCACCTGGCAGTGAACCTCTAACAGCAGCGACTTCTTTACAGCACAAGCTCTCTTCGTCTGTCTTATAATAATGTACTCCTTAAGTACTTAAGAAGGTGATAATGTTGCTTTGATGTCAGCAGGGCAAGGAATCCTTTCCAGTTTTGCAGGATTACACTCTAACCTCCTGCCGTGCAGATTACGGACAAAAGAGCCTGCTAGGCCTCATCCGACCTGTTGCGTCTGCACTGACCTTAAGTGAGATGGCTGCTCTTGTTTCCTGACACCATCCAC
This sequence comes from Pristis pectinata, assembly GCF_009764475.1. NCBI lineage: Eukaryota > Metazoa > Chordata > Chondrichthyes > Rhinopristiformes > Pristidae > Pristis > Pristis pectinata. The sequence continues at coordinate 42,341,458 of NC_067420.1, forward strand.
CCTACCTTTGCCCCGAATCACGAAACGCCCTCACCTGCAAGTCGAGGGTGACACAGCAGCGCAGCTGGGAGAGCTGCTGCCTCACAGCTCCAGACACCCAGGTTCAATCCTGATCTCCGGCATGGAGAGTTTGCACGTTCTCGCTATGACCACGGGGTTTCCTCCGGTGATCCTGTTTCCTCCCACGCCCCAATGACGTGCGGGTCAGTGGGTAAATTGCCCCCCTAGTGTGCAGGTTGGTGGTGGAATCTGAGAAGGTGATGGGAATGTGGGGAGAATAAAATGGGATTGTTATAGACAGGGGCTTGATGGTCAGTGTGACTTGGTGGGCCCGGGGGACTGTTTCTGTGCTGTGTGACTCTATTGACTATAACCTGGCCCTGCCCAGATACAGAGGAGGTGCTGGAGAAGTGGAAAAAGCCAAATGTAAAGCCATTGTGCATTTTGGTATTGGTTTATTATTGCCACTTGTACTGAGGTACAGTGAAAAACTTCTCTTGCATACCGATCATACAGATCAATTCATTACACAGTGCAGTTACATTGGGTTAGTACAGAGTGCATTGATGTAGTACAGGTAAGAACAATAACAGTACAGAGTAAAGTGTCACAGCTACAATGAAAGTGCAGTGCAATAAGGTGCAAGGTCACAACAAGGTAGATCGTGAGGTCAGAGACCATCTCATCGTATAAGGGAACCGTTCAATAGTCTTATCACAGTGGGGTAGAAGCTGTCCTTAAGCCTGGTGGTACGTGCCCTCAGGCTCCTGTATCTTCGACCTGATGGAAGAGGAGAGAAGAGAGAGTGTCCCGGGTGGGAGGGGTCTTTAATTATGCTGACTGCTTCACCAAGGCAGCGAGAGGTAAAGACAGAGTCTGCAGAAGGGAGGCTGGTGTCCGTGATGTACTGGGGCTGTGGCTACAACCCTCTGCAGTTTCTTGCGGTCCTGGACAGAGCAGTTGCTCTACCAAGCTGTGATACATCCAGATAGGATGCTTTCTATGGTGCGTCGATAAAAGTTGGTGAGTTTCAAAGGGGACAAACTGAACTTTTTTAGCCTCCTGAAGAAGTAGAGGCGCTGGTGAGCTTTCTTGGCCGTGGCATCTACGTGATTTGACCAGGACAGGCTGTTGGCGTTGAGCATCGTTCTCTCTCTAACTACAGGGCTTTCCTCCCATTGCTCCACTCACCACCCCCACCCCTAACATCCCAATCACTTCCTTGTGGATAGGTTAATTGACTGTTGTGAATTATCCCTGGTGGAGGGGGGAGAGTTGACGAGCATGTGAGAAGGAATAGATTACAGGGGAAATAAGTGGGCCAGTGAGATTGATGGGATCGGTCTGGGAGCCAGCATTGACGCAATAGGCTGAATGGTCTCCTCCTTTACTATGAGAAGTAGCAGGGAGGTGCTCAGTTTAACCTTGGCTGTGGGAAAGTTTATAAGCGAGATAATCAGAGAAAACATTAATAGGCATTTGGTGAAGTTGGTGAAAAAGGGAAGCAACATTGGTTTGTTAATGGTGACTCCTGCTTGGTTAACCTAGCTGAATTTGAAGAGATATCCCTGTGGATGTTGATCCTGTTCAGAGAGTATGTCACAATATCTTGTTATTGTGGGCAATTTTGGTTGCTCGTTTACAGGAAGGGTGTGGAGAGGGTGCAGAAGAGGTTCACCAGGATGCTGCCTAGATTAGAGGGTATGAGATATAAGGAAAGGTTGGACAAACTTGGGTTGTTCTCCCTAGAGCTTTGGAGGCTGAGTGGAGACATGATGGAGGTTTTTAAAATTATGAGAGGCATAGATAGGGTAGACAGTCAGAATCTTTTCCCCAAGGCAGAAATGTCAAACACCAGAGGAGACGTAATGAAGTTAAAGGGGGGATGTTTATAGGTGACGTGAGGGTCAAGTTTTTTACTGGTAGGTGTCTGGAATGGGTCACCAGGGGTAGTAGTGGAAGCAGGCAGTCTGGTGGAGTTTAAGAGGCTTTTAGATAGACACACGAATACGAAAGGAATGGAAGGATATGGATGATACACAGGAGGAGGACATTTAGTATAAATTGGCATCAAGATCGGCACAGCATTGTGGGCCGAATGGCCTGTCCAGTGCTGGACTGTGTTCTATGTTCCATGTACTGCTGATTTAAAGAATGTAATAGATGTCATCTTCATGGATTTTCAACTGGTGTTTCCTACAGTCCCAGAAGGAATGACTAGGTTGGTAGCAGCATGGATGGGATGTTAGGTCGAAGAGAGAAGGGAGAGAGTGCTGGTAAATGAAACAAAACCAGCAAATGCTGGAACACTCAGCAGCATCTGTGGGAGAGCAACAGAGTTAACATTTCATGTCTGCAGAGCATTTCCTGTTTTTCTTCCAGATCTCCAGCATCAGCAGTCCTTTTGATTTTCAGCGATGGTAACTGGTTGTGTTGGAGACTGGTAGACAGTGGTGTTCCCATGGAGTCAGTGCTGGGACCACTGCTGTTGGTGATGTATATGAATGGCTGGGGTAGGGTGGGCAGGAGACAGTGTGGCAGTGAGGAGAAAGTGGTAGAGACCTATACAACCTGGGCAGGTGGAGAGACGAGAGGTGGGAGAAATTTAACACAACTGTGAAGGGGTATACTCTCTGACTGAAGAAGCAGAGACAAACAGCAGAGTTCTGCAGGCACAATGCAGGCTTTCAGAATCGGATTTATTATCACTGTCTTATATGATGTGAAATTTGTTGTTTTGCGGCAGCAGTACGGTGCAAAGACAGAAAACTCCATAAATAACAAAATAAATAGTGCAAAAACAAAAGGAACAATGAGGTAGTGTTCATGGGTTCATGGACCGTTTAGAAATCTGATGGCAGAGGGGAAGAAGCTGTTCCTGAATTGTTGGGTTTGGGTCTTCAGGCTCCTGTACCTCCTCCCTGATGGTAGTAACGTGAAGAGGGCATGTCCCGGATCCTTAATGATGGATGCTGCCTTCTTGAGGCACGCCTCTGGAAGATGTCCTCAATGGTGAGGAGGGTTGTGCCCATGATGGAGCTGGCTTGAGTCTACAACCCTCTGTAGCCTCTTGTGATCCTGTGCATTTTTTTAAATATAAATTGAATTTTAAATAAAAGTATATTTGTGAATATTTTATGAAATGGTTGTGTAATTTGATTTGCAGTGAGTGCTGGAACAGGGCACTGGTTCTGGGCTGTACTGAGGACACTCATTCAGTCTTGATCTTTGGTCAATGCCATTAGTTGCAAACATGGGTTGCTGACCCTGCCAGGACTAACCCGTAGTCTCTGGGAGTCAAATCTCCTGAGCACTGTTCTGATCAATGCCCGGAGCAATGAAGAAAATGATGCAGTGTCACAAAATAATGTTTATCAACCCTTTTGTTTGTTGAAAAAACTGGAGGAGGGGAGGTTTTTATAAAGCTCTGGTTAGGCCGCATCTGGAGTATTGCATTCAGTTCTGGTTGCCCCCATTACAGGAAGGATGTGGGGGCTTTGGAGAGGGTGCAGAAGAGGTTTACCAGAATGCTGCCTGGATTAGAAGGTATGTGTTATAAGGAGAGGTTGGACAAACTTGGGTTGTTTTCTCTGGAGCAGCGGAAGTTGAGGGCAGACCTGATGGAAGTTGATAAGATTATGAGAGGCAAAGGTAGATAGCCGGTATCTTTTTCCCAGGGTTGAAATATCTAATACCAGAGGGCATGCACTTAAGGTGAGAGGGGGAAAGTTCAAAGGAGATGTGCGGGGCAAGTTTTTTTACACAGAGGGTGGTGGGTGCCTGGAATGTGCTGCCAGGGGTGGTGGTGGAGGCAGATACGATAGAGGCATTTAAGAGGCTCTTAGATAGGCACATGAATTTGCAGAGAATGGAGGGATATGGACCATCGGCAGGCATAAAAGATTAGGTATCGTTAGCTTCGTTATTTCCGCACAACATCGTGGGCGGAAGGGCCTGTTCCTGTGCTGTACTGGTCTATGTTCTATGTTTGACACAAAATGTCATGGGAGTTGTCAGCTGTTGCTAAGGCTGGAGTGGGAAGGGTGGTGGGAACAGGGTTTGGGTAGGGGAAGGTTGTGATGACATTAGCTGAGGTTGGGGGCAGTCATTGTTCAGTGATCTGTCTTGCTGGGGGAGGAGGAATGAGATTTAGTGCAGGTTGTGTGAGGTTTCAACAAGTCCCAAACTCTCTGATTCAAGAAAAAATAATTGTATAGTGTGCAAACCAGATCTTGGACGTCCTGACCTGTCTGTAACCGTGTGAATCAATGAGAAGACTGCAGGATTTGCTGGGCCCCATTTTGTCTGGGCAGACATTTTGAGTCAAGCACCATGTGTGGTCAGCCATTTTGTGTGTGTATTCATCATTGAGGTTAGCAACTATGTGTTGTTTGGTAAAATACCTGTTTTGAAGAGTGATTACAGCAGGATGTTGTTTTTCTTATGTTTAGTTGTCTTGCTAAATGGATGATTGGTCTGCAATACGGGGACTTGTAAATTACCTCCTCTATCTTCTGGCTTGAGAGTGTCTGTTTGAGCTAAAATTCTGACTCAACCATAAATGCTTCCATTTGTCAACAACTTTTTTTTAAATTGGGATTTGGCAGGTTGTAGTTTCTACATTTTTCTAAAAAGCTGTTGGTTGCTTGACTTGGTGAACTTCCGTTGCCCTGTTCTGTGGGACCAAGACCTGTTTCGAAGCTTAGATCAGGGCAGATACTACAGGAATCCCCCGGGCCTGACATGATATTTCCTCAGACCTTAAGAGAGGCCAGCGTAGAAATTGCAGGGGCCCTGGCAGATATATTTAAAATGTCTTTAGCTACGGGTGCGGTGCCAGACAACTGGAGGGTAGCTCATGTTGTTGCGTTGTTTAAAAAAGGCTCTAAAAGTAAATCAGGTAATTACAGGCTGGTGAGCCTGACATCAGTAGTAGGTAAATTATTGGAAGGTGTTCTGAGAGATCGGATATACAAGTATCTGGACAGCCAAGGGCTGATTAAGGATAGTCAGCATGGCTTTGTTCGCGGTAGATCATGTTTAACGAATCTTGTAGAGTTTTTCGAGGAAGTTACCAAGAAAGTAGATGAAGGAAAGGCTGTGGATGTTGTCTACATGGACTTTAGTAAGGCCTTTGACAAGGTCCCACATGGGAGGTTAGTTCAGCAGGTTCAGACACTAGGTATCCACGGAGAGGTTGTAAACTGGATTCAAAATTGGCTGTGTGGGAGAAGACAGAGAGTGGTTGTGGATGATTGTTTCTCAGACTGGAGGCCTGTGACTAGTGGTGTGCCTCAGGGATCTGTGCTGGGGTCATTGTTGTTTGTTGTCTATATCAATGATCTAGGTGATAATGTGGTAAATTGGATCAGCAAGTTTGCTGATGACAGTAAGATTGGAGGCGTAGTGGACAGCGAGAAAGGCTTTCAAAGCTTGCAGAGGGATCTGGACCAACTGGAAGAATGGGCCAGAAAATGGCAGATGGCATTTAATGCAGACAAGTGTGATGTGTTGTATTTTGGAAGGACGAATCAAGGTAGGACATACACAGTAAATGGTAGGGCACCGAGGAGTGCAGAGGAACAAAGGGACCTGGGAGCTCAGATACATAATTCCCTGAAAGTGGTGTCGCAGGTAGACAGGGTTGTAAAGAAGGCTTTTGGCATCCTGGCATTCATAAATCAAAATATTGAGTATAGAAGTTGGGATGTTATGGTGAGGTTGTACAATACATTGGTGAGGCCAAATTTGGAGTATTGTGTGCAGTTCTGGTCACCTAACTATAGGAAGGATATCAGTAAGATTGAAAGAGTGCAGAGGAGATTTACTAGAATGTTGCCGGGTCTTCAGGAGTTAAGTTACAGGGAAAGATTGAACAGGTTAGGACTTTATTCCTTGGAGCGTAGAAGAATGAGGGAGATTTGATAGAGGTTTACAAAATTATGAGGGGTATAGACAGAGTAAATGAGAGTAGGCTCTTTCCACTAAGATTAGGAGAGAGAAGTACAAGAGGACCTGGCTTTAGGGTGAAAGGGGAAAGGTTTAGGGGGAACATTAGGGGGAACTTCTTCACTCAGAGAGTGGTGGGAGTGTGGAACGGGCTGCCATCTAACGTGGTAAATGCAGGCTCGCTCTTAAGTTTTAAGAATAAATTGGATAGATACATGGATGGGAGAGGTCTGGAGGGTTATGGACTGGGTGCAGGTAAATGGGACTAGCGGAATAAAGTTTCAGCACAGATTAGAAGGGACGAATAGCCTGTTTTCTGTGCTGTAGTGTTCTATGGTTCTATGGTTCTATGGAAGGTACTGGGGTCTGGTTTATATTGTTTGGTGAATTGGTTTATTATTGTCACATGTACCGAGGTACAGTGAAAAACTTTGTTTTGCATGCCATCCATACAGACCATTTCATCACATCAGTACGTTGAGGCAGTAAAAGGGAAAACAATAACAGAATGCAGAATAAAGCGTAACAGTTACAGAGAAAGTGCAGTGCAGGCAGACAATAAGGTGCAGGGCCATAACAAGATAGACTGTGAGGTCAAGATTCCATCTTATCGTACTAGAGAACTGTTCAATAGTCGTATAACAGCGGGATAGAAGCTGTCCTTGAGCCTGGTGGTATGTGCTTTCAGGCTTTTGTAACTTCTGCCCGATGGGAGAGGGGAGAAGAGAGATTGTTCCAGGTGATTGGTGTCTTTGATTATGTTGGCTGCTTTACCGAGGTAGTGATAAGTATAGACAGTCCATGGAGGGGAGGCTGGTTTTTGTGATGTGCTGAGCTGTGTCCAGAGAGTTTTTCACTGTACCTCTGTACATGTGACAATAATAAACCCATTCACCAAAAGATATAAATGAGGCCCCAGTAACTTCCTGTGGTATCTGCCCTGATCTCAGCATCGAACCAGATCAGAAGTCCACCAAGTCAAACAACCAGCAGCATTTTAGTAAAATGTAAAAGTACGGCCCGCGAAATCCTGTCTCTGTGACCTTCTCCCAAACTCCTCCATCTCCATCTCCATCCTTACCCCTCCTGCATTTAGTGCTTTTAGAGCACTAGACAACAGAATTCTCTCCCTAAAACTTTCCTCCCCACTTCTCATTGATGATACTCCTTGGAATGTACCTTTTTCAACAAACCTTTGGGCACTGGTCCTAACATTTCCTTAGAAAAAATACTGCAGATAATGAAAACCTGAAATAAAACTCAGCAGATCAGCCAGCATCTATGGAGAGAGAACACTCTGATGAAAGGTCATCGCTCTGAAACATTGACTCTGTTTCTCCCTCCACAGATGCTGCCTGACCTGTTGAGTATCTCCTGCATTTTCCATTTTTATTATCTAACATTTCCTTATGTGGCTTGGTGCCAGATGTAGTTTGAATAAACGCCTGGTATATAGGTGAGTGGCAAAAGGACCGAAGCTTGGTTGATGGGCATGTGGGAGAGAATAAGGTGCAGAGTGACAGGGAGGTATCATGAGTGGAGAAATAACTCTGCTGAGAGTTGGCATGAACCCGATAGGCAGAATGGCAACCTCTCCTGGTGAAGCCGAGAGATTTCACAGCCCAGTTCTTCCCAGATCCCGGGCTTAGTTTGATCACTCATTTGGAGAGAGTCAGCAGCTTTTAAGTTCCTAATATCAATTGACCTATCCTGGGCTCAGCACATAGATACAATCACAAGGGAAGCGAGCCAGCGTCTTTACTTTCTTATGAGGTTAAGGAGGTTCGGCTTGTCACCGAGCACTTTTTCTACAGATGTACTGCTGAAAGTATCCTGACTGGTTGCACCATGCTCTGGTACAGAAATTTGAATGTGCAGGAACGTAAGAAGCTGCAGGGAGTAGTGGACTCAGCCCAATACATCACGGGCACATCCCTCCCCACCATCGGTAGTATCTACAGGAGGTGATGCCTCAAGAAGGCAACATAAATCATCAAAGATCCCCACCATCCGGGCCACGCCATCTTCTCGCAGCTCCCATCGGGCAGGAGGTACAGAAGCCTGAAGTCCACACCACCAGGTCCAAGAACAGCTACTTCCCTTCAACCATTCGGTTCTTGAACCGACCAGCAAAACCCTAATCACTAGAGTTTAGCAACACTGTGACCACTTTGCACTAAAATGGACTTTGTTTTATTTTGTTCTAATTGTGTTCTTTCTTGTAAAATTGTGTATAATTTATGTTTAATCTATGTGAATACTGCTTATCTGATGCTCTGTGCCTGTGATGCTGCTGCAAGTTCTTCATTGCGCCTGTGCACACATGGACTTGTGCATATGACAATAAGCTCAACTTTAACTTTGTGGGAGCTTGCTGTGAACAAATGGTGTCTGCATTTCCTACCTCACAACAGAGGGGAGTGCTTCAAAAGCACTCGATTGGCTGAGAAGTTTTGCAAGTCACCCTGTGGATGTGTAGCTGGAGAGGGGACTGGGAGTATCTCCACACTGAAATACATCGGGGAAGAAACTCCATTCAAGTCTCTGACTGAGACCAGGATGGGCAGGCCATCCCTTACACTCTGCTCCGCACAGAACAGAATAAGTCTCTGATCTATTCCTTTGCAGTGAAACCCTGTGAGATAAACTAGGGAGCAGTCACAGCCTGTAAGATGTATGACTGGTCCAATGGCTTGTAAATCACAGTTAGCCTGAGAATCCTAGATATTGGACGTGCCAGGATCAAAGCTGATTAGTTCTGGAAACTGAAGTATTTTCATTTAGTTTTCTGCTGAGAAGAAGCATTGCATTGTCTGATGGATCTCTGGGGTTTCTGTACCAGAAACAGAGGGTCGGGGGTCCTCCATGGTTGGTCAAGGGGCGATTAAAGACCTGGCGGTGTCTAGATGTGCTTGAGGATCTGAGGATTCATGAGACAGAGGGACAGCCATCTCCCACAGTCTTGTAGGGGGGGAGGGTGGTTGTGGGTGGTGTGTGAGAGGGTGATTGTAGAAAGGACGGGGATTGTGGCTGGTAGCTAAGGGTCAGAAGGGAGAAAGTTGGTGACTCCCACACCCCCCAGAGAGGAGGTCATGGTCTGTGGGCTGCCATCTCAATGAGGCTGGCCAAAGCCAGGGGCCCCCAAGAGGGTGCGGTGGTGGACACGGAGAAATCGGAAGGGGACAGGTACTTCTTCTGCCTCTGGACAAGAGGCGGAGGGGAGTGTCTAAAACTACAGAAGGTTGACGGGGTAAGGGGAATGGTCGTCTCACGTCTGCGTGGGACCAGAGTGGGTGTGGGATAGTCACTGACCAATCCAGCAGGAGAAGCTTTCCTCGCCACTGACTGACCTGCAGCACAGTGGCAACAGCAGGTACAACCGCTGCCTCGCAGCGCCAGAGACCCGGGTTCAATCCCAGCCTCGGGCGCTGTCTGTGTGGAGTTTGCATGTTCTCCCTGTGACTGTGTGGGTTTCCTCTGGGCGCTCTGGTTTCCTCCCACAGCCCAGTTGTGCAGGTTGGTAGGTTAATTGGCTGCTGTAAATTGCTCCTAGTGTGTGGGTGAAGGGTAGAATCTGGGTGATGGGAATATGGGGAGAATAAAATGGGATCGGTGTAGGATTGGTGTAAATGGGTGCTTGATGGGCCAAAGGGTCTGATTCTGTCCTGTATCTCTCAACGACTGAACGGTGTCTGGAGTCAGGTTTACTCCTGTCTGTGTGTATACCACAGTGACACCCCCAACCCCACCCCCACTGGTGGAACACAAAGGACCCAGAGTTGACTAAACCAACCTTAGTGTCCTCTCCCAGCCAACACCTCCAAGTCAAGTCGAGTTCATTGTCATCTGCACAAGTTCATGTGTGCACACGTGCAATGAAAAACTTACTTGCAGCAGCATCACAGGCACAGAGCATCAGATACACAACATTCACAAGAAAAATATAAATTAAACATAAATTATACAAGAAAGAACACAATTAGAACAAAGAAAAGTCCTTTGTAGTGCAAAGTGGTCACAGTGTTGCTATACTGAGGCAGTGATTAGAGTTTTGCTGGTTGGTTCAAGAACCGAATGGTTGAAGGGAAGTAGCTGTTCCTGAACCTGGTGGTGTGGGACTTCAGGCTTCTGTACCTCCTGCCCGATGGGAGCTGCGAGAAGATGGCATGGCCCGGATGTTGGGGATCTTTGACGATGGATGTTGTCTTCTTGAGGCAGCGCCTCCTGTAGATACTCCCGATGGTGGGGAGGGATGTGCCCGTGATGTATTGGACACAGTCCACTGCTTTCTGCAGCCCCTTGCATCCCTGTGCATTTGAATTACCGTCCCAGACCATGATGCAACTAGTCAGGACACTTTCACTACTACATGTGTAGAGGTTTGTCACCGTGTTTGGTGACAAGCCGAACCTCCAGCACCGAGGCCCTAATGATACCCAGTCAGTTCCCTTGGGCAGCCATACCTCCCACCTGTGCAATACCAGACATCGGAGGCAGGCACTCTTTCCCAACCTGTGCCAGGACTGGGATTGCTGGACAAACAGAGGAACAGCCTCATGGATGTGCTCAAAGGCCCCTTGAAAATATGCAACATCCTGGCTGATTCCTGGGAATCTCTGGCCCATGACCGCTCAAAGTGGAGAAGGAGCATTCCAGATGGGGTCAGGAACCTCAGGAATGCACAGAGACCCGGTGTAAGTGACGGCGGGAGTGCACCAGCTCACAAACCAGCCACCCCACAGAACAGCTTTTTCCCCACTGCTGTCAGACTCCTGAACCAATCACCTCTCTCACATCCCCTTCCCGGTGGTCCTGCCACGTTCTCGGACTCTCCCCTCTTCCTCTATTGTCACTTCAGCATCTCTTTTTGCACTACCTCAGACTGTACAACAAGCTTTGCACCATTCTGCCGTTTTGTGCTTGTTGCTGTGTCTAATGTTATATTTATGTACTGTTTACTCTCTGAGCTTCACACAAACGAGGAATTTCATTGCACCTTGGTGTCTGTTGACAAGGAACTAATCTAATTCTGTCCACCATCCCTTGCCCCAATTGAGGCAGAGTCTATGGGTCATAAGTTGGCCTCACCTCAACCACCTCAGAACCCACAAGAGTAAAAGCAAGTCACCCTCGATCCTGAGGGTCCACTTAAGGAGAAGGCCCAGGGATTGTGACCGAGATGTCTGCCATGTTGCCCATAAGGTCAAGTTCTGTGGGGATGCAGGTCAGCTCTATGAAGACTATTTGAGATGACTGGGTATGTTTATTGTGGAGGAGCTGCTGGAGGAACTCAGCGGGTCGGGCAGCATCTGTGGAGAGAAATGGACAGTCGACGTTTCAGGTCGAGACCCTTCATCTGAACTGTAAGATAGAGGGCAGACGAGCAGTATAAAGAGGTGGAGAGAAGAGGTGAAGCAAGAGCTGGCAGTGATAGGTAGATCCAGGTGAGGAGGCGTGGTAGGCAGATGGAGGAGGGGAAAGTGGCAATAGCCACAGAGGCTGGGAGGTGATAGGTGTAGAGTTTATTGTGACCATATTCATTGCTCAGACCGATGTTGCATGCTCTGCCAGGTTTTATTCTTGTAATCCAAAAGCAAAGAGCTGCAGATGCTGAAAATCTGAGACAAAAGCAGAAAGTGCTGGAAACACTTAGCAGGTCAGGCAGCATCTGTGGAGAGAGAAACAGAGTTGATGTTTCCGGTTGAAGACCCTTTGTCGGAAATTGGAAGGGTCTTTGACCTGAAACATTGACTGTTCCTCTCTCCACAGATGCTGCCTGACCTGCTGAGTGTTTCCAGCATTTTCTGTTTTTGTCTCAGATTTTCAGCATCTGCAGGTTTTTTTCTAATTTTCATTTATTGGGATTTTACAACTCTTGGTCACACCAACAGCTTTTTATTCCAGATTTATTGAAATTCTCCCTTCTGCTGTGCTGGGATTCTAATTCACACCTCTGGGTGTTTTGTGTCAGGACCTGGATGTGGTCCGTCCACTCTGTCACTGTACCAGCACATGAAAAGCAAGGCCAGCATGGAACTTTGGGGCCGAATCGCCTGTTTTGGAGCAACCCTTCTGACCCCACCACTGAGGAGCTGAGGAGTCAGGGTCTGGGGTTGGATCAGATAACAAGGAGCAACAACCAAACATTTCCTTCTCTGGTCGATCAGTACAGGAGATATCTTGAGGTCTCTTTATTAGTCACGTGTACGTCGAAACACACAGTGAAATGCATCTTTTGCGTAGAGTGTTCTGGGGGCAGCCCGCAAGTGTCACCATGCTTCCGGCGCCAACATAGCATGCCCACAACTTCCTAACCCGTACATCTTTGGAACGTAGGAGGAGACCGGAGCACCCGGAGGAAACCCACGCATGCACGTGGAGAACGTACAAACTCCTTACAGTCAGCGGCTGGAATTGAACCCGGGTCGCCGGTGCTGTAATAGCGTTATGCTGACCGCTACACTACCGTGCCAGTAAGATCCAGGCTGAGAGGTGAGATGGAGAGCGGGAGCAGGGTATAACTCCAGCTCTGCTCCCTCCTGCACTCTCTCCCTAAAGTTCCTTACGGATTGACCGAGGAGATTTCAGAACCTGTCCCAGCAGCATCCATCAATCTACTGACCGGGGCATCACTGAAGAGGCAGTGACCAAGCCCTCCCTCTCCCACTCGCTGACACAAGAGTGCCCTCCCCTGGAGCTGTCAATCTTCTGGTCACTGTTGCAAAATTCAGGAGTAGATCGTGGTGAGCACTTTAAACCGTGTTACCAATAACCCCTCGGTATACTGCAAGGATGCATTCCTGGAAAACATTTTATTTAGCAACGACAGTGGTAAAGGCTGTGAGACCTTATTCTCTCCCACATGCCGATCAACCAAGTTTCGGTCCTTTTGCCACTCACCTATACACCAGGCCTTTATTCAAGCTACATCTGGCACCAAGCCACATAAGGAAATGTTAGATAATAAAAATGGAAAATGCAGGAGATACTCAACAGGTCAGGCAGCATCCGTGGAGGGAGAAACAGAGTCAATGTTTCAGAGCGATGACCTTTCATCAGAGTGTTCTCTCTCCATAGATGCTGGCTGATCTGCTGAGTTTTATTTCAGGTCTTCATCATCTGCTGTATTTTTTCTAAGGAGATGTTGGGACCGGTGCCCAAAGGTTTGTTGAAGAAGCTACATTCCAAGGAGCATCATCAATGAGAAGGGGGGCGGAAAGGTTTGGGGAGAGAATTCCGGAGTCTAGTGCTCTAAAAGCACTAAATGCAGGAGGGGTAGGGTGGAGATGGAGGAGTTTGGGAGGACTGGAGGAGGAGGTCATGGAGTCAGGATTTGGCAGGCTGTAGTTTTACATTTTACTAAAATGCTCTGTATTATGTATGTTTTGGTAAAACCTGTGGAGATTTGCATGCTATTGTGGGAAAAGATCCATAAATCAAGGATATTCTCCAAAGAGAAAAAAATTGTGTATCAGATGTCCATAAATCAGGGACTTTATGTTATTTGCTTTGAGGATTTCATTTCATGAGTGAGCAGGTGTACAGCACGGAGGCACAGCTGGTGGAGCTGCTGCCTTGCAGCCCCAGAGACACTGGTTCTATCTGACCTCCGGTGCTGTTTGCATGGACTTTACATGTTCTCTCTCTGATCGCGTGGATTTCCCTGGGTGCTCCTGTTCCCTCCCACCTCCCAAAGATGTGCGGGTCGGTAGGTCAACTGGCTGCTGTAAATTGCCCCTAGTGTGTGGGTGAGTGGGGGGAATCGATGGGAGTGTGCAATTAAATGCTGGCTCAGCCTCCAAAGCCCACAGCCCTGGAATGAATGGGAAAAAACTGTAGGGATTAAAAAATGGGTTCAATGTAGAATTGGTATAAATGGATGGTTGATGGTTAGCATGGGTTCAGTGGGCTGAAGGGCCTGTTCCCTGTGGCTGTATGAGGACCTAATGATGTCCTGGATTATCCAATCAGGTTAGGAAGTTGGTTTGTTTTCTGATTGGCTGATCAGATCTTGAGATGACAGACATGTTATGCAGCCAATGGCCGGAGATTTGAGGCAGGCCATTTGGTGGTCACATCATGATATCTCCAGGAAAGGGAGCAGTTGGAGGTTGGTGACCCCATGGATGGTGGGCTGTGCCTGTGCTGGAGGTCAGGGCAGTTTAGATAACCACTCAGACAGTGTGTGTAATCCCTGAATCATCACTGAAACATAATTGAAACTGCTGTGTAACAAAACTCAGATTATTTCTTGGGGTAAAACCCCAGCAGATACATTCTGAGCAGAATTAAGACATACCGTGAGAAGTGAGATGCCGTGGGCAGAGCTCACCATCCGCTGGTGCAGTTTGGTATTGCAGCAGATTTATATTAATTCCACTCCCTGTGCAAGAAAATAGCTGGAAAATGTCTCAGTCCTGAAATATTGTGAGGAGTTTTGGTCAGAGATTCACTCCCTGTGGGGGGTGGTAGGTGTTGGCAGGGAGGAGCGTGGAAGTGATCAACCAGCCTCTGCAAAAGCAAGTTGGAGCAGCAGTTGTAGTACAGCAAGGAAACAGGCCCTTCAGCCCAACTTGTCCATGCTGACCAAGGTGCCCACCTGTTAGTCCCATTTGTACGTGTTTGGCCCGTATCCCTCGAAACCTTTCCTATCTGTGTACCTGTCCAACTGTCTGTTAAATGCTGTTATCGTACCTGCCTCAACTATTTCCTCTGGCAGCTCATTCCACATTCGCACCACCCCCTGTGTGAAGAATTTACCCCTCAGGTACCTTTCAAATCTTTCCCATTTCACCTTAATCTTATGCCCTCGAGTTTTTGGTTCCCTCTTCCTGGGAAAAAGACTGTGCGTTCACCCTATCTATGCCCCTCATGATTTTATACACCTCTATAAGGTCACCCCTCATTCTCCTATACTCCAAGGAGTTAAGTCCCAGCCTGTCCAACCTCTCCCTATAACCCAGGCCCTCGAGTCCTGGCAACATTCTCATAAATCTTCCCTGCACTCTTTCCAGCTTAATGAAATCTTCCTTTAGCAGGGTGACACAATACTCCAAGTGCGGCCTCACCAACATCTTGTCCAACTACAACAGAACATCCCAACTCCTATACTCAGTGCCCTGACTGATGAAGGCCAGGGTGCCAAATGCCTTCTTCACCACCCTGTCCACCTGTGACGGCACTTTCAGGGAACTGTGTACTTGTACTCCTTGTTATATGTTAGTGATCTGGGCATTTCGAGAGGACTAGAATATAAAAGCAGGGATGTAATGCTGATGCTTTATAAGGCGTTGGTCAGACCACATTTGGAGTATTGTGAGCAGTTTTGGGCCCCATATCTAAGGAAGGATGTGCTGGCATTGGAGAGGGTCCAGAGGAGGTTTACAAAAATGATCCCGGGAATGAAAGGGTTAACATATGAGGACCATTTGATGTCTCTGGGCCTGTACTCGCTGAAGTTCAGAAGGATGAGGGGGGATCTCATTGAAACCTACCGAATATTGAAAGGCCTGGATAGAGTGGACTTGGAGAGGATGTTTCCAGTAGTGGGAGAGTCTAGGACCAGAGGGCACAGCCTCAGAACAGAAGTATGTCCCTTTAGAACAGAGATGAGGAAGAATTTCTTTAGCCAGAGGGTGGTGAATCTGTGGAATTCATTGCCACAGACGGCTGTGGAGGCCAAGTCATTGGGTATATTTAAAGCGGAGGTTGATAGGTTCTTGATTAGTAAGAGCGTCAAAGGTTACAGGGAGAAGGCAGGAGAATGGTGTTGAGAGGGAAAAATAAATCAGCCACGATCAAATGGCAGAGCAGACTCGATGGGCTGAATGGCCTAATTCTGCTCCTGTGTCTTATGGTCCCTCTGTTCCACAGCTCTCCTGGGGCCATACCATTTTGTGAGAGAAAAAAAATGGCCAGATTTGGGGGAAAGTAGGGGACTTTAAATGAGGCTAATCCCTGGGATGAGAGGGTTGTCCCAGCAGAAACAGCTATAAATGTTAGAGCTGTATCCTTTGGGGTTTGGAAGAATGAGGGGTGATTTTATTGAAACGTCAGATCCCGATGGGGGAAAACAGGGTGGTTACAGTACAAGTCATTCAAAACTGAGACCCAGGTGCTTCAGAAAATCTCACAGATGGTGGTGAATCTCGGGGATTTCCTGCCCTGGAGGGTTGTGGAGGCTGGATAAGATAAGATGAGATTTCTTTATTAGTCACATGTACATCGAAACACACAGTGAAATGCATCTTTTACGTAGAGTGTTCTGGGGGCGGCCCGCAAGCGTCGCCACGCTTCCGGCGCCACATAGCACGCCCACAACTTCCTAACCTGTATGTCTTTGGAATGTGAGAGGAAACCCACGCAGACACAGGGAGAATGTACAAACTCCTTACAGACAGCAGCTGGCATTGAACCTGGGTCGCTGGTGCTGTAATAGTGTTACGCTAACCGCTACACTACCGTGCCACCCACAATATTGCCAGTATTTAGAGAGAGGTAGATATATATTCGAAAGATTGGGGAATTGAGGGTTATGGGGAACTGGCACAGAAGAGGTGATGAGGCCTGGGGTAGATCAGCCATGATTATATTGAATAGTGGGACAGGATTGAGGGGCTGAGTGGCCTACTCCTGCTTTAGTGTTGTTGAGAATGGGACTTGAGATTTGTCTTATTAGGAACCAGTATAACCTCAAATGGGCTGATTAGACTTCTTCAGAGCTATCATAATTCTGTGATTCGATGATTCAGGATACATTAACTTAGATTACAGGGGGACCTTGATCAGTTAGGGAAGTGGGCCGAGGATTAGCAAATGGATTTCAATACAGATAAATGTGAGGTGATGCATTTTGGAAAGTCAAACCAGCGTAGGACTTATACTGTGATTGGTAAGGCACAAAGGAGTGCAATGGAACAGAGGGACCAAGGAATGCATGTGCATAGTTCCTTGAAAGCAATATTACAGGTAGACAGGGTGGTGAAAAAAGCATTTAGCACGCTGGCCTTCATCGGTCAGGGCACTGAGTACAGGAGTTGGGACATTATGTTGCAGGTATATAAGTCATTGGTAAGGCTGCACTTGGAGCACTGTGTACAGTTTTGTTCACCCTGTTATAGGAAAGATGTGGCTAAACTGGAAAGAATGCAGGGAAGATTTACGAGGATGTTGCCAGGACTAGAGGGCCTGAGTTATAGGGAGAGGTTGGCCAGGCTGGGTCTTTATCCCTTGGAACGTAGGAGAATGAGGCCTACCTTATAGAAATGTTTAAAATTATAACAGGCACAGATAAGGTGGACGGTGACAGTCTTTTCCCCAGGGTAGGGAAGTCCAAAACTGGTTTAGGGTGAGAGGGGAGACATTTAAAAGGGACCTGAGGGGCAACTTTTTCACACAGAGGGTGGTGAGTATATGGAACGAGCTGCCAGAGGAAGTGGGTGAGGCAGGTACAACAGTATCATTTAAGAAGCACTTGGATAGGTACATGGAGGGGCAAGGCTTGGAGGGACAGGGGCCGAACGCAGGAAATTGGGACTAGCTAGGTGGGCACCATGGTCGGCGTGGACTAGTTGGGCCAAAGGGCCTGTATCCATGCTGTATTGCTCTATGAGATACAAATGTAAAGATTAGCAGCTCAAGTAATGAAATAAATCCGGGGTAAAGTGTTGTTACCAATAACGGTTGTATGCTGTCCTGCGCCAGTCTGGGCTCCATGTGACTCCAGACCCACCAACACGGACAACTCTGCCGCCACGTCAGCTCGGAGACAGCTGGGAGTGGTGGAGAAATGCCAGGGTTGGGAGTGAATAAATTACGGAAGGAGAAGTTCACGGACTGATCCTTTATTCTCACTTTCTAGGCCACACCATGTCACTGAAGTTGCAGACCAGCAACATCACCAACAAGAACGATCCGCGGTCAATTAACTCGCGAGTCTTCATCGGAAACCTCAACACGGCGGTGGTGAAGAAATCTGATGTGGAGACCATCTTTGGGCAGTATGGCAAGGTGGTAGGGTGCTCTGTACACAAGGGCTACGCCTTTGTGCAGTATACAAATGAGAGGACTGCGCGCGTGGCGGTGGCTGGGGAGAATCGGCGCGTGCTTGCTGGACAGACGCTTGGTAAGGCTGACCACCTACGTAGGATAGATGTGGCGGGGCGGGGAATTGTGGCCATTAAACCTCAGGGTGGTGTCCCTGCCTGGAAAGTGAGAGGAACATATCCATACACCTCACCCACTTACCCAAGGCAGATGCACTCACAGCCCGGCTCCACTTTAGTACAATCACAGCTTGGTGACTGTTTCATTGAAAGAGGGGGGAGGTGAGGAGAGGGGTGGGGGGATGGAGAAATGGGAGAGTGGGGAGGACAGGGAGGGAGGTGGGGAAAGGGGAAGAGGGAGGGAGGTGAGGAGGGGGGGAAAGGAGGGTGGGGATCGGAGAGGGAGGGGAATGGAATTAGTGCAACTGTCAGATAGAACAATTACATTTCCCACCGTTAATCCAATCGCCTCTTTTCAAGTCATGAGATTTCCTTCTAGCGTCTGCTTTCCCTGCCCTCTGATAGTCGCCCTCATGTTAGACTCACCCCTTTCGTGTGAGTAACTACTCTTCAGAAGCACCTCGTTGACTTTGGGTTATCCTGAGGTTAGGAAAGGTGGCTATAGAAATGCACGTTAGTCTTTCTCCATAAAACTCAGACTGAAGTATTGGGAATCGCCAACTCCACTAGGAGATGGAACGACCACCGAGCCCTGGTCTGGGAAGGGAATACCAGGCTCGATTTCCAACCACTAGACTGTTTCTGCAAAGGGCAAGTCATGGGAGTTCCTCCTTCCCCACCTCTGGAAATGGCCAGGAAGAGCAGACTGAACCCTTGTGGTCTCGTGCCCGAGAACCTGGTGAGGTCCCAGTCCAGAGAAGTCCGAGGGCACCCCTGTAGTTACTGCACAGGCCCGCCATCCTGGGACCAGCGGGAGGTGTGAAAGCTGGGATGTTGGCCTTGTGTTCACTGAGCAGCACGGCCTCTCCCCGCCGACCCTCTCCCCCTCCCCTCCGACCCTCCCTCTCCTGCTCCTCCCCCCTCTCTCCCCTTCCCCCTCTCCCCTTCCCCCTCTCCCCCTCCCTCTCCCGCTCCTCCCCCCTCCCTCCCCTCCCCCTCTCCCCCCCCTCCCCCCTCCCTCTCCCTCTCTCCCTCTCCATCTCTCCCTCCCTCCCCCCTCTCCCGTCTCTCCCCCCTCTCCCGTCTCTCCCCCTCTCCCGTCTCTCCCCTCTCTCCCTCCCCTCCTCCGCCTTCCCCTCCTCCCTTCTCCCTCCACCCACCTCCCCCCTCCCCCCTCCCCCCTCCCCCCTCTCCCCTCTCCCCGACCTGCACCTTATTAGTGATAAGGGGACACATCTGGAAGCTGTTAATAAGATCTGTCAGCAGGGCTGGACATGTGCGTTGAATGTTTATCTGTACTAATGGGTTTGTTGAAGTGCTGGAGAACATAAGGCTCCAATTTTAAGTTTTCAGTCCATGGTTGCACCATCTGAATATCTGAAAACCAGTTTTCTGGGTCCTGTTCCCAATCAGAGAAAGAGCAAGGTGTGTTTTGATACCGGCTTTGGTTCTGCGGCAAAATCTTCTATGACTTGTTCTGCAGGCGTCCCATCCCTGCCAGTATTCTCCCCTCGGTCCTCACCCTCCCCTCGCTGAACACCCACAACAGATGCTGTTAAGAGCTTATCCAAGGGTCTGTTGCTGTGTCCTGGTCTCCCACGAACCCCCATGGCGTCTCCTAATCCATCGCTTTCAAATTCACATCCTTGTATTCAAATCCTTCCACATTCTCCATAAGCCCCTCCAATCTCCCTCTTCTCCAGAAAGATGGTTAACAAGGGCTCACCTCCCTCTCTCAGCCAGCGCCAGCACCACCCCACTTACGTCATTCAGTCCCCCTTGGTCCCCACCCTCTTACAGACTCCCCCTTGTTCTCTCCACCTTCTCAGCAACTTAAGACCAGTTCTGATGTAAGCTCGTTCTGGCCTGAAACACATCTCCACAAATGCTGACTGACCCGGTGAGAATTTCAGATTTTCGGCATCTGGGACTTGTTGCTTTCTGATTCCTCTCTGCACTCCTTCAATTCTGCCCAGTTTCCATCACTGATGGCCATGCCTTCAGCTGCCAAAGGCCCAAACTCTGGGATTCCATCCTAAACCTCCCTCTCACACTGGCTTTATCTCTCTCTCTCTCTCTCTCTCTCTCTCCCTCTCTCTCTTTCTTTCTCTCTCTATCTTTCAGAGAGATATATAGAGAAAGATAGAATCTTTCAGAGAGATATATAGAATCTCTCTCTCTCGCTCTCTCTCTCTCTCTCTCTCCATCTCTCCCTCTCTCCCCTTTAGTCTCCTCTTTAAGCCACCCTAATAACTCCCTTGTCTCCATCTCAGCTTTGCTTAATAATGAATTTGCAAAGTGCTTTCAGGTGTTTTACCAGTAAAAGGTACTATGTAAATGTAGGTAGTTGTTCCAAGTGTCGCTGTCAAGCTCCAACTTCAGTCACCCTACAACACTGATGATGGGATGTCCTTGATCCTTCATCGCAGTTTGATGCAACTGAATACAGCCCCTCCCCAGGTTAAGACACACGACTTATTGACACAGGTATATTAACAACACTTAAAAGGCACTTGGACAGGTACATGGATAGGAAAGGTTTAGAGGGATATGGGCCAAACGCAGGCAAATGGGACTGGATTAGATGGGAATCTTGGTCAGCATAGACCAGTTGGACCGAAGGGCCTGTTTCCGTGTTGTATAGCTCTATGACTCTATGACTTGAAATTACTTGGATAAAGGCACCAAGGGTACTGTTACTAAACATGCTGATGACATAAAGATAGGAAGGAAAGTAAGTTGCGAAGAGCATATAAAGAGGCTACAAAGAGATGTTTTAGAGTGGGCAAAGATCTGGCAAATGGAGTGTAATGTGGGAAAATGTGAAAATGGCAAGAAACGTAACATAAGAGGCATATTATCTAAATGATGAGAGATGCTGAGCTGTGAGATGTGGAGGGATCTGAGTGTCCTGGTCCATGATTCACAAAAGGCTAGTATGCAGGTACAGTAAGTAATTAGGAAAGTTAACAGAATGTCATTGCTTATTGCAAGCGGGGATGAACGCAGAACTAGGGAGGTTATGTAGCAACAACCAAGATGCTGGAGGAACTCAGCGGGTCAGGCAGCATCTGTGGAGAGAAATGGACAGTCGACGTTTTGAGCCAAGACCCTTCATCAGGACTGAAAGATAGAGGGGAGAGACCCAGTATGAAGGGAAGGGGTGGAGCCAAGAGCTGGCGAGCGATAGGTGGATCCAGGTGAGGAGGGGTGATAGACAGAGAAGAGGAGAGTGGAGACAGTGACGGAGGCTGGGAGGTGATGGGTGGAGGTGACAGAGGGCTGCAGGTGATGAAATCTGATGGGAGAGGAAGGTGGAGCATGAAAGGTGGGGAGGGCTGCCGGGAATGGAGTGGGGAGAGGAACCAGTGATAACGTTTCAGTTGCACAGGTCATTAGTGGGACCACATCTGGAGTGCTGTGTATAGAATTGGTCATCTTATCTAAGGAAGGATATAGATGCATGGGAAGCAGTTCAGAGAAGGTTTATCAGATCCCTGGAATGGGTGGGTTTTCTTCTGAAGAAGGGTTGGACAGGCAAGGCTTACGAGAGTGAGAGGGGAAATGTATAAGATCCTGAATGGTCTTGGCAGGGAGAACGTGGACGGGAGGATTTGGAACTAGGGGTCACCCATTTCACACAGAGATAAGGTGAAACGCTTTTTCTCAGTGGACGGTGAATCTTTGGAACTCCCTTCCCCAAGGCTGGTGGAAGCAGAGTCTTTGAATATCTTTAATGCAGATGGAGAGAGATCCTCGATAAACAAGGAGATGAAAGATTTCCACGGGTAGGCATGAAGATGGAATTGAGCTACAGTCAGATCAGTCATGGCGAAGTGGACTCGAGCGATCCAGTGACTTTCTCCTGCTCCTCACTGGTTCGTTGTGTGATCAGCTTGGGTGTGATGCCCCAGCAGTTGAATAGAGCATGTGCACATCACAAGTCTTGTCCACACCCTTTGACTGTAACCTTTTAGGAGATGAAATGGGTGAGCTGAGAGCAGGCAGCAAACTGAACGTGTTGTGGGCAATGGGCAAATTAAGACTGGTCTGGTTTTGTTGTGTCTCCTGCAGATATTAACATGGCTGGGGAGCCCAAGCCCAACAGACCCAAGGGACTGAAGCGGCCCAGTTCTACTTTGTACAGGTACCAGCGATCCGGTGACCGTTACTGCTTCTGGTACCCTGTGGGGGAGAGCATGGGGGTCACCCGAACTAGCCTGAGTATGCTGCACGGCCGTTCAGCCCGACTTGTCCATGCCGGGGTTTGTAATGAGCCTGATCTCTCTCCACCACATTCCCCTCACTTGCTGGTCCCTCCCATGTTTATCCAGCTTTCTCCCGAAGTCCATCAGTCCGACCACCTCCCCACTCCTTGTGGGAATGAATTCCGTGTTACCGGTGGTTCCTGGGTGGAGATTGGATTGGATTGGATTTTGCTGGCGATTCCTGGTTTTGGATCCCAACCTGAGAGTTCAGTCTCCTGTGCGCCTGTCCCACCAGATGCTCCGATGATCTCTCTCCCTGACCTTCTGCTTTCCGGGGGGAGAGCTGAGAACTCATCAGCTCCACCGGGTAGTGGGTGATGCCCACACAACTGTCCCTCAAACCCTCCTCACCAATGGGGACAGGGAGATGTCGAGCAAAGTGCGAATGGAAATGGCTTTGTGCACAGCATGAGGCCTTCCAGTGTCCCAGGACACTTCCTCGCCCAACCACAAGCCCATACCCTTCTCACCATAGCAACACTCCTCCCCTCCAGCCCCCAACCTGGTGAGAGATCTCTTCCTCTGCGATAGTGCCGCACACGTGATGGAGCAGTTGTGCCTGTACCAGGGTGCTGGGGAGGGTCACATGGGCAGCTAGTGCCTCAGTGGCCACTTTCACACACTCATTGCTCACCTCTCCACCTTTACCTTGTGGATATTTGTGGTTCCAAAGCTTGCCGGTTCTAACTTTCCTCCTGGCCCTCAGAGAGAGGAGGAACCATTGGCTGAGATGGGAGTACAAACTCCACACCGACAGCACCGGAGGTCAGGTTCGAACCCAGGTCTCCAGAACTGTGAGCCACCTGCACCACTGTGCTGCCCCCGTGTCAAGCGCCATCTCCTACTCCCACCCACTCACAAAACATGTTAAAGACTCGGGTGTGTTCCTCCATAACTGGTCGTCATTAAGAGCTGTGCATGCCTGGGTGTGGGAGAGTGGTGAGGGGGAGGTGGCTCCCCATCTCTCCCGTCCCCTCTCCCCCTCTGTGGGAGCCAGTTTGTTCAGATGGGACTGAGACCAGGAACTCCTGCTGTGTTTGTTGAACCTCCCCCATTCCACCACTGGAAGCAACACTGGCTGGACGGCAGAGCAAACCTTCGCCAAGTCACCAGTTGTGTCCTGATCCATGACAGCAACGAGGGAAGCTGGAAGAGGATCGGCCCCACAGTGTGGGTGGAGGGGTGGTGTCCGGAGACTGGGGCAGTCCTACACCGCAACGTTCTTCGGTTTTCTCTGATGCATTCACACCGTCCACATGAAGTGAAATGTTCCCATTTAATGTTAACTGAAAATGTCGAGAACATTGGCGTGGATAGGGCTCACAGTCAGAATATCATAGGTTTAAGATGAGAGGAAGGAGTTTTAAAGGGGATCTGAGGGGTGAGTGTTTCTTGCACGGAGAGCAATTGGTGTCTGGAACAAGCTGCTGGAGGAGGTTGTGGAATCAGATGCAGTCAGTATATTTAAGAGACATTTAGACAGAGACGTAAGTAGACAGGGCACAGAAGGATGTGGACCTAATGCAGGCAAATGGGATTAGTGTCGATGAGCAAAAAGGTCAGCATGTACTGGTGGGCCGAAGGGCCTGTTTCTATGCTGTACGACTTTTGCCTGTTTTGCTTCCAATGACTAATTTTGTCTCCTTTCTCCTCTAAGCACCAGCTACGACTTTGCTTATGATTACTTCAGGGACGATTTCTACGAAAGGTAACGTCTGAGATTCAATTTGTTTCTGCCTCTATTCAGGTCTCTGATTAGATTACCAAATAAATCTGGTGCGTCCATTATAAAATATACAGGTAGCCGTGGCTCAGGAGCTCCCTCAGTTCTGGGTTCTGAAGGCGCTGGGCTCAAATCTCACCCCAGGCACTTGAGCGTACAAGCGTGGGCGGAAGGTTCCAGTGCAGGAATGGGGGAGCGCCACACGGTCAGGGGTACCGTCACTTGCACAAGGTTAGACCACGTCTTGCCTTTTCTCTCAAGTAGATGCAAAAGAGCTTGTGGTATCTCCATCCCAGGTATCCTGACCAGTATTTCTCCCTCAACCTACACCACCAAAGCAGGTCATTTGCTCAGCATCACGTTCTTGTTGGTGGGATCTTGCTGTGCCTGTATTCGCTGAGCATAATAACCCAGTGGCCACACTTCAAAAGTAATATTTTGTTGGCCGTAAAGCACCTTGTAGTGCCTGACCTCAGAAGGTGCCACAGAAATGCAAGTCTTCCTTGGTTACTGGAACATTTATTGATCAGTTATGGACAGCAGAGGCCATTCAGCCTTCCCAGATTGTTCTGCCATTCATTTAGATCATAGCTGATCTATATCTTAAGTCCATCCACCAACTTTCCATCCGTAACCTTTTGTACAACAGGCTTAACAAAAATCTATTGACTTCAGATCTTAAAATGGTCACCGGAGTTCCAGCCTCAGGAATTCCAGCGAGGGAGGCCCTGGTTTCCTCTCCTGATGTCACCCTGAGCGGCTGGACTATTGGTCTATGTTGATGTCCCCTTGTTCTGTACTCTTCCTGCAGACTCTTCCTCCCCGCTGGATTTCAAACTTCTCCCCAGTCAAATCTTTGATCACCTTAAACATCTCCGTTCGAGTGTGTGAATTCAATAGTGGCTGAGCTGGAATTGTCAGGGTTTACCACACCTGGACAGTGCATGTGGCTGGTTTAACCACAGGGACTCAAACTTTGATTGTTAGGGTTACAAAACGTTTATCTTTGTGGCCAGCCCAGGTCTTGTCCAGCTGGGTACCACACTGGTGCAGAGGTTTGTGCTTCTGTCTCACCGTTCCAGTGATCCAGGTTCAATCCTGACCTCCGGTGCTGTCTGTGTGCAGCTTGCACATTCCCCCTGTGACCACGTGGGTTTCCCCTGGGTACTCTGGTTTCCTCCCACATCCCAACAGCGGTACATGACCGCTGTAAATTGCCCCTAGTGTGTATACGAAGGGTTGGAGGATTAGGGCGTGTGAGAAAGAATAGCTTATTTTCTCTTTCTCACACATTGATGGGATTGCTCTGAGAGCTAGCATGGACTCAATGGGCTGAATGGTCTCCTTCTACATTGTAAGGAGGTTTGAGATGTGGATTGCCTCTGCCCAGAATAGTCAAAATTAGGCTTATTATCACTGGCTTATATGTTGTGAAATGTGTTGTTTTGCGGCAGCAGTACAGTGCAGGACATGAAATTACTATAAATGACAAAGTAAAGAAATAGTGCAAGAAAAGGGAATAATGAGGTAGTGTTCATGGACAGTTCAGAAATCTGATGGCGGAGGGGAAGAAACTGTTTCTGAATTGTTGAGTGTGGGTCTTTGGGCTCCTGTACCTCCTCCCTGATGGTAGTAACGAGAAGAGGGCATGTCCTGGATAGTTAGGGTCCTCAGTGATGGATGCCGCCTTCTCGAGGCACCGCTTCTTGAAGATGTCCTCGATGGTGGGGAGGGTTGTGCCTGTGATGGAGCTGGCTGAGTCTACAACCCTCTGCAGCCTCTTGCGATCCTGTGCATTGGAGCCTTCATACCGGGTGGTGATTCAACCAGTCAGAATGCTCTCCACCGTACATCTGTAGAAATTTGCAAGAGTCTTTGGTGGCGTACCAAATCTCCTCAAACTCCTAACGAAGTAGAGCCACTGGTGTGCCTTCTTTGTGATTGCATCAATGTGTTGGGCCCAGGATAGATCCTCTGAGATGTTGACAGCCAGGAACTTGAAGCTGCTCACCCTTTCCACAGCTGACCTCTCAATGAGGACCGAGTTTGGCGATTGAAGAGTTGTTGTGAGGGCCAGTTGCAAGGACTGGGCGCTGTACCCCTTTGTACAGGAGAGTCAGTAGAGTGAGCTGAAGATTTTGACAGGATAGATGGAGAAACTGCTCCCCAACTTTTACCGATACACCATAGAAAGCATCCTATCTGGATGTATCACGGCTTGGTACGGCAACTGCTCTGCCCAGGACCGCAAGAAACTGCAGAGAGTTGTGGACACAGCCCAGTGTATCACGGACACCAGCCTCCCCTCCTTGGACTCTGTCTTTACCTCTCGTTGTCTTGGTGAAGCAGCCAGCATAATCAAAGACCCCACCCACCTGGGATATTCTCTCTTCTCTCCTCTTCCATCAGGTAGAAGATACAGGAGCCTGAGGGCACGTACCACCAGACTTAAGGACAGCTTCTACCCCACTGTGATAAGACTATTGAACGGTTCCCTTATACGATGAGATGGACTCTGACCTCACGATCTACCTTGTTGTGACCTTGCACCTTACTGCACTGCACTTTCTCTGTAGCTGTGACACTTTACTCTGTACTGTTATTGTTTTTGCCTGTACTACATCAATGCGCTCTGTACTAACTCAATGTAATTGCACTGTGTAATGAATTGACCTGTACGATCGGTTTGTAAGGCAAGTTTTTCACTGTACCTCAGTACAAGTGACAATAATAAACCAATACCAATACCAGCTGGGGAATCTACAAGATGGAGCTGGGGGATCTGGACCAGGGGAGTGAGATCTCAATCCCCTGGTCCAGATCTCTCCAGTGCTTTGCCCTCTTTTGCAGCCGTATAAAGCTTTGGTCAGGCCGCACTGTGTGCAGTTCTGGTCCCCCATTACAGTGAGGGTGTAGAGGCTTTGGAAAGGGTGCAGAAGCAGTTCACCAGGACACTGCCTGAATTAGAGAGTATGAGCTATAAGGAGAGGTTGGACAAACTCGGATTGTTTTCTCTGGAGCGTCAGAGGCTGAGGGGAGACCTGATAGAAGTTTATAAAATTATGAGAGGCACAGATAGGCTAAACAGTCAGAGTCTTTCCCAGGGTGGAAATGTCTAATACTAGAGGGCGCAGCTTTAAGGTGAGAGGGGGAAAGTTTAAGGGGGATGTGTGGGGCAGGTGTTTTACACAGAGAGTGGTGGGTGCCTGGAATGTACTGCCGGGGCGGTGGTGGAGGCAGATATGATAGAGGGGTTTAAGACGTTGTTAGACACGTGAATATGCAGGGACTGGAGGGATATGGATCATGTGCAGGCAGACAAGATTTAGTTTAATTTGGCATTGTGGTCAGCGCAGACATTGTGGGCCGAAGGGCCTGTTCCTGTGCTGTACTGTTCTATGTAAAGGCTGTGGATTCTGAGACTGGTGGATACTGAGGTGGGTAGGTAGGACCAGGGACAGTTTAGCCAGGACAGAGAAGATTGAACATCCTGCTCTTGCTCCCAGGGTCTGTAGGAGGAAGGGGAGTGGATCACCTCGTCTGAAGCTGTCAGGCACAGATGGGCAGGGTCACCAGGGGAACTGGAAACTGCAGTGAGAGGCACAACCACCTCCAAGCCCCAGATGTGCGTCCACACTGAGTATGGATCGGACATTCACCACAGTCCCGCTCACCTGGGGTTCCAGCCCATCCCTGTGTCCCCCAGTCAAAGGGTCACCCCAGGATATCCCGGGGACGTCCATTTACAATGGATCTGGGGAGGAATTTCACCTGTCACAGGGTTGTGAATCTCTGGGATTCTCTACGGCAGAGAGCTGTGGAGGAGGAGTTAATGGGACTATCCCAGGTGGAGTTAATGGGACTATCCCAGGTGGAGTTAATGGGACTATCCCAGGTGGAATTGATGGGAATATTCCAGGTGGAGTAGATGGGAATATTCCAGGTGGAGTAGATGGGAATATTCCAGGTGGAGTTAATGGGACTATTCCAGGTGGAATTGATGGGAATATTCCAGGTGGAGTTAATGGGAATATTCCAGGTGGAGTTAATGGGACTATCCCAGGTGGAGTAGATGGGAATATTCCAGGTGAAGTTACACCGAGTTCCAGGTTGGGACAGCAGCCAGGAGGATGGGACTGAAGCCAAGGTCAGATTGATCATGACCTGACCCCATGACAGGGCAGGGCCACAGGGACACACCTTGCTCAGTTCTTAGAACCAAATGGATTCTTTTCCCAGTGGAAAGAGCTTCTCCCTTTCTACCTCTTCAAAAAAATCATTGGTAAATTCAAACAGCTCGACCAAATCCTCCGGTTGAGGAGATCGCCCCCCCCGCCACCCCCATCTCCTCAATACAACAGGAGACACAGGAGACGGCAGATGCTGGAATCTGGAGCAACACACACTCTGCTGGAGGAACTCAGTGGGTCGAGCAGCATCTGTGGGGGGGAAAGGATTGTCAATGTTTCAGATCAAGGATTCTGATGCAGGGTTTCAAACCCGAAACATCGACAATTCCTTTCCCTCCTCACAGATGCTGCTCGACCCGCTGAGTTCCTCCAGCAGATTCTCCGTATAACTGAACTACCTCATTCTGGGAACTCTCCTGTAATGTTAAGAGAGGCACAAAGAGAGTAGATAGTCGGTATCTTTTTCCCAGGTTCGAAATGGCCAATACCAGAGGGCATGCATTTAAGGTGCAAGGGGGAAAGTTCAAAGGAGATGTGTGGGGCAAGTTTTTTATGCAGAGAGTGGTGGGTGCCTGGAATGTACTGCCAGGGGTGGTGGTAGAGGCAGATACGATAGAGGCGTTCAAGAGGTTCTTAGATAGGCACATGAATGTGCAGAGAATGGAGGGAATTGGACTGTGTGCAGGCAGAAGGGATTCGTTTAATTAGGTGTCATTAGCTTAATTAGTTCGGCACAGCATTGTGGGCCGAAGGGCCTGTTCCTGTGATGTACTGTTCTGTGTTCTCTGCAGTGTCTCAGGACCTGAGGTGTTGTGACCTGAAATGACTACCCTGGGTCCTTCCCTGGGGCTTAACCAGTGACCGTGACATATCCAAACTAAAGTTCAGCTTGGATTCCTTGCTTTTTGACTTCATTTGATAACCTCTGGACCCTGAAGAGTGGCACAGTGGTGCAGCAGTTAGTACTGCCACCTCCCTGATCCAGGGATTCCGGTGGGATCCTGACGTAGGGGGAGTTGCCTGTTCTCCCCATGTCAACGTGGGTTTCCCCCCGGGTGCTCTGGTTTTCTCCCACATCCCAAAGACGTGCGGGTAGATAATTGGCCGCTGTATATTGTCCCTTGTCTAAGTAAAGAATCGAACAGGTGTGTGTGTGTGTGTGTGTGTGTGTGTGTGTGTGTGTGTGTGTATGAGAGAGGATGAGTTGCAGGGATACAGGGAACTAAGGAGAAGGGGGAATGGGACTGATGGGATTGCTCTGCTGTGAGCTGGCATGGACCTGATGGGCCAAATGGCCTCTCTGTGTCATGTAGGAGCTGGTTGAACTTGCCCTGCCACCTCCTTGGGTCTGAGTGTGCTGACGTTCCATCGCCTCTGTTCCTGTCCCACCTTGAGGTGGAACCATATTGTCCGTGAGCCCCTGCTGATCCTTCTCCCGCTGCTGCGTCAAGCCTCACCCACCCACCCACCCACCCATACCACCAGCCGGTCCACATCCCCTCCAGCCATTCCCCATCCCTCACCCCCGCTCCGCTGCTTGTTGTCTCAGGCTGGCCATCGTGGGTTAACCGGGGCTGATTCTCCGTCACTCTCTCTCCACCACAGGATGCACGAGTACTCAAGTCGGCCTTCGTTGGTTCCTAGGGCCATCCCGGTGAAGCGTCCTCGTGTGATTGTCCCCGTGCTCCGGCGGGGGAAATCTGGGATCCCCCTGAAGTTAATGTCGCGCTCCACGACTGTGGCAAAAAACGCCACAAAATTAAAATGTGAGTTCTGTACACCTACAGCATGGAATAAGGCCACCAAGTCAGGTCGAGTTTATTGTCACAGGCACACAGGCCCAGGGTATAAATGCCATGAAAATTAGCTTCCTGCAGCAGCAGCACAGTACGTTACAAACATGATAGCAGCTGTCCTTGAGCCTGGTGGTACGTGCCCTCAGGCTCCTGTATCTTCTGCAGGATCCTGAGGACACATACCACCAGGCTCAAGGACAGCTTCTATCCCATGGTGATAAGACTATTGGATGGTTCCCTTATACGATGAGATGGATGCTTGACCTCACAATCTACCTTGTTTGACCTTGCACCTTATTGTCTACCTGCACTGCATTTTCTCTGTAGCTATGACACTTTACTATGTATTCTGGTATTGTTTTTACCTGTACTACCTCAATGCACTGTGTAATGAATTGATCTGTACGAACGGTATGCAAGACAAGTTTTTCACTGCACCTTGGTACAAGTGACGATAATAAACCAATACCAATACATGACAAATATAAATTACATAAACTTAAATGACCATAAATTATACATAATTTACACGACAAAATAAACAAAAATAAACATATTCAAAAATATCCACATCCATGCAAGTTGAGGGAAATGTAGCCTGAGGTAGAATCAGGGTTTTTCAGGTGGGTTCAAGAACCTGATGGCAGTGAGGAAGAGGCTGTTGTTGAACCTTGAGGTGTGGGTCTTCAGGCTCCTGTACCTCCTGCCTGATGGCAGCATCAAAAAGATGGCATGGCACGGATAGTGGGGGTCCCTGATGTTGAATGTCACTGTTCTGAGACATTGCCTGTTGCAGATATCCTTGATGGTGGGGAGAGCTGTACCGTGATGGAACTGGCTGAGTCAAGTTGAGTTTATTGCCATGTACGGTGAGGTACAGGTACAATGAAACACCTGCTTGCAGCAGCACCACAGGCACCTAGGTACAGACAACACATAGAATATAAACTATACATAAATTATACCGTGCAGTGGGAAAAAAAGAACATGCAAAAGCAAGACCTTAGTGCAACTTAGCCCAACTACTGGGTGCCTGTGTTTATATTCCACACAAGCTCCTCCCGTGTCTTACCCCAACCATAGCCTCTCCTCATCCATTCTCCTTTAAGTATCTGGCTTGACGATATTGATGCTCTACAGCTGAATGGCTTCCCACGGGAGTGATATCCGTGGACTTCCCACTCCAGGTAGGGAAGATTCTCCTGAATCACAAACTGGATTTATGAGGGATTATCTCACACTTTCAGCCCCAGTTCTGCAGAACAAGCTTCTCGGTGTCAATTCTACCAAACCCTATTCACAACCTTATCAGGTCAATTCCCTTTCAACAGGACCAGAGTCACTGCCTCTCAGTTCCAGAGATCCAGGTTCAATCCCAACCTCTGGTGCTGTCTGTATGGAGTTTGCACTTTCTCCCTACAATTGTGCGGGTTTCCCCCGGGTTCTCTGGTTTTCTCCCACATCCCAAAACATGCACTGTAAATTGTGCCTTTGTGTATAAGTGAGTTGTAAAGTCCGGGAGAAAGTGGTGGGGAATGTAACGAGAATAGGTTACAAGGATACAGTAAAGTAGTGCGGAATGGGACTGCACTGTGGGCTGGCATAGACTTGGTGGGCTGAATGGACTCTTCCTATGTCATAAGGAAATACGTAAATAATAAAAGCCCCAACTCATTCATTAGTTGTAAACTTTGAGTTTGGGATCCAGCTTAAATCTTGTTTGGTTTATAACATGGAGGTCAGAACTCCACTGAACAACGGCCTTGTCAACCTCCGCGACTGCTCAGCTGCATTCCACAGCCCCTTCACTGCTCGGCGTGTGCTTGCCGTAATGTGAAACTAAATGTAATGCTCGCCATTGTACACCTTTTGGAAAAGATGTCTGCCAGAATGATACTTGCGACACGCAAAATGTGATCCTTGTCTGGGCTTGAGAGACTGTTGAGCAGCAAATTATGATTTAACTACAGGGTTAAAGGTTTTGTTGCTCTCTGCAGTAAGAGGTAACATTTCCATGGGGATTTTTAATAACAAGAAGACCTTGTAAAACTGGAAGATTTTGGCAATTCACTGATTACTGCAGACTGTGCTGGAGAAGGCTGTAATACCCACAAGATCAACTGGATGAATCCAGTAATTCTGCAGATCCAGATTCTAGCATCTGTAGTCCTTTGTTTCTCTAGGATTAACTGGATTACTGGATTAACACACACGAAATGCTGGAGGAACTCAGCAGGTCAGGCAGCATCTGTGGAGGGAAACGGACAGTTGACGTTTTGGGTCGAGACCCTTCATCAGGACTGAGATCACGGAATTTCTCTGTTTAACTGTGCGCGTGGCAGTTCGTGGTGAGGCCACTCTGTGTCCTCACCATCACCATCACTGAAAATTTCAGGGCCATGTCCTGAAGTCTAGAACTTCAAAGCTTAGAGAGTCACAGAGTCACACAGCACAGAAACAGGCCCTTTGGCCCAACTGGTCCATGCCAGCCAAGATGCCCCAACCAAGCTAGTCCCATTTGCCAGCGTTTGGCCCATAACCTTCCAAACCTTTCCAGTCCATGTACCTGTCCAACTGTCTTTTAAAAGTTGTTACTGTACCTGCCTCAACCACTTCCCCTCCCAGCTCAGGCATGGTAGTGTAGCAGTTAATGTAACGCTATTACAGCGCCAGCGACCCGGGTTCAATTCCGGCAGCTCTCTGTAAGGAGTTTGTACGTTCTCCCCGTGTCTGCATGGGTTTCCTCCGGGTGCTCCAGTTTCCTCCCACATTCCAAAGACGTACGGGTTAGGAAGTTGTGGGCATGCTATGTTGGCGCCGGAAGCGTGGCGACACTTGTGGGCTGCCCCCCAGAACATTCTACGCAAAAGATGCATTTCACTGTGTGTTTTGATGTACATGAGGCTAATCAAGAAATCTTATATCTCCAAATGCATACCACACCTTTGTGTGTAAAAAAAAGTTGCCCCTTAAGTTCCTGTTAAATCTTTCCCCTCTCACCTTAAAACTGTGCCCTGTAGTTCTTGATTCCCCAACACTGGGGAGAAAGATTGAGTGCGTTCACCCTATCTATGCCCCTCATGATTTTATACATCTCTATAAGATCACCTCTCAGTCACCTACGCTCCAAGTAATAAAGGCCTATCCTGTCCAACCTCTCCCTGTAACTCAGTCCCTCAAGTCCCGGCAGCATCCTTGTAAATCTTTTCTGCACTCCTTCCAGTTTAACAACATCTTTCCTACAGCAGGGCGACCAACAGTGACACAATACTCCAAATGTGGCCTCACCAGCGTCCTGTACAACTGCACCATGACCTCCCAACTTTTATACTCAATGCCCTGACTGATGAAGGCCAGGGTGCCAAAAGCCTTCTTCACCACCCTGTCTACCTGTGACGCCACTTTCAGAGAACCATGTACTTGTACTCCAAGGTCCCTCTGTTGAGGTACAAGTACATGGTTCCCTGAAAGTCATTTGGGAAAATGGATAGTTTTGACAGAAGAGATTGGCTTCTGTTAGCTGTTGCCTCCTCGTGAAATGTTAGTCACCTCTGTTCCTCTTTCTCTCTCTCTCTACAGTAAAATCCAATGAACTGCAGCGAATTAAACTTGAGCTCACACAGATTAAATCCAACATTGACTCACTCCTTGGGAGACTGGAGGAGATTGCGAAGGAGAAAGTGGGTCATACAGGTGGGTGAATTAATCCACACCGTCACTCCTGCCCTTTGCCCTGTGACTTGGCCCCAGAACAGATCAGATTCTGATCTCCCACTTCCACAATTGGAGCTGCCTGAGTTAAGGTTTGTTCAGTGAATTGATTTTTGACAACTGTCCTGGGCTGTGAACCTCTAACCCAGGCGGACACCTCAACCCAGTACTGTGGGACTTCCATGTGTTTGGAGGTCTTCACCTTTAAAGAGATTTATAAACCCAGAAACATGAATATGCCTGATATTTCCATACATTATTAGGAGGAGGCCATTTAGCTCATTAAAAGGAATAGATAGAGTAGACAGCCAGTGCCTCTTTTCCAGGGCACCCATGCTCAATACAAGAGGGCATGGCTTTAAAGTAATGGAGTGTTGACCTTCGTTAGTCAGGGTATTGAGTTCAAGAGCCACGAGGTGATGTTGCAGCTCCATAGAACTCTGGTCAGACCACACTTGGAGTATTGTGTTCCGTTCTGGTCGCCTCATTATAGAAAGGATGTGGAAGCTTTAGAGAGGGTGCAGAGGAGATTTACCAAGATGTTATCTAGATTGGAGAGCATGTCTTATGATGATAGGTTGAGTGAGCTGGGGCTTTTCTCTTTGGAGAGAAGGAGGATGAGAGGGGACTTGATAGAGGTGTACAAGATGATAAGAGGCATAGATCGAGTGGGCAGTCAGAGACTTTTTCCCAGGGTGAAAATGGCTAACACGAGGGGACATAATTTTAAGGTGATTGGAGGAAGATATAAGGAGGATGTCAGGGGTAAGTTTTTTACACAGAGAGTGGTGGGTGTGTGGAACGCACTGCCGGCAGAGGTTGTGGGGGCAGATACATTAGGGACATTTAAGAGACTCTTAGATCGACACATGAACGATAGAAAAATAGGGGGCTATGTGGGAGGGAAGGGATAGATAGATCTTAGAGCAGGATAAAATGTCGGCACAACATTGTGGGCTGAAGGGCCTGTACTGTGCTGTAGTGTTCTATGTTAATGGATGGGAAGTTCAAGGGAGATATTAGAGGAAGGTTTTTTGCCCAGAGAGTGGTTGGGGCATGGAATGCGCTGCCTGGGGCGGTGGTACATTGGCCAAATTCAAGAGATTACTAGATAAGCATATGGAGGAATTTAAAATAGAGGGATATGTAGGAGGAAGGGGTTAGATAGTCTTAGGTGAGGTTTTAAAGGTCGGCACAACATTGTGGGCTGAAGGGCCTGTATTATGCTGTACTGTTCTATGTTATACAAGTCTCTGCTGACTCCCATTGCCCCACTAACTCCCTGTAACCTACTCCTCCCCATATTCCCATTAACTCCCCCAGAAGCTACCACTCAC
This sequence comes from Pristis pectinata, assembly GCF_009764475.1. NCBI lineage: Eukaryota > Metazoa > Chordata > Chondrichthyes > Rhinopristiformes > Pristidae > Pristis > Pristis pectinata. The sequence goes on from NC_067420.1 coordinate 42,376,596, forward strand.
CTATTCACCAGAGGTAATTTACAGCGGACAATTAACCCACCAACCCGCATGCCTTTGGGATGTGGGAGGGAACCGGAGCATCCAGAGGAAACCCACGCGGTCACAGGGAGAACAACAACACCCGAGGTCAGGATCGAACTGGGATCTCTGGAGCCCTGAGGCAGCAGGTCTACTCGCCATGCCTCTGTGCTGCCACTTCACTTATTATAAGCCATATAAAGAAGCAAGAGTAGGCCAACCAGCTCCTTCTGACTGCTGTATCATGGCCAGTCCTTTGCCTCATTTTCCTGCACTGACCCCATATCCAGCAACACCCTTAAGTTCCTAAAACCAAAGACCCAAACATGGAGCCACATGAAACCTTCTTCCCTGGATCATGCGAGTGGACTTCACTGAGGAATTGTGATGCTGACTGATGTCTTCAGATCCTTTAGCAGTACCAGGTCTGGTGGGGTGTAAGAGATCTCATTCCAAACAAGTAGCTGCTGCTTCATAAATGAAAATCGAAGATCCGCAGATGCTGGAAATGTGAAATAAAAGCACAAATGCTGGAAATGCTCAGCAGGTCAGGCAGCGTCTGTAGAGACAGAAATAGTCAATGTTTCAGCCCTTTGTCAGAACTGGGAAAGAGAGAGATGAAAGTTAGTTTAAGTAAGAGAGGTGGGTGGGAGGGACGTAGATCAAAGGGAATATCTGTGTGGCTTAATCCCGACAGTTACCAGGCGTGTTAAGGTTCTTGGAGACACGAGACCGCGGATGCTGGAACCTTGAGCAAGAAAACGAATTGCTGGATGAGTTCAGCGGATCAGGCAGCATCTGTGGGGGCAAAGAGGTGGTTGACATTTCAGGTCGAGACCCTGCATCAGGACCGAGAGTGTAGAGGGGAGATAGCCAGTGTATAGAAGAGAGAGGGAGGGGGGGAGACGCAGGCTGGTATTTGGTGGGTGGAAACAGATGGGGGGAAAAGGGATTTTCAGGTGGAGCCAGGGGAGGCGGGGACAGAGGCTGGAGGGTGATAAGGGAAGGACAATGGGCAGGGGAAGGAATAGAAAGAGGAGGTCAAGGCAGAAGTGACCCAGGTGGGTAGGTGTGTGGGTGATGGGCAGGTGGAGGGGGGTGATGGGGCTGGGTAATGGGGAGTGATGGGGTACAAAGGAGCAAGAATCCAGATGGACCAGTGGGAGAGAGGAACAGAGAGGGTGTGAATCACCTGAAACTGGGAAACTCAATGTTCATGCCATTGGGTTGTAGGCTGTGCAAGCGGAATATGAGGTGTTGTTCATCTAGTTTGGGTTTGGCCTCACCCTGGCAGAGGAGAAGGCCGAGGACAGACAGGTCGGTGTGGGATGGGAAGGGGAGTTGAAATGTGGTGCAACCAGAAGGTTAAAATGGCTGTTAATGTTCTTGGTCGGTGTAATGCGTTACTTATAGAACAGATTATGTTGTTTTCTTCACAATTTTATTCTCCTGGTAATTTCCAATAATCACTTCTCTTCCATTCATGCTGCTTCAGACCTGCCTGTTGTTACTTGCTAATCCCTTCATCCCCTGCCTTCACCCTTTTGTCACTGAATCCACCTCCAACCGACATACACTCCTTCTTCTCCGTTCTCCCTGGCCCTTCCCACTTCGTTTGCATTCCAAAACACTTTTTTATCTCCAACTTTCCAACTGCTGATGAAGGATTGTTGACCAGAAAGGTTAGCTCTGTGTACCCTCTACACAGATGCTGACTAACCTGCTGGGTATTCCTGGTGTTTTCTGTTTATACAACAGGTTTGGTGCTTTGAGGGGGGGAAGGTCCTTGTATGGAAACACGTTGCCTCTTCTTGTATGTCTGAATTCGGGTGTTTTTCTAGAGACCAGGAAGAAGGCAGACGAGGGCAGGACTGAGTTGTCTCATGGGGATTCTGCCTCAGAAACAGCCGAAACCGTCACAGAGGAGCCATTTGAGGTGGACGAGACTGATGCTGCTGATCTGGAACAGGGTGAAACGGCAGGAGATAATGACTGTGAGGATGAAGTGGTGAGTTCACCAGGTGGAGCGGCATCGAATGACGAATGGGTCTCTCGAAGGCAGGCAGAGGGTTGAAGTTTGCTGTGGTGGTGGTTCACACTGTAAACCATACTTATCAGCTTAATCCATTTTATTACGACTATGGCCATTACTCATTGAGTAATCCAGCACGGAAACAGGCCCTTCGGCCCAAATAGTCCATGCCGACCAAGATGCCCATCTAAGCTGGTCCCATTTGCCCACATTTGACCCATTTCCATATCTATGTCCCTGTCCAAGTGTATTTTAAAGTTGTTATTGTACCTGCCTCAACCCCTTCCTCTGGCAGCTCGTTCCATACACTGACCACCCTCTGGATGAAAAAGTTGCCCCTTGGGTTCCTATTAAATCTCTCCCCTCTCACCTTAAACCTATAAAACCTTAAAAGAAACCTAGCTCATGATTCCCCAACCCTGGGAAAAAGACTGAGCGCATTCACCCTGTCTATGCCCCTCATGATTTTATACACCTCTGTAGGATCACCCTATAAGAACTGTTTTGCCCTCCATTTAAGGTCAGTTAGTTTAAACACACAGACTTCACCATCTGATAAAACATGCCCCCATTATTAAAGGGGAGACTGTTCAACTTCCCCTTTGCACCTTATTGTCTGCCTGCGCTGCACTTTCTCTGCAGCTGCTACAATATATTCTGCATCCTGTTTTCTTTTTACTACCTCGACGTACTTAAGTACGGCATGATCTGTCTGGATGGCACGCAAAACCGTTCAGTTCTTGAACCAACCAGCAAAACTCTAATCACTACAGTTAACAACACCATGTCCACTTTGATCACTTTGCACTAAAACAGACTTTGTTTTTTTTTCTAATTGTGTTCTTTCTTGTAAAAAATTATGTATAATTTATGTTAAATTTATGTTTTTCTTGTGAATGCTGCTTATCTGATGCTCTGTGCCTGTGATGCTGCTGCAAGTAAGATTTTCATTGCACCCGTGCACACATGGACTTGTGCAGGTGACAATAAACTGGACCTTGTATCTCGGTACATGGGGACAGTAATAAACCAATTCCAATAAATACCTCACACCACCACCAGAGGATGCAGAAGATCTACTGCCCTGTGAGCAGAGCACGTTCATTTATGGACTATGTGCACATCCAGATAAAACTTCAGTAAGACATCATTTGCAGGAAATGGTTTCCATTATTGCAAAATAATTCAGGCTATTTTTTAAACCTGAGCCAGTGACATTATATGACCTTTGAAACCTTATTCCTAGTCACATTTTAAAAACTTGGTTTTAAAACTCAACTAAAATGTTAGTTCCTGATCCACTTTAAAAGTTAAAAACGCAGCTGCTTCAATAAAGTTTACTTGCCGTGCAGCCTGTGTGAACAGATTCCACAGCCTGGGTTATCCAAGGACTTCAACTCTAAATTGCAGCTGCACATTCCTGCCAGTTTGGGGCTGTGCTGTTAGTTCTTCAAACCACCACTGTGCCCAACATTTCACGGGAACCGAGGGGGAGACACACAGGATGCCCTGTCGTTTAGCCTGTGGAATCTGACAAAGTCTGCCCTTGCTGTGCTCTGCATTTTGATGAGAGAAGCGAATGGATGTTGTGTCTCTGCAGCAGCTTCCTTCAGTCAGTGTGGGCTCTCACCCTGAGCCAGTGACCACCGACTCTGTCACCTTCCCACAGCACCTTTCCCAGGCCAGCAATCCAGTGGAATGCTATCTTGCCAGTGGAATGCTATCTTGCCAGTGGAACCGTCCTTCCAATAACCAGAGGGCCGAACTAGAGTTGGTTTATTATTGTCACATGTACCGAGGTACAGAGAAAAACTTTGTTTTGCATGCCATCCAGACAGGTCATTTCAAAACATAAGTACTTTGACGTAGTACAAGGGAAAACAATAACACAGTGCAGAATGAAGTGTTACAGTTACAGAGAAAGTGCAGTGCAGGCAGACAATAAGGTGCAAGGCCATGATGAGGTAGATTATGAGGTCAAGAATTCGTATTTATCGTACAAGAGGTCTGTTCAAGAGCCTTACAGCAGCAGGATAGAAGCTGTCCTTGAGCCTGGTGGTACATGTTTTCAAGTTTTTGTATCTTCTGTCTGATGGGAGAGGGGAGAAGAGAGAATGTCCGGGGTGGGTGGTGTCTTTGATTTTGTTGGCTGCTTTACCAAGGCAGCGAGAAGTGTGGACAGAGTCCATGGAGGGGAGGCTGTTTCTGTGATGCGCTGGGCTGTGTCCACAACTCTCTGCAGTTTCTTTCAGTCCTGGGCAGAGCAGTTGCCGTACCAAGCTGTGATGCATCCGGATAGGATGCTTTCTATGGTGCACCTGTAAAAATTGGTGAAGGTCAACAGGGACATGCCAAATTTCCTTGGCCTTCTGAGGAAGTAGAGGCGCTGGTGAGCTTTCTTGGCTGTGACATCTATGTAGCTGGACCAGGACAGGCTATTGGTGATGTTTACTCCGAGGAATTTGAAGTTCTCAACCATCTCCACCTCTTCCTGGTGAAATTTCCTTAAAAATTTTATGTCTTTATTTGCAAAAGACTGGTGAGTCATCTTCGAGACACAAAAATCTGGAACAACAAACAATTTGCTGGAGGAACTCAGCGAGTCGAGCAGCATCTGTGGGGGGAAAGGAACTGTCGACCCAGAACATCGACAATTCCTTCACCCCCCCCCACAGATGCTGCTCGACCCGCTGAGTTCCTCCAGCAGATTGTTTGATGCTGGTGAATTATCCTGGTGCTTTGGTCAAGATTTTTCCCTCAGATAACAGATTAATCAGAATCAGATTTATTATCACTGACTTATGATGTGAAATTTGTTGTTTTGCGGCAGCAGTACGGTGCAAAGACATACAGTTACCAAAAAAAGTTACAAAAGTAAATAATGCAAAAAAAGGAGTAACGAGGTAGTGTTCATGGGTTCATGGACCATTCAGAAACCTGATGGCGGAGAGGAAGAAGCTGTTCCTGAATTGCTGAGTGTGGGTCTACAGGCTTTTGTACCTCCTCCCCAATGGTAGTAACGAGAAGAGGGCATGTCCTGGATGGTGAGGGTCCTTAGTGATGGATGCCGCCTTCTTGAGGCACCACCTCCTGAAGATGCCCTCGATGGTGGGGAGGGTTGTGCCCGTGATGGATACAACCCTCTGCAGCCTCTTGCGATCCTGTGCATTGGAGCCTCCACACCAGGCGGTGATGCAACCAGTCAGAATGCTCTCCACCGTACATCTGTAGAAATTTGCAAGAGTCTTTGGTGACACACCAAATCTCCTGAAACTCCTAATGAAGTAGAGCCACTGCTGTGCCTTCTTCGTGATCACAGCAATGTGTTGGGCCCAGGATAGATCATCTAGTTCTTTGTTGTGGACAATGTTTCTGTACAAATCTACATCAACCAGAACTTGGAAATACTTCCAATAGGTGTAATGAGACATCCAGCACTGTGGCACAGTGAGTAGAGTCGCTGCCTCACAGCTCCAGAGACCCGGGTTCGATCCCGACCTGGGGTGCTGCTTGCGTGGAGTTTGCACCTCACCGATAATAAACGTGCACTCCCTCCGCCACCAGCTCATAGAGTAAACCATCTGCAAAGTGCCCTGCAGTTCCTCACCCAAGCTACTGCGGCAGCACCTCCCAAACCCGAGGATTCTACCAGCAGGAAAGACAGGGGCAGCGAGTGCAGGCGAACACCATTGCCTGCAGGACCTCCCCTAAGCCACACACCATCCAGATTCGGAAACGTTTCATCATTGCCGCTGGTCTACATCCTGGTAGTCCCTCACCAGCTACCCTGTGGGAGTAACTCGTGTGCTTGAACTGTCGTGATTACTCGCCTCCATCTTCTTGAAGACCATTCGAGCTAACTTTTAAATATCAGAACATAGAACAGTACCGCACAGGAACAGGCCCTTCGGCCCACAGTGTCTGAGCCAAACTTGATGCCAAATTAAACTAATCCTTTCCGCCTGCACTTGGTCCACATCCCTCCATTTCTACACATTCATGTGTCTATCTAATAGCCTCTTGAATGCCACTATTGTATCTGCTTCCACCACCACCCCTGGCGGCCCGGGTCCATGCTCCCACCACTCTTTGCACATCCCCTTTAAATTTTCCCCCTCTCGCCTTAAAGCTATGCCCTCTAGTATTTGACATTTCTACCCTGGGACAAAGACTCTCACTGTCTACCCTCTCTATGCCTCTCATAATTTTTTCATCTCTTCTCAGCCTCTGATGCTCTAGAGAGAACAATCCAAGTTTGTCCAACCCCTCCTTATCACTGATACCCTCTGATCCAGGCAGCATCCTGGTGAACCTCTTCTGCACCCTCTCCAAAGTCTCCACACCCCTCCTGTAATGGGGCGACCAGAACTGCACACAGGGCTCTGAGTGTGGCCTGACCATAGCCTTACACGGCTGCAACATGATTTCCCGACTTTTACACTCAATGCCTCGACCAGTGAAGGCAAGCGTGCCGTACGCCGCCTTTACCACCCTATCCACTTGTGTTGCCACTTTCAGGTAGGTATGAACTTGGTCTCCAAGATCCCTCTGTACATCAGTGCTGTTAAGGGTCCTGCCATTTACTGTATACTTTCCTCTTACATTTGAGCTCCCAAAGTTCAACACCTCACATTTGCCCGGATTAAACTCCAGCTGCCATTTCTCAGCCCATAACTGTAACTGATGTTGTGGAACTGTTAAAAGACAGAGGACTGTACTTGCAGTATAACTCACTTATGACAACACAGGAGGAGGCCATTGGGCCCTTCAGATCCATGCCAACTCCCAGCAGGACAATCTCATCCCCTTTCTCTGTCTCCCTACAACTTGCCTCTATCAAATGCCCACCAACCCTGCTCACCCAGCTATAGGAAAGATGCTCTTAAACTGGAAAGAGTGCAGAAAGGATTTACAAGGATGTTGCCAGGACAAGAGGGCCTGAGTTATTGGGAGAGGTTGGACAGGCTTGGACTTTATTCCTTGGAGTGTAGGAGACTGAGAGGTGATCTTATAGAGGTGTATAAAATCATGAGGGGCAGAGATAGGGTGAACGCACTCAGTCTTTTTCCCAGGATTTGAGAACTAAGAACTAGAGGGCACAGGTTTAAGGTGAGAGGGGAAAGATTTAATAGGAACTTGAAGGGGCAACTTTTTTACACAAAGGGTGGTCAGTATGTGGAATGAGCTGCCAGAGGAAGTGGTTGTGGCAGGTACAATAACAACTTTTAAAAGGCACTTGGACAGGTACACTGATTGAAAAGGTTTAGAAGGATATGGGCTAAACATGGTCAAATGGAACTAGTTTAGAAGGCTATGGGTCAAACGCAGGCAAATGGGACTAGCTTGGATGGAGCATCTTGGTCGGCACGGACCAGTTGGGCCAAAGGACCTGTTTCTGTGCTGTATAACTCTTTGACTCCATAACCGTCCTTTGATTCTTTTGTTATCTGCCTACTCCAGGGGTAATTCACAGCAGCCAATTAACCCACCTGCACATTTATGAACCAATGGTTACAGGGCAAACACAGTCAGGATCAAATCCAGGTCCCGGGAACTTTGAGGCAGCAGCACAAAGTGCCAGGGATACATTATTGTCTCCTGATTCCCCTTCAAGTACCCAGCTGGGAGACCACCACGTTCCTCAGCTCAGTGAGATCGAAGAACCCATTATTCCACTCAGACCTCAGCCGCCATTGTTTGATCTTGTACTCTCAGATACTTTGCGGTCATTAGTCATAATTTGCCTCAAGAAATCATTTTGTCTGATGTGGAAATCTTTTAACTAGGCTCTTTGTGTTCAAACTGTATTGATCAAAAATATGATAAGATGTGGAAAAGGTGCAGTGCTTCCTGTATATTAATAGGGAACAGACATCTAGGGCAGAGACCAGGGAGGGAAGAGTTGGTGGTTGTAGATTTATCTCAAGTTATCAATCACTTGTTCCAACAGGCATCCAAACTGGGGATTAAAAACAACCTGTTTATTAAGCTCAGCGCATGTTGTATTGAGAGCTGCTGTCACTGAAACACTGTAAAATATGAGGCAGATGTGGAAACGTTACCCAAAGGTACAGACGGGGGAAATAAGTCAAGATCTTTTAGCATCTTTTGTTTATGAGTTTCCAGCACTCTTTGAGGGGCAGCATAAACTGTGGGACCTGGTCCAGCATGGTCTAGAGTTAATTTTGTGATTCGATGGGTGGCATTCTGAGTCGGTACGTCAATGCTGCCCAGAACTTGTGCAGACAAAGTCTGTATTTGGAGTATTGTGTTCAGTTTTGGTCACCCTGCCATAGGAAAGATGCCATTCAGCTGAAGAGAGTGCAGGGGAGATTTATGACGATGTTGCTGGGACTGGAGGGACTGAGTTGTGGAGAGAGGTCGAGCAGATTTGGGACTTTATTCATTGGAGCGTAGGAGGATGAGGGGTGATATTATAGGGGTGTATAAAATCATGAGGGGCATAGACAGGGTGAATGCGCTCAGTCTTTTTCCCAGGGTTGGGGAATCAAGAACGAGAGGGTGTAGGTTTAGGGTGAGAGGGGAGAGATTTAATAGCAATTTTTTCACCCAGAGGGTGGTCAGTATATGGAATGAGCTGCCAGAGGAAGTGGTTGAGGCAGGCACATTAACAACATTTAAAAGGTATTTGGACAGGTATATGGATAGGAAAGGTTTAGAGGGATATGGGCCAAACGTGGTCAAACGGAACTAGTTTAGATGGGAATCTTGGTCGGCATGGACCAATTGGGCCGAAGGGCCTGTTTCCGTGCTGTATGACTCTATGACTCTCAAGTCCTGCCTTCACACTGAGGACGCAATCATCGTGGTACGTGGTTCGAAGTCATGCTAACAGGACTGGTTCGGAACAGGTCTGAGCAGCCATAAGGGGCTGAGCCATCAGCAGCAGCAGATAATGTACACCATCCCATCATGGTCCAAGCATCCCTCACTCCACCCACTACTACCAGGATGGAGGATCAGCCTGATTCAAGGAGGAGTGCAGAATGTCATGCTGGGAGCTGTTATAAATGAGGTGCCAACCTGCTGAAGGTGGGCTGTGTCCATGTGCGCAGCAGAGAGAGAGCTAACCAATGGACCAGATCTAAGCTCTGCAGTCCTGCTGCATCCAGTCACAAGTGGTGGGGTTCCACATCAAACAGCTCATGGGAGGAGGAGGTTCCAGGAACACCCCCACCCTCTGAGACCCAGCAGTGAGTGCTGGAGACGAGGCTGAAGTATTCACAAGCAGGCACCGAGTGTGGGATCCATCCCGGCTTCCCGCTGGGATCCCCACCATCACCGTCGGTGCACAGTTCTGGTCGCCCAACTGAGTACTGGCGATACAGAGAGCGCGGAAGAGATTCAGCAGGATGCTGCCTGGAATGGAGGGCTGTGGTTTTAAGGAGAGATTGGATGGGCTGGGTTTATTCCCACTGGCGTGTAGAAGGCTGAGGGGTGACCGTACAGAGGTTTATAGATTATGAGCAGCATAGATAAGGTGGACGGTCACAGTATTTTTCCCAGGGTAGGGGAGTCTAAAACTAGAGGACACAGGTTTAAGGTGAGATGGTAGACAGGAGATCTGAGAGTACGTTTTCACACAGAGAGCGGTGGTTATCTCGGACAAGCTGCTGGAGGAGGCGGGAGAGGCAGATGCAGTGTTTAAAAGGCATTTGGACAGGTACTTGGATCGGAAAGGAGTGGAGGGATACGGGTCTAATGCAGGTCAGTGGGGTTAGCATGGATATGAATCATGCTCGGCATGGAGGAGTTGGGCCCATTTCTGAGCTCTGCAACTCGATCACAGAGACCAACCTTCAGCCAGTTCAATTCACTCCACGTGGTATCGAGAAACGGCCAAGAACACAGAATGCAGCAAGGCAGGACCAGACAACGTGCCCAGCGGTAGTACTGGAGATGTGCACTCCAGAACCAGATGCACCTCTTGCCAAGCTGTTCCAGTGCAGTTACAATTCTGAGATCTACCCAACAATATGGAAGGTTTCCCGAAGATGTCCTGTCTACAAAAATCTGGTCAAATCCAATCCGGCTAATTACCTCACCAGTCAGTCTCCTCCCAGTCATCAGCGAAGGATTGGGAAGTATCCGTGACCGTGCTATCAAGGAGCATCCACCAAGCACCTGCCCACCGAGGCCCAGCTTGAGTCGGTCCAGCACAACTCAGCTCCGGGCTTCATCACAGCTGTGGTCCAAAGGTGGAGCAGAGAGCTGAGCTCCAGACGTGGGGTGGGAGTGACTGCCTCCAGTATCAAAGCAGCACTTGACTTGAGTGTAGCATTAATCAGACCTGGTAAAAGTTCAGTCAATGGGCATCAAGGGGAAACACTCTGATGTCTGGAGTTGTACCTCACACGCTCCACCCCTGCACTCCACGACCCACCTTCCCTACACAAAATCCCACCCCACTCCCGCACAAAATCCCAGCCCATCCCTGGATTCCTCCCCCCATTAACCCCCTTCTAGTTGCAGCAGCCTGTTCACCTACCAGCAGGCCTTTGAGATGTGGGAAGAAACCAGAATTCCTGGGGGAAATCCAGGGAGAAAGTGCAAGCTCCACTAGGCAGTGCCAAGGTCTGGTTCAAATCCTGGGCCCCGGAGCTGTGAGGCAGTGGGCACAAGCTGCAGTGCCACCTGACTGCCCTTCACAGGGCAAGGCCATCCAGGTACCTGCCAACTCCCAGTAGTCCCAGTCACAGGTCAGTCAGCCCAAAAACCCATGGCGTCACTGCAGGAGCTCCTCAGGGCAGCGTCCTGGGACAACCATCTTCGGCTTCATCAATGAGCTTAGAAGTGGGAATGTTTGCTAATGATTGCCTCATGGTCAATTCTCTTCCCTCCACCTTGTCTCAAGGACATGTAGATCCAAGCATTAAATACTAGCCTCACCAGATCAACAAAAATACAGGCATACAGCACAGAACCAGGGAATTCAGCCCACCATGTTCACACTGAATGTTTGACCACTTGCCCTTATGTGGCTCATATATCATCTGTGGGATGCTATTTGAAAGCAAGTTACTGTTGTTGAACTGCCAGTGGTGTGTACAAACCACCTGGCACTCCTACTCAAATGCAGGGATGGCATATGACAAGATGGCCCCAGACATTGGATGCCCGGAACGCACTGACCTTCCGGTTGCCTGCTGCTGTTACAGCACCAATGGCAGGGATAATGTTGTCTTGTTGGCGTACCAGACAGGAGTGCAGGATGTTGACCACAAAAGTGCAACTGGTTACCCTCCATCCTCCCAGCACATGCATCTTGTTGACCAGCAATCACAGCCAATCTCTATCAGACTCCAGTCCAGGGAGACAGGGACGCCACTGTGCTGTCGAGGTTTAGAAGCCAAGAACACAAAGTTCCATGGTTTTAGACTCTTGCCTTTGCTGGGATTGAGTTCCAAATAAAAATGGTTTCCTGATCTCTGCCTTGTGGCTCTCACCCTGTGCTCTCACACTCACTGCCCAGAAAGAAACATTAAATTATTTCCTTTCTCTATCTGCAGGAAGCCAATCACAGAGTAGAGGCAGAGGCAACGTTAGAATAGAAGGTATCCGTTTTTCTTTAATTTCATGTACATTTTTTTCTCATGTCTTGTGAAGATGACTTTGCACAATCCCTCTGATTCAGTAAGGTGCAGGGCAGAGTCGTGTGACGGTTTCAGTCAGTAATCAACAGCTGGTCTTTCATAGAGACCGGCCAGACCTCCCAACAACACTCCCTCCACATTTGTGTGGCTAGGAATGTGACATGGACATTGGTCAGTGAGGTGAAGTGGGGCAGGACCTCTGACAACCAGAGGCTGGTTAAAGCATTCAGCAAACAGAGTCTATTAAACAATTAAGTCTATTTGTTTAAGGCAAACAACAGGGTCTACTTAAACATAGACTGTATGAACCACAACAGTGTTCCTAATCTAACCTAAGATGGGTCTCCCAAAACAAATTACATTTCTCCAACAGAATGAACTGGGTGGACGATAGTCAGTTGGTACAAATTACTGACATAGGATCAATCCCAATCAATTATAGCACAACTGTCCCTGGGTAAGACTGACAGGGGAATTATCCACCCATTTCTTAGAAGATGAAGTTCTGAATAAAGGCTAATAAAATGCAAAAGAAAAAGCATGCAGTATAAGGAAGAAAAGATCAATTGATCTCAGACTCCTGCACATTCCTGAAATACCGTGGATGAAACCATGAGAGTCAGTGGACACTACGTTAAGCACAGCCAACTAACAAAGAGCACCAATCAGCAAAGCCCAAACAATGCGTAACTTCACCAACATCATGCAGCAGAGGGGAAATGTTCCCTGATTCTGGATTGACAGGAGTTAGAGTATCTTGTCAATCATCTTGGTTCAGACAAATGAGACACCAGGGAGAGATTCCTGGGATGGGGTTGTATAAAGAAGGATTGTTAGGCTGAATTCCAGTGAATACAAAAAAAAGGAGCTGGACTAGGCCACTCGGCCCCTGAAACCTGCCCCACCGTTCAATATGATCGTGGCTGATCTATGCTGGCCTCAGCTCCTCTTCTGTGCCAGTGTAGGGGAGGTGTTAATAATGAGAAAATTGGGCAATTCAACTCGGGGAGGCACAGTTTGACAGGTGATCTTATTGGATTATTTTAATAGATTTCTGGAGCAACATAATGACTGATTCGAGCTAGGGATAGAGTAGGTTCCTGGAACCTTATTGAATCAGAATTTCTGGGAGTGGGTCACAATTGAATCAGGATTTCTGGGAGCGAGTTACCATCCAGTGAGGAATTTCTGGGAAGGAGTTACCATTGGATGAGGAATTCTGGGAGAGAGTTGCAATTGGATGAGAAATTCTGGGAGAGAGTTGCAATTGGATGAGAAATTCTGGAGGTAGTTACTATTGAATGAGAAATTCTGAGAGAGCGTTGCAATTGGATGAGAAATTCTGAGAGAGCGTTGCAATTGGATGAGAAATTCTGGGAAGGAGTTACCATTGGATGAGGAATGGGAGCAGTGACTCATTATTTATGTTGTGCATTTTCTGGTTAATTACGTAAAGTCCTTCCTGTTGTGTCCACCTGTCACACTGTGTTCAGTGAATGTTTGGTAGTTAGACAGATTGCTTCCTGCATCAATTGGCTTTTTATTTTACAGACTGCAAACCAGTGGTTCTCAGCAGGCAACAAGTAATGGGGAGAGCGCTCGAAACTGGCTGAGGACTGCACCGTTAATTAACTGAGAAACCACCACAGGCCATCACTACTTCAGCTCAGCCAGACCAGGAGGATGAGGGGACATCTGTAAAACATTTGGGCATTCCTGTGTCGCTGCAGAGATGATAAAAAACCTGTGTGTGCCTCAGGAACTACTGCAGAGAACACCACACTCAAGGAGCAAACTGTTGGCCAGTTGCCATTGAAACTCTCTGGGATACATGATAGATGTCAGATTGATCATTCATTACTTTATTCCCTTGACATGTACAAGTGCTGTTGTCAATCTCCATCATACTTGAGAATATTACAAACCTGTATTACATGTTCAAAGAGGGAAATAAAAATCCCTTTCAACCACTTCCCTTTTCGTCAGACTCAGGCTAGTGTAGCTGTGGCAATCTCCTGCCCACAGGTTATGGGGAAACTGCTCTCAGTCCTGGCTCAATGCTCCTTGCCGTTCACCTCCTGGATTCCCACGTTCAGTATACAGGAGCACTGTGGATGCCAGGCCTGAAATTAGAGGTCTGGACCCTTGATCTGTTGACATATGGCTGGGCATATTAAGTAAACTGGGATATATTAATAAAAAGCTAGTAATGGCAGTTATGAAAGTAGCAGACTGATGTACACTCCATCTGGCTCACTAACATCCTGCAGTGTGACTCCAGACTCTCAGTAATGTGGTTAACCCTTCACGTCCCTGTAGAACAGTGCAGGTAGATACTCAGTTCCAGGGCAATTAGTGATGAGCAGTAAATGTTGGCCTGGCTGCTCACGCCTGCCGAGATCCCAGCAACAACTGAGAAGAATGTCCTGCTCTCGAACAATGAGGCCATTTTCTCAGTGCTGGAGTTTTCATTATTCCATCACATCTCCCGGGTACTGGGCTCTCACTGGCAGGAGGGCAGGCCTATCACTTTAGACATTTACCAACTCATTCTCCTGTACCACCTTCACCTCCTCCAGTTGGACAGTTGTTGAACACATGACCTCCCACCTCCAACAGTCTCATCTGTCCCCTCATGTCATGGAACATAGAACAGTACAGTACAGGAACAGGCCCTTCGGCCCACGATGTTGTGCTGAACTAATTCAACTGGTAATTAAACACCTAACCAAACTAATCCCTTTTGTCTACACCATGTTCGTATCCCTCCATTCTCTGCATATTCATGTACTTATCTAAGAGCCTTTTAAACGCCTCTATGGTATCTGCCTCCACCACCACCCCTGGCCACCATTGGCCATCCAGCATAGCTAATTGGAAAGCCAACCAAAGCTTCATGATCTGATTGGCTGATTCTCAGTCAAACAATTATTTTTTTTTTGCCTCCACATTTCACATAGTTTAACAATTGATAAACAGAACTGTTCAAAGAAATGTTGACCTGGAGACTCGAGGCCAGAACTTACTACAGATGGCTGGGAGAAATTGGGGGACACGGCTGGGGGCATTGGGTTTCCATTTGATCGGTCGTTCCTTTCTGCAATGTTGCAGTGAACAGGCTGAGCTTGAAGTCACAGATGAATCCCCATACTCCACACCAAAAGCGGTCCAGAAATGGCAGGGTCTAGCACCGTCTCCGCATCTGCTTGTGTAGCTGAGTTGCATTTCTGTCTTTGCCTTTGACCTTCCAACCTCTGCCAATGTTCTGAAGGAGTTTATCATCAATCTAAGTGATTTGTGAATTGTATCATACTTCATTTTTTAAAAACTAATAGTATTTCCTTTCCATTTGAAGTATTCTTCCGTGTTTAAAAAAAATCTACAGAAAAATTAAATTGTGATTCCTATAGCAACAGGAGGTTTGCGTGATTTGCAGGTTAGAACACACTAGTAGGATGCAAGGTCTCCTGCTGGGAATTGGAATTGGTTTATTATTGTCACATGTACCAAGGTACAGTGAAAAACAGGAGCTGGAAATGAGGGGTGTGTGCTGTCGATTTTGAAATGTACCAAACTGATGTAAAATCCATCTGGCTCACTGATGTCAATTGTGAAAACCCCCTGTGGGATCTGGGTCAGTATTTGTTGCCCGTCCCTAAGTGTCCCTGAGACCGTGGTAGTGAGCTACTGTCTTGAACCACTTCAATCCACATGATGAAGGTTCTCCCACAAACACGTTGCTCAGGGAGTTTGACCCAACAGCAGTGAAGGAACAGCGGCTTACTTCCAATAGGGCGTGATTGGAGGAGAAGAGGGTGGTTATGTTCACACAAGCCTGCTGTCCTTCTGGATGAAGGACCTCATGGGCTTGGGAGGTGCTGACAGAAAATCCTTGGGGAATTCCTGTATCCCCTCTCGCAGCTGGTGCACACTGCAGCCTCTGTAGCTCAGGGGAGACAATGTTTGGGGTGCTAGATGGAGTGTCAATAGAGCAGGCTGCATTGCCAGGATTGTGCTGAGCTTCTTGAGAGTTGTTGGAACTGCCCTCATCTAGGCAGGTGGAGAGTGTTGCATCACACTCCTGACTTGTGCCTGGTAGAAGGCAGGAAGGCTTTAATGAGACAGGAGGTGATTCACTCTCTGGAGGGTACCCAGCCTGTTCTTTGTGGTCGGTGTATTCGTGCAATTGTTGCAATGCAGTTTCTGGTCAACCCCCAGGATGTTGATGGTTGTGGGTTTGAGTATGGGAACTGTGTTGAATGTGATGGGGAGATGGTTATATTCTCCTTTATCGGAGATGGACATTGCCAAGACATTGGGTCCACTATCTTGTTTCATCAATGCTAAAAGTATGAAATTCTCTAAAAACCATCGTTCTCCCTCTTCTCACCAAAAGAAAACACGAAGTATGGTGAGTTTTGAAGGAGCCATTAAATGCAGGTACCTGTGTGAATGGTGAACAGCTCCCAGACTGTGCAGAAACTCCTGGCCAAGGGTAAAATCCAAGTCTGACGGGTCTTTCAGACACAGTTGGCAAAGTGTCCTCCTGCCTTGTAACGTGGAACCCATACTCTCTGTCCACTGTGACCAACCACACTTGGACATCCCTGCCTACTGAACTCCAGCAAGAATGGCTCGGGGTTACTTTAGGAGTGTCAGGAAGACAGGGGAAAAACTTACCAGCTCCTGCTAATAAAACTAAACGTACAGAATGAGAGGGGGCTATTTCATGCACAGGAGCTTCAGGAGAAGCTCAATTGGTTGTCTAACTTTATTTTTCAGGATCTGGGTACTGCTGGCAAAGCCAGGACTATTACCCGGGTCTAAGTGCCCTTGTAGGTGGTGGTGAGCTGCTTTCTTGAAATGGTGCAGTCCTTCCAGTGAAGCTGCTCCCACTGTGCTGTTGGGGAAGGAGTTCCAGGATTTGGACCCAGTGACGGTGGACCAACGATCTATTTCCAAGTCAGAATGGTGCATGATTTGGAGGCAAGGAGGCAGGTAGCCCCTGCTGTACTCGTCCTCCTTCAGCACAGGTTTGGAAGTAGCCTGGGTGAGTAACTGCAGTGCATTTTACGGCTGATACACACTGTGGTCATTGTGTGCCAGTGGTGGAGGGAATGAATATTTAGCTCAGTGGATGGGACACCCTTCAAGTGGGCTGGTTTGTCCGGGATGGTGTCGGAACAGCACTCCTCTAGACACGTGAAGAGTTTTCCATCTTCTGCCGCTGTTTTTAACCACTTTGTGTGTTCAGAATGTGCCATAACCTCGTGTAATTCAACAGGCCTACTGCAGCTTTCAGTTGACAGACGAAAAGCAGCCCAAGTGTAGATTCATGGAGATCATAGAGTTGTACATCACGGAAACAGGCCCTTTGGCTCAACTCGTCCATGCCAAGTTGCCTACCTGAGCTAGTCCCATCTGGCTTGTGTATGGCCTTTCCTATCCGTGTACCGGTCCAAATGTCTTTTAAGCATTGTAATGATACTCACCTCCACCACTTCCTCTGGCACCACCTTCTGTGTGAAAAACATGTCACTCAGGTTAATCTAAAACATTACAGCATGGACAGGTAAATTGGTTTATTATTGTCACATGTACCGAGGTACAGTGAAAAACTTGTCTTGCATACTGTTCATACAGATCAATTCATTACAACAGTGCATTGCGGTAGGACAAGGGAAAATAATAACAGAATGCAGAATAAAGTGTTACGGTTACAGAGAAAGTGAAGACAGGTAGATTGTGAGGTTAAGAGTCCATCTTATTGTACTAGGGAACCATTCAATAGTCTTATAACAGCAGGATAGAAGCTGCCCTTGAGCCTGGTGGTACGTGCTTTCAGGCTTTTTGTATCATCTGCCTGATGGGAGGGGGGAGAAGAGAGAATGTCCGGGGTGGGTGGGGTCTTTGATTATGTTGGCTGCTTTACCGAGGCAGCGAGAAGTGTAGACAGAAATTGACAGTAGTTGGCAAATTGATCTCAATATGGCAAGTATGAGACAGTGCACTTTTATTGGAACAAATATGGAGGCCATACACTACTTGGAAGGTCAGAGTTTAATTAGGGTGTAGGAGCAGAGGGGATTTGTGGATGGCAGATCATGTAAAGAGAGGTGCAGGTCAGCAGGAGGTGAAGACAGTAATCATTCCTAGAGCAGGGAAAAACTGAAAAGTTCGATGTTTTGAGAGACTCGGTTAGATCCTGCTTACGAGCACTGTTCTGGAAAAGATGAAGGCACATTGGAAGAAGTATCAGGATCATATCAGTTTACATAATTCTCAAGAAAGAGGCTGGAGTCGTTGCTCCAGAAGGGAGAGTCTGAGGTCTAACCAGCACCCCCCCCCCCCCCCCCACCACCCCCACCTTAAGAACTGAAAGTCTGTGAGTTGTAACAGCAAAGGGTCTAAGAACAAAAGCCATCCACAGAGCCAACAACCGCTGACAGATCTTTCAAATTACAAAGTAGTTTGACAGGGTAAATGTACAGATGATGTTTCCACCATGGGCAAAAGCAAGCAGAAGGCCAAAAAAATCCAATCACATGAAAACCTGATCCAGAGAACCACCTCTCATCAGAAAGCTGTGAGAATGTGGATGGGCTGCTGTGTGAAGTAGTGGAGGTGAGTACAAAAGATGTGTTACAGCTGGATAATCACAGCAAGACAGAGGAGTAGAAGGGAATCCCAAAGAGGTGCTGATTGGTAGGTTAATTGGCCACTGTAAATTACCCCTGGTGTAGATGGATGGCAGGAGAATAGTTGATGGGCATGTGAGAGAGAGAACAGGTTCCAGGGAAATAAGACTGTTGGGATTGGTCTGAGACCCAGCATAAACTTGACGGGCTGAATGGCCTCCCTCTAGGAAGTATGAGAAATATAGATATGAGAAGATCCAGGTGTAGTTTGTCGATGGGGACATTGGAGATCACTGTCATCATTTTTCATACAATCTACTGAAGTTTTCAAGATCACAGATCAGAGATTAACTTGCCTTTTAAAAAATAAACTGACTGTATAAAGACCAGTGATTCTGAGATGGCCAATCTCCCAGTAACCCATTCCAGCTGCTGCAGAGATCTGAAGGGTTTCTGGGCCAATTAAGTTGCTTCTGTTCTTGGAAACGTTCCTGTCCCAATTCGCAGAGGGTTAGAGAATTCTCCCAGTTCTGAAGGGGCTCCCCCTCTCTCCTGGGACTGGCTTAATTTCTATCGGAGCACGAGAAATCAGCCCACGTTGAGTCCGCAGGATTGTCTTATCTGGCTTTGTGGGGGGGTTGTCCTCCAGTTACTGCACTTGAATCATCAGGAAGGCGGATTTCCTTAAGAGGGTTTGGGCTATATGTTCAAAACATGAGAGATTTCAGCAATGGGGGAAGAACCATTCAGGCAAAACAAACTAGCCCCTTTTCTCAATCATTAGCCTCAATTTCACACACACACCATCAGCTCCATCTCTAGACAGAAGATACAGCGTAGAAATGAACAATTCTGGCCAACCACTCCAAGTCAGTATTCATTCTCAAGCCCCAGTTCCTGGCCACTCATTTGCTTTTCTGGTCTCTCATAAAGTTAAGTATGTTATCAATTCCTGTGGAGGCAAGATCCTAATTCTCCCACCTCTGAGAGTAAAGATGTTTCTCCTGAATTCAGCAGTGATTTCCTTAAATTGATATTCCTTAGTTTTGCCCTTCCATACAGCAGTGACACATTCTCTCTGGATCGAACCAACCAAAGTTGTTGCATCCACTTAATGAACAATCTTCGAGTTACTCACAAGAGGGGATACTAAATCACCAAACAATTGACTGTGAAGTCAGTGACTGTATTCCTGAGGGACACACACAGTGCTGTCTGGTGTCATGCTGGGTGCTGAGGGTTATTCTATGCTTCACTACTATAAAAACTTTATTTATCCATGATCTACAAACTATCCATGAGAAGCATATGGGAGACTGTTATGTGTTGTACAATACTCCAATAAAGCTTTTTACTGTTGAGAATGATTAGAGATGGCTTTTTATTTGCACCCACCTGATCTTTTACACTGACGATCTCCCCTCAATCTTTCAGTCCAGATGAAGGATCTCGGCGCAAAACGTCAACTGTCCATTTCCCCCCCCACGGATGCTGCTCAACTCGCTGAGTTCCTCCAGCAGATTTTTTTGTTGCTCCAGATTCCAGCATCTGCAGTCTTGTGTCTCTTCTGATCTTTTATATGGTTCAATGTATAAGCTTAAAGAAAGATTTCCATTTCTATAATGCTTTCAGACTTTCTAAAGCACTGTACACTTAACAGAAGTAGTTCTAGTTAGGGTTGTAACAAATGGTTGCCTTTACTCTGCGCACTGCTCAAAACATCAGTGACAGATAATAATGAGATAAAACCAGAAGATGCTGGGACTGCTCAGGAGGTCAGGCAGCAGCTGTGTAGGAAGGAGCAAGTAAACAGTTCAGGCAATGAGATTCCAGCACAAATGGGAGAAAATGGGTATTTGGTATTGGTTTATTATTTTCACTTGTACTGAGGTACAGTGAAAAACTTGTCTTGCATACTGATTGTACAGGTCAATTCATTACACAGTGCAGTTACATTGAGTTAGTACAGAGTGCATTGATGTAGTACAGGTAAAAACAATAACAGTACAGAGTAAAGTGTCACAGCTACAGACAAAGTGCAGTGCAATAAGGTGCAAGGTCACAACAAGGTAGATCGTGAGGTCAGAGTCCATCTCATTGTATAAGGGAACCGTTCAATAGTCTTATCACAGTGGGGTAGAAGCTGTCCTTAAGCCTGGTGGTACGTGCCCTCAAGCTCCTGTATCTTCTGCCTGACGGGAGAGAAGAGAGAATGACCCGGGTTGGTGAGGTCTTTGATTACACTGGCTGCTTCACCAAGACAGCGAGAGGTATAGACAGAGTCCAAGGAGGGGAGGCTGGTCTCTGTGATGCGCTGGGCTGCGTCCACAACCCTCTGCAGTTTCTTGCGGTCCCAGGCAGAGCAGTTGCCGTACCAAGCTGTGATACGTCCAGATAGGATGCTTTCTATGGTGCATCGATAAAAGTTGAGTGTCAACACTGAGAGCAAGCATTCCAAAAGGAACAGGCAAATTAGGAGCCAGAGTAGGCCACTCAGCCCCTTGAGCCTGTTCTGCTATTCAATAACATACAGGCTGATTTGATTGTGACCTCAACTTCCTATGACCATTTACCCATGGTAAGCTTTCTCCTCTCTTGTCCTCACTCAGAAGTATCTCGCTACCACTGCCTTAAGAATATTCAAAGACTCTGCTTCCACCAACCCTTTGTGGCAGAGAGTTCCAAAGACCCATGACCCTCCCAAGAGAAAACAAATCACCTGGTCTCTGTCTTAAATGGGTGACCTTTTTAAACTGTTATCCCTACATTTAGATTCTCCCATTAGAGGAAACATTCTCAACACATTCACCTGTCAAGACCCATAGGACCTTACATGTCTAGGTGATGCAGTTGGTAGAGCTGCAGTCTCAGAGCTCTAAAGACCTGGGTTCAATCCTGACCCCTGCTGGTCTGTGTGGAGTTTGCACATTCTCCCTGTGACCACAAGAGGTTTCCCCTGGGTGCTCCAGTTTCCTCCCACATCCCAAAGACATGCAGGGTTGGTAGGTTAATTGCCAATTGTAAATTGCCCATAATGTGTAGGTGAGTGATTGAATCTTTGTGGGAGTTTTAAGAGAAATTATAAGCCTTACATCAGTGGTAGGGAACTTATTGAAGAGTCTCAGGGACAAAATTTACTCACATTTGGAAAAGAATGGACTTACTATCAGAATCAGGTTTATCAGCAACTTGTATGACATTAAATTTGTTGTTTTGTGGTAGCAGTACAGTGCAAAGACAAAAATTACAATAAATTTAAAAATATAGTGCAAAAAAAATTAATGAGGTGGTGTTCATGGACCTTTCAGAAACCTGATGGCAGAGGGGAAAGCTGTTCCTAAATCATTGAGTGTGGGTCTTCAGGCTCCTGTACCTCCTCCCTGATGGTAGTAATGAGAAGAGGGCATGTCCCAGATGGTGAGAGTCCTTGATGATGGATGCCACCTTCTTGAGGCATCAAGAGGATGCCCTCAAAGGTGGGGAAGTGTTGTGCCCGTGAAGGAGCTACAACCCTCTGCAGCCTCTTGCGATCCCGTGCATTGGAGTCTCCATACCAGGCTGTGATGCAACCGGTCAGAATGCTCTCCACTGTACATAATTTACAAGTCTTTGGTGACATACCGAATCTCCTCAAACTCCTAACAAAGTAGAGCCACTAGCATGCCTTCTTCGTGATTACATCAAGGATAGGTCCTCATGATCACTAGGTATATATACCTAATATATATGATAGATCACTAGGGATAGTCAGCATGGCTTTATCTAGGGCAGGTCCTGTCTCTTAAATTACTGAGTTTTGTTTTGAATAAGTGACAACAGTGATTGATGAGCAAAAGGCAGTGGATGTTGCCTCATGAACTTTACTAAAGCATTTGACAAGATCCCTAATAGTACACTGGTTGAGAAGATTAAGTCACATGGGATGCAGGCATCTTCATAAGTTGGATATAAAAAGACAGAGGGTGGTGGTGGGAGAGATTTCCTCTGACTGGAAGGTCTGTGACGAGAGGTGTCCCGCAAGTGATCTGGATGAAAAAGTAGATGGTCTGATCAGTAAGTCTGCAGACAACACAAAAATTGGTGGTGTTGTGGACAGTGAGGAAGGTTGCCGGAGGATAGAGAACAGTTGGAAATTTGGGCAGGGAAATAGCAGACGGAGTTTAATCTGGACAAGTGCGAGTTGCTGCGTCTTTGGGAGGTCAAATGCAATATGAAAGAATACAAGTGGCACAACCGTTAGGAGCATAATATAGAGGGATCTTGGGATGCTTCTTAGTCTATAGCTTTTTGAAAGCAGCAACACAAGTGGATAGGGTGGTAAGGAAAACATACAGCATGCTCACCTTCATCTGTTGGAGCATTAAGTTGGCAAATCATGTTGCAGCTGTATAAAACTTTGGTCAGACCGCACTTGAAGTATTGTGTGCAGTCCTGGTTGCCATATTACAGGAATGATGTGGAGGCTTTGGAGAGGGTACAGAAGAGGTTCACCAGGTTGTTGCCTGCACTGGAAAGTATTAGCTATAAAGAGCAGTTGGACAAACTTGAATTGTTTTCTCTAACGTGTTGGAGGCCGAGAGGACAACCTGATAGAAGTGTATAAAATTATGAGAGGCATAGACAGGGTAGATAATCTCCCCCCACCCCCAGAATGGAAATGTCAAATATCAGAGGGCGTAAGCTTAGGATAAGATTGGGAAAGTTTAGAGATGTGAGAGGCAAGTTTTTTCTCTCTGAGAGTGGTGGGTGCCTAGAACATGCTGCCAGGGGAGTGCAAGCTATAAGCTTCCATTCCATGATGTATTCCAGATGTCTCTCCATTGATGCACACTAGTTAAAATGGTTCAATATGTCCCAATCCAAGTTAAATCCACAGGTAACGGGTGAAGGGATAGGGGTTGAGGAGGGAAGCTAGTTTGCTTTCACCCTCCAATTCAATGCACATTCCTCAATATCTCTGGGCTTGTAAACTCAAAAGAATACATGAAACACCAGCCTGTATTGGAAGTCCACTCAATTTATTTTCAAATGTCTTGCATCGCTCTCCAAGGAAGTTCCTCTTAACTTGCATTACATAACCTTTGGGAATAAGGCAGCAGCTTGTTCATAACAATTGCACTTGCAGGCTGTTGTCCTGACAAAGAAAAATAGTTGCACAGCACCTACAAAGTCGTTTGGTATTACGTCTAAAAGGAAAAACCAAAGAGCTCAATTTAAAAAAATTAAAATACATCCCTTCTGTGCTTACATTAAAGTGGATGGTGACAAATCTACATCAACACTCGAGATCTTGGCATTCTCAGTTCCAAAGAGGCACTTTGAGAGTTTGCTGAACAGAGAAGGTGTACTGTTAGGCGCCTCGTACATCACCAAAACAGAGCTCAATCTATCCCAGACTCCACCGAGTCCATGCAAATGACACACGCTAAATAAACACAGAAAACAAATGGGTATCATTTGTGCACATTCCTTAGCAAAGATGATTAGTTGCACACTACTCAACATTAATGTTATTACCCTGGATTTTCATTAAGCAGATGAATGCCCTACTGAACCAAATGGTGGCAATAACCAGTCTTATTTTCTTTCCATATCCCTTAACAACCAGAAAATAAACATTCTTACTACACACTATAACATTTCAAAGAACTTGATAGTTTACATTATCTTCACCTGTTTGATTGAAATATTGGTTCAGTTGGGAAGGTGGCAGGGTACCAAATTTGCACTGAGTGAATTATATTGACAACGGCCAACGTAATTCACATTAAAACAGCATTATTGGATTTCCATTCCCCTCACCCTTCTTTCCATCCCCTTTAAGGATGTGTTGGCAAGCTGCAGTGCTTGAGTACATTGTGATGGCAACTGTAGAGCTTTAAAGCAAATCCACACACAGATCTGAAAACTGCCCAAATTCACCCAGCTTTGCTGCAGATAAACCACCTTCTGCAAAATGATGAAAGGCTTGGTGAGCAAGTCTGTGGTCTCTGAACTTGCAAGATATTTAACACTGCTCACATGTGTTTTCTTGCATACTTGGCAGTTCCACACTATCCTCAAACCCCAACACCACCCATCTTCAGCTGCAAAATAAAGCCAAACCCCACCCAATGAGCAAATGGGAACTTTCTGGGGTGAAGATGCAGTAATTGAGGACAAATTTCTCAACACATGAAAATAATCCAAAGACAGAATCATTGTTGAGATCAAGTTTCATGGAGCCCAACTGTGTTTAAATGAAGATTTTTACTAGACCACCCCATCAATCTTCCCACAAACATTATAAAAACCTTCCTTCAAACAAAAATCCACAGGAATTTAAATAGGGGGCAGAAAATGTGTTCAAAAATAGGGAGCCATTCAGCCACATTGAAAAGTAAGATGCAAACAGTTCTGCACAGTAAGGGCTTTTACAAAGTTACAATGGTTTCTGAAACCTGTTTGCCTATCCCAAGGGAAGTGTGGAATAGAAGCAGAAAATGCTGGAAATACTTTGCAGGTCGTGCAGTGACTTTGCAGAGAGAAACTGCTAATGACTTTACTCAATGACTTTGCATCAGATCTGATGCAAGGTCACCAAATGAAACATTAATCCGCCACAAATGCTACCTGACCCACTGAGTATTTCCAGCATCTGTAGTTTTACTTTTTCCACCAAGTGAAATATATTTTGTGTTGAAGAGTACAGGCACAGTTTATCATGTGTTCTCTGTTAACTAAACACCAAAACTGTCAGAATCTTTAGAAATGCAGTGCAAACAGTACCAGAAGCAGAGCAGCATGACCGTGTTAACCACTACTTTTATTACGTCTTACTGGTGCACACTTTCACCCACTGGTGTACAGTCCCCGAGGCTGTCATCAGTTCACATACCTTGTTTTATTTTAAAAGCCTTCCCCAACTAATCCTTGACTGAATATGGATAAACCTTCAGAACTGCTGCAAAAATCAGCATTGATTAGGTTCCATAACACAGACCTCACCCTGGTATTTGAAAAGGTATTGTTTAGAAAGATCCCATAATAAAAAAAAGTCAACAGTTTTAAATAATTTGCAGGGAATTTGTTTAATAAATTTCCAAAACTCAGCACAAATTGGGCAACACCCCTGCCTCCCACAACCCCACCCCCAATCCCACCCCATTCCTCTGTTTAAAAAGTACAGCAGCCAGACAGTGGGATATCTAAACACCAGGGTGAGGTATATTCAACAATGAGGAACTATGTACTCTAAGAATCAACATTCAGTGGATCATTTCCAAGTGTCCAAGAAATTATGCTGCACCTCCAGCAGCTTGGTGAACTTTCATGGTGTAAAAGGCAACCGCCTTTGCCATTTGTACTGGTGACTGGACAGGTTATAAACAGAGCAGTGCAACAGGAATGTCACAATGAGCTCTGGGGCTTGGGAAGCCTTCATGGACTATTGCTCGCCACTCTCGATCACCTCCGCAGAGCTGTGGGCAATTCTTAAATTTTTGATGTACTTAAAACCCACCCCTTGTTTGGTAAAACAGTTCTATTACATCAATCCTCAGTTCCCATTCTCTCCAGTGGTTAGGGTTTAGGCTAATGTGCTTTGGCACGGAGCTGTGCACGCTTCCCAGTGACAGCCTGGAAGCCAGTTTTGATGCTGGCCACAGAACAGCGTGAATGACAGGTCTCGCACTGCAAGAAATACAGACGTGTGTCCTTCTGCAAGATGGTTTCTGGCGACCGGCAGGTATGACAGGTAACATACTCCTCTGTGAATCGAGAAAAATACAAATTTGTTATGTCAAGGAGTCGCACAGAACACCCACAATGTTAATCCTTTAAAAACATTCTTAAAAGGTATACAAAGTTCAGTTATGAAAGCACGAGAATATATTGGAGACAAATGGTGGAATACCAGAACAACACACACAGTAAACCCTGCATCAACAAGGACTCACCTTTCACCTCTGAACCCAACAACATAATTTCAACAGGATAAAGAGAAAAATCAGAAAAACAGACAGCGGGAGAATAAAAGGGGAAGTACAGAAAAGAATGTGAAGAAAAACAATTTAGAAACGTTATAGTTTGATTCCAGAGATAATTCCGAATAATATGGAAACTGAGTGCTTTTATAAGCAGTGTCTGTGTTGAAGGAGAACAAACTTCGCCAAAGCTGCAGAATTATTTTAAACTAACTTTTAAATTTACAATCCGTCTATAGTTCTGTTGAGTTTTATTAACAATTCTCACAAAGGATCTTTGACCCAGAACGTCAGCTCTGCTTCACTTTCTGGATTCTACCTGGGCTGAGTGATTCCAGCATTTTCCATTTATATTTTACTTACACTTCAGTTGATCAAGGTAATTCTTATCTGCTGGAGTTCTTAGAGGATGTAACTAGTAAAATAGATAAGGGGGAAAAAAAAAATCGATGGGTGTGCTGTATTTGGATTTCAAGAATGTCTTACTGCAATTACATTGGGTCTTTGTGAGATCAGTTTGTGTATCATGTGGAGTTTTGGTCTGCTTACCCAAGCGCTTGTTATAGAAAGAGTGAAGTGAAGATGCATAGATTGGATCCAGTTTAGCAGAATAAGAGATCTCATTGAAACAATGAATGGTTAGGCAACTTGATCAGCATGAACCATTTCCGTGCTTATATAGTTCTATGACTGTAACTTGCATAATTCATAAAGGGCTTGACATGCAAGATGCAGAAGGACGTCTCCCCTAGATAAGGGAGTTGAAGACTGGAGGTACAGTTTTGGCTGAAGGAATATGCAGTTTAGGACTGAGGAGGAGAAATTTGTCGTCTCAGAGGGTGATGGTTCTTTGGAATTCTGGAGGGCAGTGGAAGCTCGGTTACTGTGCTCATTCAAAACAACATCAATAGATTTCTGGACCTCAGGAGTATCAATGGATATAGGGAGACTCAAGAAACTGCAGATAATGGAATCTGCAGCAAAAAAAAACCAAACTGTTGGAGGATCTCAGCAGGTCAAACTGCACGTGTGGAGGCAATGGGATGGTCAACATTTCGGGTCGAGACTACAGGAAAATGGTGCTGAGGTACAAAATAGCCATCCAGAAGGCACTGGAAGAACTCAGGTCAGGCAGCATTTATGGAGGGAAATGGACAGTTGATGTTTCGGGTTGAGACCCTTCATCTGGATTCATTGGTGTCTAATGCAGTCCAGATGAAGGGTCTAAACCCAAAACGTCAACTGTCCATTTCCCTCCATAGATGCTGCCCAACCCACTGAGTTCCTCCAACACCTTTTGTGTTGCTCCAAATTCCAGCATCTGTAGTCTCTCGTGTCTCTATAAGATAGCCATGATGTTGATGGATGGCAGAGCAGGCTTAAAGGGACAGATGGCCTACTCCTACTCCTCTATGTTCTACGTTAGCACAAGGTAACACCGATTTCCACAGCCATTTAAAATAGTGCTTATTTGCTATACTCACTGATGTATCTCCTCAACACATTTTCTATCTGTTTTTGCTGAAACCTTCCTTTGATTACAAGCTGGTTATTGCCATCAATGGATCCACTGTTAAAAGAAAAACAGTCCGAAGTTACAATCAATAAGATACCTTCATTCAAATTCATCATATTAAATGTCCCCAGATGCTCCTGAAGCACAGAGCTTGTGGGCAAGAATAGTAGCTACTGTAGATTAGCAGTGAGATGAAGCAACAACCAACCTTTTTCTGGTACACCTGGACGGCAGTATGCGGAGAGAAACCATTTATGGGACCCACTGATGCATTGAAATAGCCGCTGCTGAGGAAAATGCAGTAGGGATAATGGGTAGATAGAAGTAGGTGGTGGGGGGGGGGGGGGGGGGGGGGGGTAGGGAGCAGATGGGAAAGGGGGAAGAGAAGTGGACAAGTAAGTGTGTGTGAGAGGAGAACAGAGGGGTGTGGGTTACCAATAATTGGAAAATTTGATCTTCATATCATTGGGTTGAAAACTATCCAAGCAGAATACGAGACAATGTTCTTCTAATTTGCATTTGGCCTCCTGGTAGCGATGGAGAAGGCAACGGACAGGTTGGTGTGGGAGTATGAAGGAGTTTTAACAAAAAATGACATGCAACCAGAAGTTTGAGATGGCTGTTGTGGACAGAGCACAGGTGCTCCGCAACACAGTTGCCTATTCTACAACTTGGCTTCACCATTGTAGAGGAGGCTACATAGTAAGCACAGAATGCAGTAAACCAGGTTGGAAGAGGTGCAGATGAACCCATCTCACCTAGAACAGATTGGAAGCAGCTTTATCCATTTGTGCATTTCAGTAAATCTTGACCTCTGGATCAAGAGATTTTGGGTCCAGCCCTCACTGCGAATGTTTGGTCTCTACTGAAATTGTGTTATCAGTATTGAAGGTGGAAGGTTGATTCCTGATATTGATGCTGGATTTTCCCGTTTCCAACAGCAGTTTAGAATCATTTATTGCTCTAGTATTAATTGCCCCATTTACCCACCAAATACATTCAATAAACTCTCATGCTCCTTTAATACCCAAAATAGTTTATGCAAAGGACAGTACTCAAGAGTTAAGGATGCTCTTGATGACTATCAGGATTGGCAGATAGCAGATAATACATTTATTTGATTGGATACAGTATATATTTGGAGGGGTTCTTGGAAAGGAAGTGAGGGAGCTAATGGGACAGTTCTACCGCAGAGCCACCACACACAGGATGGATCAAATGGTTTCTTTCTGTACTGCATCAATCTACAAATGCAGAAATACATTCTGCAAATAGGAAAGAAATAGAACTCAGAAGATTTTTAACTGATTCACTAAATAAGACCTCGACTGTTGCTTGAGGCCATTAAAAGAACGGCTGCTGTCTGTAAGGAGTTTGTACATTCTCCCTGCGACTGCGTCAGTTTCCTCCCACATTCCAAAAAACAGACGTATGGGTTAGCAGTTGTGGGCACGCTACGTTGGCACTGGAAGCGCGGCGACACTTGCAGGCTGCCCCCAGAACATTCTACGCAAAGATGCATTTCACAGTGTGTTTTGATGTACGTGACTAATAAAGAAATCTCATCTCTTATAACTTTCCAGCAGAGCCAAAGGGTACAAAAACAAAGAAATAATGTAGACTCAGGCAAAGAAAAATAAGCTGCAGACCCTTACTACCAAATATTAGAAGCACTCTGCATGGTCAAGACACAGTTGACTTTTGAATCAAAGTCCCTGCATCAGACTGGAAAAGAAAGAGGACAAGTGTGTTAAGTTGCAGAGAGGGGAGGTCGGAGAGAACAGAGGGAACGTCTGCAAAAGAGTGCAGACAAAAGGTTGCAAAGGAAGCAATTACTTGCAACATCAGCAGTTGGAGATCGAAAAGAGAAAAGGAAGATACAGCCATGGATTTTGGTAGGGAAAAAAGCAAATTGGGATGGAAGATGAATTGGGATGGAAGATGAATTGGGATGGAAGATGAATTGGGATGGAAGATGAAGTGCTGTTCCTCAAATTTATGTAGGACATTACTGCAGCAAAGTAGGAGGCTGAAGACAGATGAAAGTGGGAGGAGGAGTGTGGTGGGGAATTAAGGTGACAGATCACTGGAAGCCCATTGTCACCCCTGGGGACAGAATGCAGGGACTCTGCAACGGTTATCAAGTCTGTTTTTGGTTTCTCCAACGTAGGGGAGACCACATTATGAACACAAAATGTACTAAACCTGCATTAATGCAAGTGAACTTCTTAACTTTGGAACAACTATTTGGGTCCACAGTTGGTGGGAAGGGAAGAGCCAAAAGGGCAGTTGCATGAGAAAGTGGAGAGAGGAGGGAAGTGGTTGGTGGAAAAAAGTGGACTAGGAAATCAAAGGGAATGGTCCCTTTAGACTGCTGAAAGGGGAGAGCAGGGGAAGGTGTGTCTGGTGGTGGAACCCCATAGGATGGTGCAGCATTATGCAGGGTTATCTGTTGGATGTGGAGACTGATTGTGGAAGGCAAAAGAATCCTAACCCTGTCCTGGCTGGGAGAAGACCATAAGATATGGGAGCAGAATTAGACCATTCGGCCCATCAAGTCTGTTCCACCATTTGATGGCCAATTTATTTTTCCCTCTCAACCTCATTCTTCTGCCTTCTCCCCATAACCTTTGACACCCTTACTAATCAAGAAGCTATCAACCTCTGCTTTAAATATACTCAATGACTTGGGCTCCACAGCCATCTGTGGCAATGAATTCCACAGATTCACCACCCTCTGGCTAAATAAATTCCTCCTCATCTCTGTTCTAAAGGGACATCCTTCTGTTCTGAGGCTGTGCCCTCTGGTCCTAGACTCTCCCACTACTGGAAACACCCTCTCCACGTCCACTCTATCCAGGCCTTTCAATATTCAGCAGGTTTCAATGAGATCTCCCTCATCCTTCAGAACTCCAGCGAGTACAGGCCCAGAGCCATCAAATGCTCCTCATATATTAACCCTTTCATTCCCGGGATCATTTTTATAAACCTCCTCTGGAGGTGAAGGGCAGGAGATAGAGGACAGGCAGTTGAGAGCCTTGTTAACTCTGGCAGAGGGAAAGCTGCCTTTTAGGAGAAAGGAAGGCTCCTTAATATCACTGAAGTGGAAAGTGTTGAAGTTGATCTTAGTACTTTGGTAAACTGCAGTGGTTCATCGTGATATTCAACCTTTCATTACAGGAGGTATATTCAGTCAGCAGATTTCAGTGAGGATCAAAGAATATGGGGTCAAGGCAGGAAGGAGTTGAGGTACAATGGGTATGACCTAATTAAATAATGGAGCAGATTTAAGGGGAGGTATGCTCAACTCTCAATCTTATTTCTTGCACTCTTACAATGGAAGAAGGTATTGAAGATGAACTTTATAAAAACATTCAAGTGAAAGTTAGAACTGCTTATGCTAGAGTTGAAAAAGGCCAAGGAACAAGCTTTACGAACTTTAAAATTGTGCAGAGCTATAAAATAACTAAATTAGAATTCCAGATTCCAGCATCTGCAGCCTCTTTTGCCTGGATAGTAAATTGCGTGCTTTGGTGAGCAGAACTGACAGTAAGGGCACAATTAAGGTTTTTTTTTTGCAAAAAATGAAAAAGGGAGACCTTGTCAGGGAATGATGGAAATGAGGAATTCTGTCACTATCCACAACATTTTTCTTTTTAAAAAAAAGGGCATGTGAAACACACAGGGGTTTGCAATTAGAGTAGGTTGTTCACGCTGGCCTAGATGGCCCCAGGGCAGTCAGTCATTTGTGCTGTGCTCCCATAGAGCTAGAGTGAAGTGCGCACTCTGATTACACAATCAGGTACACGGAGAGTGCTGTACTACAATCACCAGGTGCAGAGGTCAATCTTTATGCATTAAAAAAAATGAACTGATGCAGAGGTCAAAACAGATAGAGATGAAGCAATTGGTGCTTATTCAGTCATAGAGTAATACAGCACAGATACAGGCCCTTCGGCCCAACGAGTCCATGCTGACCACAGTACCCACCTAGCTAGTCCCAATATCCTGAGTTCAGCCCATATCCCTCTAAGCCCCACCCCTCCATGTACCTATCCAAGTACTCTTTTAAATGATACAATTGTACCTGCCTCACCCACTTCCTCTAGCAGCTCATTCCATATACCCATCACCCACTGCATGAAGAAGTTGCACCTCAGGTCCCTTTTAAATCTTTCCCCTCTCATCCTAAACCTGGACTCCACCATCCTGGGGGAAAAGATAGTTACCATCAAAATATTAGATTTCTCTCTTGTTGATTTCATTATCTTCACAGGCATCTCATCTGTGAAACCTTCTGCAATTCTTTTAAGCTAACGTTCAATAGTTTATGCATCAACTTTCTTCCAATTACTTAGATATTAAAGCTGACTCAGTGCAAGCAAATGGAGGGAGGGATGAGGCTCTCTGGGCAAACTAATTGCCTACCCACATTGTTCACTGGCAGCTCAACTAAACAATTCTCTTTTCAAAGGAAAGCAGGGAGCTGATTCCAAAGCAAAGGATTGTGGCTTTCTGTTGAGTTTGGAAATAAAAGACAGGAATTTGTAATCTGGGACTTCTGTGAAAAAGCTAGAATAGAAGAGTGAGACACAGGGAATGAAACATCCAATAAAAAAATACTGATGAATCTTAAGGAACTTACAGTCTAAAGCACAATCCAGCTAGACTAAAGATCACATTTTGTTATCTTACAAGGCACAAGAATCATTTGCATTGCAATAATTGTACTTTCTGTTCCTTAAACTTGCAATCTACTAAATAAACAACCAATTTTATACTTGGCCTTACCTTAAAAACCATCAACACATTTGTTATATAAAATTGGAGAAGGGACTAAACAGTCTGTGCAGAATTACGGTTTTCAATTTATGTACAAGAGGTTTTATTGTTGCAGCCCCTGAATCACATGATTGAAATACAGGCAGTCCCCAGGTTACATAATGGTTCCATTCCTGAGAATGGTCTGTAAGCCTATTGCTCCATAAGTCAGAAACATTCATTTTCTATAGCAACCCACATTGTATCACTACATATACTTGCTATAATTCTTTAATTTCACTGAATTATCATCCTAACACCAATTAAACTAATGGAAAATATACTATATCCAGTCATTAATGAATATCATGAAATATTTTATTACTATTTTAAAAAATGCTTTAAAAATGTATGGAAGAAATTACGTAAAGTCAGATTTCCGCAAGTCAGGTCATCCATAACCCAGAGAGCCTCTGTACTGGATAAAAGGCAATCTAGGCCCACTCGTGGAAGAGAGCAACAAGTTATCCACAGAGAGGAAGCCAAATCCTACAGAATATCTAATCCTAATTCAGATTTTAAACCAAACAAACAAAAAAGAACACTCATGGCATGGAAAAAGAACCTAAAAAAAAAGCAAAACCATTTTTTCCCGTGACATGTCTGCATTTAAGATTACAACCTACAAGTGCACGATCCTTTGGTCTGGAAGAAACACTAAGGCACAACTGCACCACAGAGAGATTCAACAAACGATTTTGGCAAACACCAACATTTGTTCCACTAACTGCAAGATCCAATGGTGCATTAAATGATTCCCATTTCCTATCGTAATACAACAAAATCACTCCAAGATTGGTTTGCCAGTTCTTCCAGTTTAAGTTGTTGTTCTTTTGGCAGTTCCTCAGGATCGAGAATGACTGGCTTTCACTCTGGTTCTGTGGGTTTAGAGGTGATGGAAGTCAGTGTGGGGACTACAGATTCTTTCACAGAAGGGGCAGCTGGTTCCGAGGTGGTGATCTCCTACCACTTGCAATGGGCCTCTGTGGCCCTGAGGCACAGACACGAGCTTCACAATACTACTAAGAAAAGCTTTTTCTCCACTTTGAACAAGTCAGGGATCCTCAGGAGTTAGGAATGACATCGTGTCTTTCTGGAATCCTTACCTCATGTTTTGTTATTCTTTTTGTTTTAAACAGAGGTGGGAATAAAGTGTTTCAAGAGTCTGGTGTCCTCTAGAGCTTTGACATTGACTTTCTCATTGAAATGTCTCTGTTGATGTGAGACCAAGTTGACAGAAATAGTCCCTTAGTCCCTAAGTAATTTGTACTGCATTCGTCTCCTCTACATTTTGGGGGGGGGGGGGGGGAGAGAGGTTGGTTGGGAACAAATCAAAAGCAGATTGGATAACTGCTTGGCAGAACACCTCCATGAGTCAGCAATGGTGACCAAGGTTCCAGTTGCCTGTCACTGTTTCTCCATCCCACACACATTCTAAATGCCAACCTGGATTCTTTCACATACCAACAAACCTCGATGCTGTTAAGGAAATTACAACCCTCAGGATTCAACAACGAATTCAACAATTTCAGATAACCATTGTGTCAGAACCTGCCAGCTCTGATAAAACATGCAAAGTTAAATCAGTTTTTCTCTCTCCACCGATGCAGCCTGACCTGATGGGCATTTCCAACATTATTTTAAGATTGGCCCCCCTCTCCTCTAGTCTCATTCACCTTCCTACATCTGTACCTCCTCCACACAGACCCACTATAACTTGCATCTCAAGCACCCTCACTAGCCAGCACCACCACCATTCCGTCTTGCTGGGTCTCCACTCTATCAAAGACGTTTCACTAGTAAGTTGCTTCTTCTTTACAATTTAAAACATGCTAATTGTTTTAACTGTTACCAGCTCTAATGAAAGGTCATCAACCTGACATATTAACTTACTTCCTTTTCACAGACGTTTACCTCCAAAGTTCTTAAGAACCATTTAAGAAGTGGAGAATAAAAGATTAGCAACTGATACTATAGAAATGATGCATCAGAAGATTACTTTCAAGGAACATTGAACACACTTTGGGTAAAAAGTGTAAACTGGATAGCAAATTTCTTTCTGCTCATACACCCTTCCATAATTTTTGCCTTCTCTGGGGTGCTAACGTTTAAAGATTTGGGATCAATGCACTCTGTACTAACTCAATGTAACTGCACTGTGTAATGAATTGACCTGTACGATCGGTTTGTAAGACAAGCTTTTCACTGTACCTCAGTACAAGTGACAATAATAAACCAATACCAATTCAATTAATGTCAATCGATGACAGAATTCAAGTTCCCATTCCATCCCTTGACCTGCAACTAAAAACCTCCTGTTAATTTGAACTTGGCTAAAAGCAGGTATTGTTGAGGCCAGGAGAAGGAAGCTGAAACCCTCCCCCTTTAGCCCTCCTCTCCAAATCAAGTGCTTTAAGCACGTAGAGAAAGTATCAGATCCACACAATGAAAGATGATATTTCTTTTCTCTAAAGCAAATACAATAGCAGTCAGTGCTAAATCATTGCTGTCCGAGGGTCAAGTCTTTGAACGATTCTCTAATTTGCGTCACGGTCAATGCTGTCTTTTCACCGAATTTTCCTTTGCAAGTTACAGCTGTATCTGCTTACAGCATCCTTTCGGCAGCTCGTGAGAACCCGCCACGTCACAAAACATCTCCTTGCTGCTCTTTTGCCAACAGGCTAAAATGTGTACTTTTTAAAATTTAAAATAGTTTTACACAAGCTCCGACATTAAGGTGCCTGAAGGATAACATTAATTATACCACAACTGTATTACTGACAGAAACCATTATTAACCTTTGATCCATAGACGTTATTTTGATGAATATTGGGTGTCATTAATTAAAGATACCCAAGGGAATGCCTTTGTCAAGCTGGCACACAGCAACCAAAAATGAATGCACTACATCAGCTACACCCACAAATAATCTGCAAATCTGAAAGCTGTCCGTCATAATCTGCAATCAGTGCTGCCTCCATTTGGCCTGGTACCATAGAGGATGATTACATTTTTTAAAAAATATATATATATTTAAAAAAATCAGTCACGCAATTCATCTACTGCTTTCAGTATTGCCTAGCAGCTACCATCTGTATACATTTTAGAGAATTACAAAATTCACCAAGTTCTCATAGGTAATGGTCAATAAATACCCGGACAATTTATTACCTCATCAAATTAATTCCTTTCATGTGCTCCAGGCCAGTATTGAGGCATTCCACCTCAGTTTTGCGATCATCCTGATGAAATTTAAAACCAGCTTTTTGGCAAGATTTGCAAGGCTTTTTTTATGGCGCTGTCATAGTGAAATGACATGGTTTGTATCAAGGGGCCGGAATGGGCAGTGAGCAGATGTTTACTAGTAGTCTGCAAGCTTGAGACAGTATGAAGCTTAACTCCTTTAGTGAAGCCTGGGAGGCAGTTAGGAACACATGTCCTGGTCGGGAAGGTTAGATCATATGGGATCCAGGGTGTGCTAGCCAACTGGATACAAAATTGGATAGTGGAAGGAGTCAGAAGACAGTGGAAGGTTGTTTTTCAGACTGGAGGCCTGTGACCAGCAGTGCACTGCAGAGAATGACATTGGGTCTCCTGTTGTTGGTCATGTATATTAACAATTGGGATGAGTAAGTAGTTGGCATGAGTATGTTTGCAGGTGGCACCAAAGTTGGTGTAGTGGTCAGTGAAGGTGGTTATCTAAGGTTACAACAAGATCTGGATCAACTGGGAAAGTGGGCAAGGGAATGGAAGATGGAATTTAACTCAGACAAACGTGAAGTGATGTACTTTGGGAAGTTAAATCAGGTCAATGAATGACAGAACCCTGGGGAGTGCTGTAGAACAGAAAGACCTAGGGGTACACATCTCCAGAAAGTAGCAACATGTT
This sequence comes from Pristis pectinata, assembly GCF_009764475.1. NCBI lineage: Eukaryota > Metazoa > Chordata > Chondrichthyes > Rhinopristiformes > Pristidae > Pristis > Pristis pectinata. The sequence continues at coordinate 42,413,088 of NC_067420.1, forward strand.
AGACAGGGTGGAGAAGGCAAATAGTATGCTTTCATTCATCAGTGTGGCATTGGGTGCAAGAGTTAGGATGTCATGTTATAACTGTACAAGATGCTGGTGAGACTGCACTCGGAATACTGGTCACCATACTATGCAATTAAGCTGGCAGGGGTGCAGAAAGATTCACAAGGATGTTGCTGGGACTAGAGAGCTTAAGTTTATAAGGAGAGACTGGATAGGCTGGGACTGTTTATCCTGGAGTGAAGGAAGCTACTGAGTGACCTTACAGAGGTTTATAAAACCTTGAGGAGCACAGATAAGGTGGATGGTCACAGTTTTTTTCCCCCAAGGGTAGGGAAATCTAAAACTAGAGGGCACAGGTTTAAGATGAGAAGGAAAGATTTAAAGGGGAACAGAGGGGATAGTTCTTCCTTCACACAGAGGGCAGTGGGTATATGGGACAAGCTGTAAGAGGAAGTGGTAGAGGTGGGTACAGTTACAACATTTAAAACACATTTGGACAGGTTCATGGATAGGAAATGTTTAAGACTGATATGGGCCAAAGGCAGGCAAATGGGACTAGCTCCGGTAGGCAGCTTGGTTGATACGGACCAGTAGGGCCAAAGGGCCTATTTCCATGCTGTATGACTATGACACAATGTGCATTGCTTGTACATGGTAAGTAGCTGCTTGTTCTAGAATAATGACGTTAAAAATAAACATACTAGTTTTGGATCCAACATCAAAATTAAGCTTGCAAACACAAATGTGCTGTTGGATTAGAAAATAAATGAACTGCAGAATTACACAAACTCAGCTTCCAGAAGGGTATTCTCCCTGATCAAAGAGCACTTCCAGCAGCAGATGGGAATGATATCCAATGGACATAAATTTAAGGTCATTGGCAATAGAACCAGAGAGAAAAATGGAGAATAATTATATACATTATTGAAAAAAAATCCCCAATTGCTCTGATCATGGGCACACTGCCTGAAAGTGTCGCAGACGCAGATTCAATGGTACCTTTGAAAAGGGAATTGGATAAATTCTCAAATTCAAAACATCCAGAGCCACAGTAACCGAGCATGGGACAAAGTCAATATCTGTTTCCAAAAACCTGATCAGGCACTAGGGGTAGAGTGACCTGTACGTGCTGCAAACATTGAATCCATCCCAATTGTTACTTCACCTTGCCTTGCCGTGTCTACTCTGACATTTTCTTACTATTGACTCTCCTCTCTGGAGATCAGAAGACACTACAAGCACAGGCAGAACAACAATTCAAAGTGGTGATTACTTAACTGCCCAAAGTAAAAAGGTTAGCTATTTCACTAAGTTGAAATATAAGAAACAACCTCCTGTTCAGATTAACTATCTGTAAAATAAAAATATCCACCACAGACAAGGAGATCATGAAGTTTTTTAGGTAATGGGAAAGGGTACAGACAGATCATTCCAGCCTATCGAGTTGGTCACCCTGGTGCTAAGCACAATAGATGAACAAGAGGGCCAGAGGAACAAAGGGCTAGACAAATGGAAGGACAGAACAAAGTTGTGGATGTAGAATGAGAACACTGAGGAGGTTTACATCTAAAGCATTGGGGAACCAAGAGAATAAAAGCTGGACTTAATAGAATTAGCTGAGTAAATTCAGAGCCAAGACTGATGAATTGGAAGGACAAACTCAATTGATCTTATTGTACTACTTCGCTTGTATCCTTTTAATTAAGCAGAAAACTGTATGATTCAATTACAGAAGCTGGTATTAGGATTTGAGAAATAGACAAATTGAGGATGAGTTAAGAGATGCTGCATTTGATGCTCTGCTCTGGGACAAATAGATTGCAAAGTATGCCAATTCCTTATGTTTAGTCCAAGACAGGGAGCAGAGAGAGGAAGTGGTAAGGGCAATGGCTTCAGTCTTCCCAATATCGAGCAAGAGGAAGGTATATTGTGGTTAGGACAGATATCAGACAAACTACATCACCACAGAGATGATCAAGTGAAGTCACGGTGAGGTAGAGAGATGTTACTGACAAACATTTGGAGGTTTGTCTCATCATGGGGAGAAGCAGGCATCTTATAGATGATCTAGTGGGCACTTTTATTTGATGATATGTTTCTTAGCAGAAGGAAAATAAGAATAAATCAGTGGAATTATTTCTCAGAGACCAGAAGCAACTGAAACAGAAACTTCCAGAACAGTAGAGGCGCATTTCTGGTCAATAGTAGAGTTACTATGTGTTTCCTTTCCAATGTATTTACCCATTATAAGAGCACTGCTGCTGCCCTACAATAATAAATCCAAAAAGATTGGGCCGAAAATTCCTACAACAACCCCGATATCCATCCACTTTAAAACTATTACCTGAACTGCACAGATGGTTGTACCAATGATCAACTCCATCAGAAGAATATCCACTTCTCTTTTGTCGTATTACCATCTTGGAGGGCAGTTAGAGATGGCCAATAAATGCAATGGCCACATCTCAAAAAACCCAAGTTTAAAAACAAGCAATTCCCAAAATATCTTCTCTACCACTTAGAATGACAAGGGCAGTAGGCACAAGGAACACCATTATCTGGCAGATTCACTCCAAATCACACATCATCCAGCCTTGGACATAAATTGCTATTCCTTCATTGTTGCTGGATCTAAATCCTGGAGCACTTCACTCCACAGCATAACTGCAGCACACTCACCACATGGACATAGATCAAGGCAGGTCATCATCATAACTCAAGAGCAAATGAAAATGGGCAATAAATGTTACCCTTTCCCAAAAGCCATAAGTGAATTAATAAATAACCTAGTTTAACAGAGCTGCCTTTATAAAAATAATGCATTTCGTCTTCCAGCAATGGAATGGAACCATTGATGACAGTAGGCATTGTGTTTAATCGAAGTTACGGCCTTATAATATTTAAACTTTTTAAAAGGGGCAATATTCTTAAGTGTGTTCCAAGTTAATGAGAAACACAAAGTCATGCCAGCTTTTCCAGTTAGTTGAAGAGAATAATAATATCTTGTGGTATATTTATAATTAAGTTTTTTTTCTGATAAACACAACTGATTCACTTTCTCCCAGGGCAACTTGCTTTTCCAAGTTATTACTCTGAACTCATGCACTCGTCATAAAAAGAATTAACTGCAGAAGTCACTGCAATGACAGGAGGGAAAACATCATTTTGTTTCAAAATTCCTTCTTTCATTTTTATTGCAGCTCAAGCCACTTCATAATAAATCACCTTAAAATCTGGCAATAAGCATAAACAAAGCAATCTTGCATTTAGCTTGACAAGTGGCCTCAGAATGACTTGCCTGGTTTTTGTTTTGAAAAAGGGCAGAAATTAAGGAGCAAATGTCATCAGTTCTGTTGTCGCCACAGACGGTCTGGTGTGCTGTGTATCCTGTGCCTCTTTATACAGTTGAGACAAATCACCCACTACCATTTATTTTGCAAGTTAAATGAGCTGCTGAAGTCTGAGGATGTGTCTTTGCTATCATTCCAATCAGCCTATATGGCTTTTGAACCTAAACAACCTTATTCCACACTTTAACGCACAATAGTATTTCAATTTTCCTCTTAAAAAATAAAATCAAGCTGGATTGTGGAACTGAGCCTGTGCCAAGTTAGTAGTTTGAAAATTAAAACTGGAAAATAATCTATAGCTCTTCCACTGCATAGCTTATCAAAAGGTCAGCAACTGTGGTTATGAGTTATCATTGGTACAGATGGGTCATCTCACCAAATGACCCATGTTAATCAGAACAACAACGTACAAACACACACCATTCACAACTGTTTTGTGCATCGCAGATGGATTTATTTTCATTGGAGAAGCAGCAAATGTAGCATTTGAGGAGGTATTAAGAAAAAGGAAAAAACCTAGACACATCGATTGTCAGTAACTGAAGTAGAGCATGGGAATCAGTCATTAGCCTCAATCATTCCTCCAAGCTGATTAAGATCTTAATGCAGTCACATTTTTAGTAAAAATAGCCCACAGGCATACTGCAGACTCAAAGGGGTAGAGTTTAAATATGGTTCTTTATTTTCAGTGAGCTTCCAATTAGTGAAAGGTATCATTAACATTTATATTTTTCCTCAATTAATTATACATTTAAGACTACATCTTACCTTGTACCCAACTCAGCCAATAAAAATGCCAGAAGATGTTTAGGTTGACGATGTAACCTAGAGGCAGAAGAGAAAAAGTGTCATGTTAGTTGTCAAATGTATACATTAAAACAAGTTGATTTTAGACACGAAGATACTAAAGCTGTCAAGATAACAATGTTTTATTAAGAGGGTATAGAGTTCTTTTGACCTTACCAATAAAACTTCAAGATCTATCACAAGGACAATTCACAAACATTTCTGCTGCCATGAAGTAACAATTTTAAGGAACAACTGTGCTCTCCCAGAGATTAATGCTATATACATTTAAAAACAGGAATATATAGCAAAGAGAAGCATTTAAACCTGATGTGATAAGATGTATGCAACATCAGAATCATTCAACAGTTTTTCTTTTGCTAAAAAAAATGAATGGATTTCCAACGTAAGCAGAAGGCAAACCAACAACTAACCAGGGCAACTCAATAATAGTGACAACAGATTCAGAAGGTTGGATTGGAGGCTGTGACACTCACTATAAAATCAACAGAAATACTGCAACAAAATAGTAAGAGGTAGGTTTCACCAGAATGAAAAGATAGTTTTACTATTAATGTTTCTGCACTCATCATTTAATTAGTCCAATTACCAGTGTCATGGTTAAACAAAAGCAGCTGTTGGTATCTTGGAGAGACAGAAGTACAAAACTCGGAATTAAATAACAGTTCAGGCTGAAAGATCCCTGTGGTTATAGCTGTCATTTTATTAATAAAAGGTTCATCCCTGGCCCAACTTCCAGTAGGATCTGGAGGATAATTTCCTTCTATCCATTTAATTTTCTTTCTAAAACAAAATAAAATTTATATTTGTTTATATAGTTACTAGCCAAGTGTTGTATATAGGCTTACAATAACTTAAGAGCATTTTATAACTATTGGGTGTCCCAAAGAGCTTTACAGCCAATTAACGCAAATTGAGATGCAAGTCACGATTTTTAATACAGCAGCCAATTTCCAAATAGCAAGATGCCACATACAGCAGTGAGGTAATGACCCAGATTTTTTTTGACAAATTATATTTGTTGATGTATTTATACATACTCTAGCCAGGCAGATCATACTGCCTTTCTTAGATTTTCATTCTGCCAAAAGAAAGCATTGCACACAATCTCAGTTCCTGGCACAGTCTCTGTGCTCATTTGGGTAAGTTTTAAAATGTAAATGTGACCGGAGTATTTATGGCATAGAAACATGCGATTCAGCCCAATAAAGCCACGTTGGCGTGCATGGCCCATGAGCTTCCATAAGTGCCTCCCAAGCACAGTTTAAAACTGTCAGCATCACACCAGAAACATTTATTTACTATCATTTACCCATCCCTCCCTTTTGCCCGATGCTCCTGGGTCACTCCTGGCTCATAGAAATTGGTCACTACGTTTGCCCTCAGCAATATGAACTAAATTTTAAGGTAATTCAGTGGCTACAGATTGCCAAAATGCCCTGAGCTGCAAAAGGCACTAGATAATGCAACTGCAATGTTTTCAGTCCCTGAGAATTTTAAGAAACAAAACTTGTTTTTCCTGCACTAGTACTGCAATGGTGGTGAGATTTTGGCAGTGCCACCCAACCCCAATGTTGACAAACTAACAAGAATCTTAGGAATTGTAATAAGGCAGGCAAAAATAAAATGTGGGCCTTTAATTCCCAGGCGTCAATTCCAGCTACTTTCTTAAAGTCTTAGGCAGCAATCCAATGCAGAGATTCCAGTTGCGTTAACCACAGCTCCAGCTGCATGGTAGCAGTTTATGAGAAATGCTTTGTTGAATTACTACTATATAAATTGCTGCAAGTTTTCACTTTCCATATAGACAGCATACAGAACATTTCTGAGCAAAACTGTCCTTCAATTATCTTTTATTAGCTTCAAATTCAAAGCAGTGCCAGCAGAAAAAGTCAAGAGCCCTTAGAGCATCAAAGAATAAAATGCAAAAGGTATTTTTTGGAGAAATAAATGGAAAATGGAGACAACTTTGTACTGCCGCAAGGAGGAAGGCACAAATGTGAGAACAGCCCACTACTAAATGTTTCCTTTGAAACAGACAGTCGATTGCTTGAAATGTCTAATGGTAGACTGACCTCAATCTAACTCATTGTGACCTTGCATCTTACTGTTTACCTGCACAGCACTTTCTCTGTACTGTAATACTTTACTCTGCACTTATTATTTTTACCTTGTCCTACCTCAATGCACTGTTATAATGAACTGATCTGTATGGACAGGGTATGCAAGACAGGTTTTTCACCGTACCTCAGTACATGTGGCAATAATAAACCAATTTAGAGGCATTGATCTGATATGGTGACTTTTAAACAGAGATACTAGAACTAGCCGCAAAACTATTAAGCCAAGGAAGAGAGGGCAATGACCCTTCTTCAAAGCAATGACGCACTTTATGCAATATCATCAGCTTCAAGTATTACAGCATCCAGAGTGAGAAAGATGTTGGTGTTTTCTTCATCACCTTGTGGTTCGAATGTTGACAATATCCTATTGAGCACCACAATATACCTTCAAGCCACAAGCTTCAAATGTTAAAGAGGGTGGCTTGGCAACCCTTCTGAAGGGCTACTGAGGATAAAGTTAGTCTTGATAGTGCTGCCCAAAGTCCAAAATTTCAAAGAAAACTAAAAAGCATGAACTTGGAAACCCTAGTAGAACAAACTGCATTATTGTGTTTCCATGCAAACATCACAAAACAGTGCTTCATGACGCTATGGTCTATTTGACCTTCAGTCTACAATACGTAGTAACTAAGCAGTTATAACATTGTGCTCAATAATAACACAATTTGTGAATCATGGATTTATGAAAATGGAACTCATAGTACAGAGTCAGTTTCACATGAAATTAATCTTTACCAAGTTCTCCAGGATCTAATCAGGACCTCAAAAATAATACAGCACTCAGAACTAAATAAAAAATCCTTTGCCAGCTCTTCAACTTTGAGATAATAAATACCCATATGGTTGGTTGGGTAGTGTGATACTGCACACGTGTCCAGAAAGACTTATGGTTCAATTTGCTGTCTGTGGAAGACAAACTATGGGCTCTTGGTATTTTTCCCAAATACCCCCTACTCACCACCCCCCCACCCCCCTTACATAACCAGCTTTGGATTGCAATAGTGATGGGAAGAGTGGGTGATAACTAGGAGTGACCTGCAAATATCCAGTGGCTGTTGCTGAACGTAGCTGATGATATGGTCAAGGTACCAAATCCCTTCCACAGAAAAGCACTTACACAGCACAAGTCAGCAAATACCTAACAAGGGAAATCAAGCTGATATTGGGGGTGGGGGGGAGGGGGCGGGGGGGGTCTGCCTGCAATAGCAGTGTACGCCAGGAATCACCATTTAACTTGACGCTTTTTTCATTAGAAATGTCAATTCATATGCCACATCATATACAGGGACCAGAAGTTCATGCCCAATTCAAACAACATCACATCTTAGTTAGATAATATGCACCCTCATTCCTTCCGGTTACACTTGAACTGTAATGGGAATACTTCATGCCCTTAAGCTCTCACTTATTCATCTTGAACAGTGTTTGCAGTGTAAATTGGTTTATTATTGTCACATGTACCGAGGTACAGTGAAAAACTTGTGTTGCATACTGTTCGTACAGATCGATTCATTACAACAGTGCATTGAGGTAGTACAAATTAAAACAATAAAAGTGTAGAATAAAGTGTTACAGTTACAGAGAAAGTACAGTGCAGGGACACACAAGGTGCACAGCCATAATGAGGTAGATTGAGAGGTCAAAAGTCCATCTTGATGTATTGGGGAACTGTTCAATAGTCTTTAACAGTGGGATAGAAGCTGTCCTTGAGCCTGGTACTGTACACCAGTTTGTGGTTCTGAACATAATTCACCAGGTCATCACATCACTTGACTAATATGCTAAAAACACAGGCTCCTGTACCTATTTTTAAACAGTCACTGAATATCTTAAAGGCTTTATAATTATCTTGTGGGATTCCACAATATAAATATGCTACAGACTTACATGTGGTGATATTAATATATTAATTGGTGCAATATTAAACCATTCACTCTTCCTATTTCTTTTCATACATTTATGAAATGCACATTTCAAAATCATTTAAATTACTTCCTCATGGTTCTTTCCTGCACCTCTTGCACCATAAATCCCCATGTGTAGAGTTTAATTACCATAGTCAACAAATGAGTTTGAAGTCAAACTCAAACATACAGACTTGAACAAATCCAGAAGTGGGAGGGTAGTGAATTTAGTAATGGGACAAAGAAAGCAGAAGAGAAAACTTAATATCACAACAGACAGTAAACATATTTATAAGCTTACATAAGTGAGAAGGAGGAATACAACAAAGGTGGTGATACTTTACATTGAGTATGGGGTTCTTTTCTCCCCTTCTAACTCGTCAACATAATCCTCTTCTCCCCCCCCCCCTGCTTTCTCTTCTGTATACCATCCAGCCTCCCCTTCAATCCATCCATATGCTTCACTCCAACCATTTCCCACACTAGGCGGTTGCAGGTTTTCACCACTGTCAACGTAAAGCAGAAGCAGCTTCGTCTAAATTCCCTATTTGAATTGTTAGTTAACATATTTATATTAGAAAAGGATAAGGGGGAAATGGCAAACTTGTTTAATGAATACATTTTTATTTTCATTGGAGATGACGTAGTTAAGATTCCAGCAGCCTGAAGATGTTGAAAAATAACTAAAGGGAAATTACTTCTTGGATTTAATTGAAGAAAATAGACATAGAAAACAAAGCAGGACAAATCTTCAGGACCTAGTTGTTTTATCCCAAACATATGGAAACAGGAGGAAAGTTGTAACTGATTTAGTTACAACTTTCTGAAGTTGAGTATCTACAGTATGTGATCTAGTCACCATTTCCATCTAATTAAAATTAACTTGGCTGATTAAAAGCCATCTTTCAGAGGAAATGGGGACTGGAATTCTGATAAGGAAGTAGTGCTGAGAACTTACAGTTTGCAGATATCTGTGAAATTCACAAACGATGTCTTTTTGGTTCCCACTCTGACCACCTGAGGTGGTTTCATAACAAACTTCCTCTTCTCCCCAGCCACCATATCAGGATTTTTTTCTCGCATTATATTAAATACACGGGTCAACAACTAAAGAGGAGAAAAAGACATTTCATATGAATAGTTGTGTCCTGATCAGGACTTGCAAACATATGCATGCAAGATGCATGTACAACTGGACAGAAATACAATACTAACTGGAGATTTATGAGATATGCATCTTGAATGATTATATCAATAAAGATGTCCTTTCTCCAACTTTAAATTTATCTTTGCAGCAGTGAAACCATAACTTGGATATGTCTCTCATGGTAGGCAAGACCTAAGTAGGCTTAGTCAGGCAGAATGCCATCATAGGCCTCAAATGCTCTGTAATCAGAAACAACATTCTACCCAACTCATTCCTCCCACACCCACCCCCAAAAAAAAAGAGCATGTTCAGAGAATAACAACTTCAAAAACTACCCTCTTTGGTTTCTTGCAATTGCAGGATGATCCCAGATAGCTGGCAGCTCTAGGTGAAGGATTAAAGGATGGCGAATAGTTGGGCCACAGAACACACGATTCTGACCCCATTTTATATTCACCACTCAGGAATTTATGATCAAAATATAAAAATTCCAGTGGTCAAACGTATGCTAGCTTCCCAGGTTATAATTCATTATAGCAGCAACATTATAGCTCTTCCAATGGTAAGTTAAAGTACACCACCAACTTACAATAGAAACTCCATATAAATGAAGCCACTAGAATTAATAGGTGAATATGACAGGATGTGTACACAAATGGTCGTCGTTTCATATATACATAAATTTTGCATCAGATTAGGGTAAACCAATCGAGAGTTTACTAAGATGCCAACAAAAACTGTCCACGTGAAGATAACATTTTAATCACTTCAATCATTGCACTAAGTGTAAACTGCTTCAGCTACACTGCAATCCTGCTGTGAAGACATATACATGACAAATTCTTCAATAAACCAGTCAACCTGGTTTGAGTTACATTATTTATGGATGCAGGGCAGAATGACGAAATTATTAGGTGCACATGGTAAAAATTTCTCCTGAAATAATATCCAGACTTTCTTTTGACTAAATTTTTTAGGCCAGGTTACAAGATGTACTGCCAGCTAAGTTAAACCGGGCCAACTAAAAGCAAGCTGATTATTAATCTCTGATGTAAACACTTCCAAGCTATTTTAAATGTGCAAATTAAATGGCAAGTACAGATATGTACAACAGTTATAAGCAAGAGAGCAAAGGTGTGCTGCCATCTTGGAGACTCACTGCATTCGCAGGTGCCTTCATAAAATGTATTAGCAGCAAATTTCTAACTGCAATTGCAGCGACTGTTGGAGAAACGTTTCATTTCTAAGGGACAAAACACAACATTGACACCAAACCAACTATGGCCCAGAAGTTCAAGGGAAGCAGGTACAAGGGTTCACTATTACTGAAAGTTCACCTCTAAATCAAACTATGACTTAGAAAGATAATACAAATTCTGCATTGTAGCCTGCAAACATCCCGGAATTCCTGACATCATGAGAGTCCCTTCAAAACAATGGTCATAGTTTGAAATGGCAATTCACCACTTTCTCAAGGCCAATTTGGAAATGCAAGGATTGCTGCCCTGGCTGGTGAAGCCTCATTCCAAAAAATCTCAACCTATGCTCATAGATAAGCAGCAATGGGCAGTATACAGAGGAAGGTATAAAAACGCTGACAATTCTACCCTCCCCCACAGATGCTACTCGACCCACTGAGTTGCTCCAGATTCTAGCATCTGCCGTCTCTTGTGTCCTCCGTGGATACAATGAGGATGTTTTTATTATGGGAAAATCTGGAACCAGGGGTCACTGTTTAAAAATAAGGGGTCACCATTTAAGACAAAATGAGCTAAAATTTTCTTTGATCATCATGAATCTTTGGAACTCCCTTCCTCAAAGGGCAGTGGAAGCAGGTCTCTGAACATTTAAGGCAAAAGTAGATATTCTTCATAAGCATGAGGATGAAAAGTTACCATAGGTAAATGGGAATGCAGAGTCGATGTTATAATTAGATCAACCATTAGTTTATTGAATGATAGAGCAAGCTTAGAGGTTGAGTGGCTTACTCCTCTGAATTTATATGATAAAGTTCTTCCCTATGTCAATGGTGCCACTACAGAGTCAGTAGGAGTAATAAGTTGATGCAACGTGGTGTAATGGAATGTGATTCAATGACTCAGTAAAACAGGCAGAGGTAGCACAAGGGAAGAACTATCATGCAAATGGACAGTGGAGGACACAGGGTCAACGGTGGAGTTCTCGGTGTCAGTCACAATGCGGGCTGTAGTCACTCATATCTGTATGGCAACAGTGATGAAAGTTCTACAAAAATGGAGAAGTGGCAGGCAATAGTTGATACCTTAATGAAATAAACGTCTTTATTTGATATACAAATTAATGAAGGCCTTAAACACAAGTAGAAGTGTGTAGTGCAGTCTCTCAGAATAGGAGAGTGGCCTGGAAGTGGGTGGTAACCCACACCTCAAGGACTGCAGTGATTCAAGTAGTAACTATGGATGGGCAATTAAACACTGGCTCAGCCTGCAAAGTCCACATCCCTTGAATGAGTAGAAAATCGGATGGAAACAAACCAAAGAATAAAAGTCCCCACCCCTTCAACAAATTCTGAAATGGACTCACCCCAAAGAAATTGTTTCCTCACTTTAATTCCAACAGTAGTGAAAACAGGAAAGACAATAAAAACATGGGTCAACATGTACATAACCAGTATGCATTTTTACCTCATCGTAAGTGTAGTCTCGTTCTGATCCTGCCCAAGCTGGCCCACTCGAAGAGGAGAAAGTGATACCATCATCTCTTTTGTTTTCATCGTCATCCATTGCTGAAGAAATAAATCATAAGTTTGAGAAAGATGTTAACCTCCAAAACAATGGGAGAAGAAATGTGGGGAGGAATATCTGCATTCTGATTGCACCCTTTATCCTCAGCTTCACTAAAGATTTCCCCTCAAGCATGGGCAAAACTGTGCAAGTATAACACTAAACTTTGGTTTGCAAATTTATTTTCCAGAAAATCTGTGAAGTTATTTTCTTCCATTTGAAACTACTTCCTCACATAACTTGACTCTGGAAAGAACAACATCTAGTCAACTTTAGGGAAAATATGTTAAAAGCCAGGTTTCATTCAAATCTAGGTTCAATCAGTGCTGTGCCAGGTAATCAGTGTTCAGGCAACAGTGGATTGCCTGTTAGCCTCAACACCTCCAGCTTAAAAGAGAACGAAAATAGCAAGGCACATTTCTTGCACCAAATTGCCAGATGATGCTGGAGGAGTCTTGTGTGGATATAAAAATGGCATAGACCAGTTGGCCTGAATGGCCCAATTCTGCTCTATAACATCATCATTTCATGCCCGTGTGCAGATGCAGGAGGACAGTTACACCTGGCTGCGATTAAATAATCTGCTAGTGGCCATAAGAAGACAAGAATGGCCATGCAGACAAGTACCTATGCCTGAAAACTAATGCCTTCCAAAGCTCTGCCCTTGGGGGAAAAAAGGGAAGGAAACCAATCCAAATGGAATGGTTTATTAGATTTCAATACTTAATGCAATAAATTCCTCTTGGCTCATCGGAAGTGGCTGTGCAGTTCAAACCACATATGGATCCTCAGCTTGAAACAAAACCCAGTATTTATATTAAAAATATGTTGAGAAATCCAGCAAATTAAATTATCAAGCAACAATTTAAAATCTGCATTACTTTTCAACATTTCAAAATAAGTTTATGTATTCCAGTTCAGTACTCTTATACTGCTAAAAAGCATCAATATGTTTGTCTATCCTTTGAAATCTTATTGGGTAACCTTGAGGGTTTTAATCTTGGAAGAGTAAAGCATTTGGAGATGAAAGCTCACTGATTGACTTTGATCTCCAAAATCAGATACCATATATATAGGAATATCTATAATATCCCCCCAAGCATACACATGTTGCCAACAATTTTGAGGCACCTAAATATTTTGATGTTAAAAATAATTAAATGCAACCAAACACTCAAGTATGCAGAGATTCCAAGAGTATCTTATCACCAGGAGAAACTTACACCCAGAGTGACGGCAAAGTCACAATGACAGTATCAGTGCACCAAGTTAACTACAGGTTGAAACACTCTGGTCCAGCATTCTGTGGCTCAGCATGTTTTGAATCCATCGTACAGATCTATACTAATTAACTAATTCTAACCAAGACCCAAAATTAATTAAAATCTGTACTAATCTGCAGCTAATTAACTACAAGTGTAACTTTTGCAATCTCAGCCAACAGTGTTTCTGACTGACTGAAACTTCGCGTTACGGATCGTTCTTGGAACTCTCCAGCTTCCATTTCCCACACTGTCCCGATATACTTAAAAAGAACAGATCTCCTACTCAGAGGATGATCAGGGGGCACTCTCTGTAGTTGGGCACTGGTCAGGTCCCAAGTGTGCTGGACTAGAGAGTTTCAATGTGTAGTACATTCTACATCTCTTTCACGTCACCACCTCCTTCCCCACCACCTCACCCTTTCAATGGGACCCTGTTTACCCACTGCAATCCAACCTTTTTGTTTTACCTGATGCTTGTGTCATCTGGGGGATTGGAGAGGGTGTGGAAGACCACTGATGGTCAGCTTGTAATAATGAAGTACTCACTGCCATCTGTCCTTTCATTTATTTCCTCGTCCTCGAAGGTTACAGGTTTTGGTTTCTTCTTTTTCATCATGCTTATGTCAAAAGCGTCATCATCACCTTCTCCCTGCTCAGGCACCTCATTTTCAATCTTCAAATCCTAAAAAAAAGCCAAATTTCCTGTAAATGCAACACCTCACCTCACATCATTACAGAGGAAACCAACACTGTTCAAAACAACTTGTTTGGTAAGAACTTCTTTTAAAGTATCACATTCTCTCAACTGAGGATAGAGAAACTTGGGAAAACCTGCAAGCAATTTATATTGTTGTATATCAGCAGTCTGCATGCAACCAGAACACAATATTCAAGAAGTAGATTATATTGAGAACAAAGGGATACCATGATCCATGAGCTTTTAAGATGTGGTGTCAGCCATAAAACTTGTCATAGAATAAGGGTCAGAGTTACACAGCACAAAAAGGCCCTTCAGTCCACCATATCCATACTTACCTTTTTGCCCCTCTACACTAACCCCATTTGCCCGCATTCTATCTGTATCCTTTTATGCCTTACCTATTTAAGTATCTGTTCAACGTAGCGATTATATCTGATCCCACACCTCCCGTGACAGTACATTCCAAATATCAACCACTCTTTAAAAAAAAACTTACCCCTCAGATCCCCTTTAAAACTCCTTCCTCTCTTCTTAAACCTATGCTTTCTTGTTTTTGATACCTTTTCCATGGGAAAAAGATCCTATCTACACCACTCAATTTTATACATCTCTATCAGGACATCCCTCAAGGAAAACAAGGCCAGCCTGTCCAATCTCTCCCCATAACTAAAGTCCTCCAATCCAGGCAACATCCTGGTCAATCTTCCCTACACTCTTTCCAGTACAACTATATCCTTCCTATAGTAAGGTTGACCAGAACTGCAGACAATACACCAACTGTGGTCTAACCAGCGTTTTGTAAAGTTGCAAAATAACATCCCAACTAAATTATTCTGTCCCAACCTATGAATGTAAATATGCCATATGCCTCCTTCCCCCCTTTTTTTTTAAATTTCTATGTTCTACCCACATGTCCTTGCTGGATGTTCCCCTAGAGAATTCCTCTCCAAGAACTGCTGTGATGTTCTCCCTATATAGCAACTCCCTCTCAGAAGCATCCGTACACTGGAACACAGGGTTGTCAGTCCTGCCCATTCCTCAACCATGTTTCCGTAATGCCTATAATATCACAATCCCACGTGCTGATCCATGCCGAATTCATCCGCCTTACCGGTCAGGTTTCTCGTACTCAAATTAATGTGGATTAGCCAATCAGACCTTCAGCGCTCCCTGTCCTGCCCAGCCCAGCCCACTGGACTTGCTCACTTTAGCCTCTCTCTATGTTTCAACTTTATCATCTGATACGCTAATACTTTGTGTCCCAGACCCCTGCCACACTAATTTAAACCCTCCTGAGTACCACCGGCAAATCTCCCCAGCAGGATGTTGGTTCCCCCTCTAGTTCAGATGCAATCTGCCCCTCTTGCATAGGTCACCAATGGTCAAGAAACCAATCCCACCCACTGCACCAGCTCTTCTGCCACCTATTTCTACCCTAACTAGTGTGTGGCACAGGGAGTAATCCAGAGAGTACAATCCCAGAGGTCCTGCTTTCTAACCTTCTGCCAAACTCCCTATATTCACTCTGCAGGACTTCACCCCTTTTGATACCCATGTTGTTGGTACGATCTGTACGATGAGCTCTGCTGCCTGCCATCTCGAGAAAGTTCTGCAACCAGGCAGAGACATCCTCGACCCTGGCAGCAGGGAGGCAACATACCTTCCTGAAGTCTCATTCATGGTCACAGAATCTCCTGTCTGTCCCCCTAACTATGAAGTCTTCTAGCACTGGTGCTCCTAGACTCCACCCTCCCCTGCTGTGCATCACAGTCAGTTGTTGTGTCATAGACTAGGCAGCCACTTCTACTGCTCTCCTCTGAAAGGCCACCCACATCACCATGCCTCCATCACTCCCCCCCTCACAACACTATCCAAAACAATGGTGGGTATCTCAGGAGAAAGACAAGATGGTTCCTCTATTCAGCACTTATGGCTGAACATGGTGATGTAAAAGACCAGAAGAGTAAAGCACAGTGGAAAAGTTCTCACAAATGAACTTGCATTATTTTATGACAGATTACAGAACATCCCTAAACTCAACTAAGAATCCCTAGAAATGACAATTTGATTGAAATGTTCCTGCTGCTCTGTGCCAACCTCATCCTTAAAGGATCTGAACAGTTTGGAAGTTCAACGTCCCACTAGCAACCTTGTTGTTTCGGGCAAATTGAGCAATTTCTACTGTGAGCCTGCAATCTGCACCTACACATTTGCAGCATGCAGTAAGAACATAAGAAATTATAAGCTACACAGCCTGTCAAGCCTGCACTGGAATTTAAGAGATCATAGCTCATCTTATGGCTTCAACTCCATCTCCTCAGTCTGCTTCCATAACTCTCTATTCCCATGTGGGCCCTTGAACATGTTCAATAACTCAGTCTCCACAGCTCTCTGGAATGGAGAATTCCAGGGTTTGATGATCCCCAGAGAAGATATTGCTCATCACCATCTTAAATAGGTGAGCCCTTATTTTAAAGAGTATGCCCTATGACTTTCAAAGACAGTTAGATAGGAAGATGAGCATGTGGTCTCAATTTAGCTCAAGTCCATCCAGATAAAAATAACTTCAGAGCCTTCAATATAGCATTCCATTGCTTTTGAAATTATTTGTGTATTGTCTTCATTACCCTAGTCCAGAGCCTACTCCATCTGTTGATCATGCTTTGTGAAGAATTCCCATTCTACAACCCCCAAATAGGCCAAATTTTAATCTGCACCCCTTTGACATAATAATACGAATTAAATTTGAAGAAATATTCTGGTCTTATCTACAATTCCTCTAATAAATCTACAATAACTCCTCTAAAGCCATGTTCTTTCCCAGTTTTCACCAAGTCCTTCTCAGTATCTGATAACTGTGTATTTATTAAGGTTCAGCTCTGCAGCTCCTGGGATCCTTTTTTGGGGCCTTAGAAAGGCACACAAAAACAGAACAATTCTGGTCACACACAATTCACACTGAAGTGAAAGAAATGTTTTAGTGCACAACATCCATCATGTTCCTTTTTTTCATCATTTCATCAATAAACCTGAAGTTTTTTTTAATTGGCTGCTGGAGCATAAATGTACCAGCAAACACTGAAATTTCTCAGAAGTCTGCACTTTTTAAGGTCATTTTATTCTCCCCATTCAGAGCATGAGATGACAATTGCTCAAATAATCCCTTTTATTTAATCATTTGCAAAATTTTCACATATGTAATTCCCCCATCAAAGAGGAGACTTCTATCCATTCTGGTGAAATATCAACTATTTCATTGTAACATTTCAAACTTCAGCTCGAACTAATACATCCATCTACAGTGACTTATTGGCACTCCCTTAAACTGGGGAAAACCCAAGCAGTCTGGGATCTTGAAGGTTCACTTGTCACATGCCCCTCCCCCCCATTCTAAATTACCACTTGAAGGAGAAGGAAGTTCAATTAACTCTACCCACCTATTGAAGATCAATTAACATTCCAATCGACCAGCAGGACACCTTTGCCTAGAAATTGCAATGTTCTGCTTTTGATTTTAAAATGCATCAACCAAGCATAAAAAGCACTTTGAACCTGTTTCAAACTTTCAAACTGTCTGTCCCCATTTCCAGTTGAAATCCTGTCCTTTCAGAAATAGGTCCAGGCACTTTTGTTGTGATTCACCCTGATATAACTCCCTCCTCCCACTATATTTCCTGCACAAGATGACATCAAGACGCACACCTGGTTTATTTAAACCTGGTAATTACTTAAAATAAATTTAGTAGAAAAGGTCATAACTAATGATCTTTGCAAATATCTGACAAGAAAGGCAGAAGCACATCATGATGAAAGCAGTGAACTGTGCTTGAATTAATGTGACTCTTTGGACCCTTTAAAACAAAAAAATGGGTGCCTTGTAATTCAAAAACAAAATCAGTGCCAGCATCCCTTTGTAAACAGAGGGGCCTGTGAACTGTTGTTAACTGCAGCTCACAGACCATTCCACCTACAAGCCCAATTCTGACACTGATTTAGAACACAGAACAGTGCAGCACAGGAACAGGCCGTTTGGCTCATGGCATCTGTGCCAAACACAACATCCCTCCATATCTTTCCTGTAGTCAGTTCTAGTCACCTCACTACAGGAAAGATGTGGAAGCCATAGAGAGGGTGCAGAGGAGATTTACAAGGATGCTGCCTGGAATGTGGAGCATGCCTTATGAAAGCAGGTTGAGGGAACTCGGCCTTTTCTCCTTGGAGAGACGGAGGATGAGGGGGGACCTGATACAGGTGTACAAGATGATGAGAGGTATTGATAGGGTAGATAGTCAGAGGCTTTTCCCCAGGGCTGAAATGGTGGCCACAAGAGGACATAGGTTTAAGGTGCTGGGGAATAGGTACAGAGGAGATGTCAGGGGTAAGTTTTTTTTTTACTCAGAGAGTGGTGAGTGTGTGGAATGGGCTGCCGGAAATGGTGGTGGAGGTGGATACAATAGGGTCTTTCAAGAGACTGTTATATAGTACATGGAGCTGATTAAAATAGAGGGCTATGGGTAAGCCTTGTAATTTCTAGGGTAGGGACATGTTTGGCACAGCTTTGTGGGCTGAAGGGCCTGAATTGTGCTGTAGTTTTTCTATGTTCAATATTCATACATTTACCCAAAAGCCTCTTAAACGCCACTATCGTATCTGCTTCCACCACTCTCCCTGACAGCCTGTTCCAGGCACCTACCACTAAAAAAAACTTGCCTTTAAACCTTCCCCCCCTCTTACCTTAAATGCGTGTCCTCTAATATTTGAAATTTCTACCTTGGGAAAAAGATTCTGATCGTTAACCCATTCATGCCCCTCAATCTTATAAACTTCTATCAGGTCTCCCCTCAGCCTCCAATGTTCCAGAGAAAACAATCCAAGTTTGCCCAATCTCTCCTTATAGCTCATGCCCTTTAAGCCAGGCAGCATCCTGGTAAACCTCTTCTGTACCCTTTCCAAAGCCTCCACATCCTTCGTGTAATGCACACAATACTCCAAGTGCTGTGTGTGTGTGTGTGTGTGTGTGTGTGTGTGTGTGTGTGTGTGTGTGTGTGTGTGTGTGTGTGTGTGTGTGTGTGTGTGTGTGTGTGTGTGTGTGTGTGTGTGTGTAACACACCATGACACAGGAGTCAGGGTTACTAAGCACACTGCTATCCTCGCCCAATGTCCCCTGACATATACAGAAACCAATTGACAGAAACACAGATACCACATCCCACCCAGTCCCCAGAGCAAAAGTCACTAACAATAGTATCACTACAGCCCAGGGTGTGTTCCGATAAGCAAGACCAATGCAGGGTTCAAATCTAGTTCATTACAACATGTAGGGGGATTACTTATTTACCCTTTCATTCCTTTATTATAAAGTTTCAGAATAACCTAGAAAGACAAAGGCCACAGGCATATGGGCTCACTAATTAAGTTTTCCTCAAAGTCACACACCATTATGATTTGGACATATATTAATTCCTAATCTCTGGAGCTGAATCATGGAATCAAAACCACTCTAGGGGCATCTTAACCACTTGGAATTCAAAGAGGCAATTTATGACCATACAGGGCATTTTACAGATGGACAATAGATGCCAGCTTTATCAGTAATGAATGAAAGAAACATACTAGCCCATGATGAAGGGTTTTTGACCCAAGTTGTTAAATTGGTTTCTCTTTCCACAGATGCTGCCTGACCTGCTGAGTGGTTTGTAAGAGTGTTATTTCAGGATTTATAAAATTGCATTTTTAAAATTTTTCCACTTGTCTTACCCCAGCTCTCTGGAGAGACACTTGGGAAATACTGATTTAAGGTTCACAGAATGAAAACATCGAATTAATAGAGTACAGACTGAGAAAGTTCAAACCTGTAGCTTACCCAAAATTGTAAAAGAAATGCAAACATAAAAATCATCAAGACTGTTGGGCAAAGATGGTATTGGGCTGACGATCAAAATGGCACTTGCCTGCATTGTAGATGCACATTCTCCTTAGAACCAATTTTAACACTCATTAGGCAAGTTAAAGGAGTTTCCCCAAGTCACAGAGGGTCAACCTACTGAGCTTTTGGACCTGTATTACTAACCTTTACACCATCATCAATATCAAAAGCTTTCTTAGGTTTCTTCTTTTTCTTCTTTTGATTGAAGAAATCCAAGTCATCTAAATCATCTGTTACATCTACAATTAAGGAAAAAACATCCTTAGTTGCTTATACACATCAAATAGGGATTGGAAAGTTAAACTTGTCACCTGAGGAAGTACAAACCCATATGAGAACTTATACTACAAAAAGCTGTTGCAGTTGAATGTGTAAAGTTACACAATCATATTTGTGATCACAGCAACGGGTACTTTGGCCCAAGCCTACCATTCAAGAACTGATCTTTATTTTATCTTCATATTTCTGGCCAAATAAACACAAATAGCTTTCCCAGACCTTGTTTAGAATTTTTATTTTAACTATAATAAATTACTGAAATTTCAGAGCAGGAATCAGACCATTCAGTTCTACTGGTCTATCAAGACACCGTCCACTACCCATCATCTGATCCCATTTGTATATTACTTTAGAATACCCTACAGCTGTTTGAGGGCATGACAGTCACTTAACACTCATTAGGCAACTCACAGAGGTTCCCTCCTGTTTTAAGAAGACCACTATCATCCCAGTACCAAAGAAAAGCAAGGTAACATGCCTCAATGACTACCGACCAGTGGCTCTGACATCAACCATCATGAAGTGCTTTGAGAGGCTAGTCATCGCACGCATCAACTCCAGCCTACTAGACAACCTGGACCCATTGCAATTCGCCTATCGGCAAAACAGGTCTACAGCAGATGCCATCTCCCTGGCCCTACACTCAGCTCTGGAGCATCTGGACAGTAAAGACACATACGTTAGACTACTGTTTATTGACTGCAGCTCTGCCTTCAATACAATAATTCCAAGCAAGCTTGTCACCAAACTCCGAGACCTAGGACTCAACACCTCCCTCTGTAACTGGATCCTTGACTTTCTAACAAACAGACCGCAATCAGTGAGGATAGGCAGCGATACCTCTGGCACGATTATTCTCAACACTGGTGCCCCCCAAGGCTGCGTCCTCAGCCCTCTACTCTACTCCCTATACACTCATGACTGTGTCGCCAGATTCTTCTCTAACTCCATCTACAAGTCTGCAGATGATACCACCGTTGCAGGCCGTATCTCAAACAGCGATGAGTCAGAGTACAGGAAGGAGATAGAGAGCTTAGTGCAATGGTGTCATGACAACAACCTTTCCCTCAATGTCAACAAAATAGCTGGTCATTGACTTCAGGAAAGGGGGCGGCGTACATACACCTGTCTACATCAGTGGTGCTGAGAGCTTCAAGTTCCTGGGAGTGAACATCACCAACAGCCTGTCCTGGTCAAATCACGTTGATGCCACAGCCAAGAAAGCTCACTAGTGCCTCTACTTCCTCAGGAGGGTAAAGAAATTTGGTTTATCACCTTTGACTCTCACCAACTTTTACCAATGCACCATAGAAAGCATCCTATCTGGATGTATCACGGCTTGGTAGGGCAACTGCTCTGCCCAGGACCGCAAGAAGCTGCAGAGAGTTGTGGACACAGCCCAGCGCATCACAGACACCAGCGTCCCCTCCATGGACTCTGTCTTCACCTCTCGTTGTCTTGGTGTAGCAGCCAGCATAATCAAAGACCCCACCCACCCGGGACATTCTCTTTTCTCTCCTCTTCCATCCAGGAGATACTGGAGCCTGAGGGCACGTACCAGCAGACTTAAGGACAGCTTCTACCCCACTGTGATAAGACTATTGAACGGTTCCGTTATACAATGAGATGGACTATGACCTCACGATCTAACGTGTTGTGACCTTGCACCTTATTGCACTGCACTTTCTCTGCAGCTGTGACACTTTACTCTGTACTGTTATTGCTTTTACCTGTACTACATCAATGCACTCTGTACTAACTCAATGTAACTGCACTGTGTAATGAATTGACCTGTACGATCGGTATGCAAGACAAGTTTTTCACTGTACCTCGGAACAAGTGACAATAATAAACCAATACCAATATAGCACTGCATTTTGCATTCACAATGCAGTATTGAGGTTGTCACCTCCCTCAAGCATAAAAACCACTCCCCACTTGTTTCCTGACTACAGCAGGAGCCCAAGTTCAAAGTGTAACTATGATTTTCTGTGTTAAGTGTGGAAAGGTCCTTCATAAATCAACAGGAAGGAACCGCTAGCAATGTTGGGTCCAACAAAACTGCAGTTCACAGCTCTGTACCAAGGCCAAACATCTAACCTTTTTTTTTTAAAAACACAGATCTCTGATGCATACCCCTCAAAATTACTGAACAGAAACTCAAGCTGTTAGGTGAATGATTGTTGAACATACATTAAAGTCTGGGTAGCAACAAATGGTTACATCCATGTGACAGCCTCACATGCTGGTGGAGCATTAATTCTGTCCAACTAATTCATTCATTGCATTATGTGGCAACAAGCTTTTGTGTATCAACTAAATCAAAGCTCAGCATTCCTTCTCCATTATTAAAATGAGTAATGTTAGTTAGAACCTCAGAGATTACTACTCCAATAAAGAATTACAAAGAACTGGGCTGCTGGGATTGTACCAGGTGAGTGGGGTCAGATGAAGCTGCACAAATACTTTAGTTGCTCCATCTCATTCTTTCATGAAATATTCAAATAGAACCACACAAAGAAATGGATACTGAAAACAATGCTGGTCAGACAACTGGCTTTTATCACTAATCTCTAGGAAACACCACATTTTTCACAACAGATCAGAAAGCACGCTGCGCATTCAGCCAATAATAAACTGCTGTTGAAGTAAACCCTTCACTTGTTTCACCCACTTTTCACTGTCTGTTGAGCAAAAATTCCACAGATGCATTTTGTATCTAATGGACAGTGGAACAAAACTCAAAGAAATTGCAACTGGACATCTTTTTCACTAATAAATCAGTTATGAAATCTACCATAGGTTCTAAAGGCACTACAGAAATATTGAAAGAGATGGAGAGTTAGAGTCAGGATATTAATATCCTCTTCAAGCACGGTGTTTTTTTGAACAGCCACTGCTGATGTTTTGTGGGAAGAGTGGTCCACAAGTCTATCAGTGATCTTCAATACAGGTATTCTAAGATTTAGAAGTATTCAACATATGAATGTTCACTATAACACCATGGACTCTGTGGTATGTACCTTTGATTTATAAATCTACTTCTCACAATAATTAATTAGCACAGCACTCTCTGCCCAGAGGAATACAGTACTGAAATACCCATAGTCCATTTCACCTTTTCAATTTCCAGGAAGGCACCACCATTCACAGATCAAGCACTGGGTATACCTGGTCTTCATAATAACCCCTGCAACATTGCTGTCAGAAGAAACTACTGGAAGTTCCATGAGTTGTTTTCCTTGGACTGCAAAGCGAAATAAGGTGGCAAGCTGCTCATCTCCAAACCTCCCACACATTCAGTCTTTTAAAGTATTCTTATACCAATTCAACGTTGAGTGTCTCTATATGGATTTTTGGCAGAGCAAGTTCCAACTGAAAGACAACTGGTTTTCAAAACCAGGCTCCAAATCAAAACACTAAACTGAGATTGGCATTGCTTGATCTGACTGAATAACAGCTTATCCCAGTGAAGCTGAAATATTTGTAGATGAAGGACTTTAAGGGCCAATACTTTCAATACTTTTAAATAACTGGGGGTTTTGTTTAAAAACTTCCCTCTGGATGTGATAACATCAGATTTAAGGTTATTGGCAGAGTTATTTTCCACCCAGGTGATTTGTGGAACTCACTGCTCAAAAGGCAGCAACCATCACCACTTTTAAAAATCTGGATCATCAGTGCCTGATGTTATGCAGCTTAATCTTCTGTGGACAAGAGCTGTGAAGTTAAATATATTAACATTATCTCTTTCTATTAAGCTGACATGGAGAGGATAATGCTTTACAATTTTGATCATTTATTCCTTTTCTGGGATTTGGGCGCTGCGAGGCTGACAGTTATTGCCCATCTCCAATTGCCCTGAGGCGGTGGTGATGAGTCACCTCCTTGAACTACCACAGTCCTTCTGGTGAAAGTACTCCTACAATGCAATTGGGGAGGGAGTTCCAGGATTTAGACCCAGTGACAATGAAAGAACACAGATATATTTCCAGATCAGGATGATGTGCAACTTGAAGGGAAGTGTTCCCATGCACCTGCTACCCTTGTTCTACTTGGTGGTAGAGGACATGGGTTTGGAAGGCACTGTCAGCGTAGTGTGGGCGAGTAACTGCAGTGTATTTTGTATATGATACACACTAGTACTCACAGTGCACCAGTGGAAGGAATGAATGTTTATAGTGGTGAATAGAGAACTAATCAAAGAGGCTGTTTGGTCCTAGATGACGTTAAGCTTCCTGATGGTGTTGAGATGGTGTACAACTTTACAGAATCCATTGCATCAAAAGTGGCAGCCCCCTTCAAAAGTGCACTGCCTTCAAGACACTGCTAAAGTTTCATAACTCCAGAGCTGTGTCATAAAGCAATATTATGACCAAAATAAATACAAACTCTAACAACGTAGTCAAACTAATATTACACTGCACCAATACCTAATTAGTGTGTTAGATTTCCCAAACTGAATTCCAATTAAAAAATAATAGTTTTGAATACTGTGTTAAAGGAACTGAACTACCTTTCTTCTTACTGTCTTCATCATCTGCCTCTGGAACTTTCTCCTCCAGATTCTCCGATATCATGGCTTCCTTGGATTCTGTTGCCGGCATTTCCTCTGTTTGCTGTTCTGCGCCATCTTCTTCCAACATGAAAGGCTTCTTCTTTTTCTTCTTCTTCTTGGTCATAGTGGGATCAAAAATCATCTGTTCGAGAGATAGCAGACACTTGATCAATCAGAGCTTCAGGACAATACTTAGCATGTTTAAAAATATTCTCTCAACTATTCATCCAAGAAATAATTAAGCTTGTTACAACTCAAGCTTAGCAAAGTTTGTATTTAAGCTCAGTACTTTTCTTCAAGTATTATTTAAATCTCAGAGTAAAAGGAAGTTGTAGCAATGAAATCAAAAACCACAAGAGCAGCAGTGCAGGAGATACTTGCCATTAATCCCCTGTATTTCAGTCAGTAAACTGGGACAAGGTTTAAAGACTTTGTGAACATAAATGTATGATTTTATTCCATCTGTGTCCTGTCTAAAATCAGCACCGTTTCTGAACCACGAAGGACCTCCAGTCAACAACAGCACTTAATACCCTTCAAACTTTATCAAGGGTAACAGTGGTATGGAAAATAAGTGAAAAAAGTAGGAAAGATTGATTCAGAGATTCAGACTACTAAAAGAAAATGCAAAACAAAAGGATTTTGCAAACACTGATCATGTACTATATCAAACATGAACATTACCATACAGGTCATGGTCATACAGGGCAGGTCATGCCTCACAAGCCTGATTGAATTCTTTGAGGATGTGACAAAACACATTGATGAGGGCAGAGCAGTGGATGTGGTGTATATGAACTTCAGTAAGGCATTTGATAAGGTTCCCCATGATAGGCTCATTCAGAAGGTCAGGAGGCATGGGATCCAGGGAAACTTGGCTGTTTGGATTCGGAATTGGCTTGTCCATAGAAGGCAGAGTGTGGTTGTAGATGGAGCGTATTCTGCCTGGAGGTCAGTGACCAGTGGTGTTCCACAGGGATCTCTTCTGGGACCCCTGCTCTTTGTGATTTTTATAAATGACTTTGATGAGGAAGTGGAAGGGTGGGTTAGTAAGTTTGCAGATGACACGAAGGTTGGTGGTGGTGTGGATAGTGTAGGAGGTTGTCGAAGGTTATAATGGGATATTGACAGGATCAGAGCTGGGCTGAGAAGTGGCAGATGGAGTTCAACCCGGAGAAGTGTGAAATGATACACTTTGGAAGGTTGAATTTGAAGGCAGAATACAGGGTTAATGACAGGGTTCTTAGCAGTGTGGAGGAACATTCCAGAAGCAGTAATTCTCACCAACCATCCAGCTTCAGCTGGTGAATCAGTGCTTCTATATGAGCAACACATGGAAATAGTACTGAACGCTCAGAAAGTAATCCTTACCAAGTACATCACCAAGAATGGCTGGTAGCACCACCACAAACCAAGCTGGAAATGTCCTGAAGGTCAATATCAGATAAAACACAGGATTAAAACTACTCAACCTTGTTATCACCAATCTACCCTTTGGTGATACATCTCTCCATAACAGCACAGCAAGAGTGAACACCAGAGTTCAGGTCACGTGGCACTACCAACGTGCTAAGTGGGACAGACACCGATCCAAACCGGGAATCTACAAGGTGCTGTGGACAAACAGCAGCAGAGAAGTAAACCAACACAGTCTGTAACTACAATTAAGCCAGAGATCAATCCTAGCTCATTAAGTGCAGAATCACATGCAGAAAGCAGCATCAGGTGCACTTAAAAGTGAGGCATGAACCTAGCAAACTACAATTACCCAACAAGTGAGAGGAACTGCTCTTGATATCAAGGCAACATTTGACGAAGTGTGGCATCAAGGAGGCCAAATAAGTGGACATCAAGGGATAAAACTTTGAAATGATTAGAGCCATACACCTCAAAGAGCATGGTTTTATTCATTGGAGATTTAATCATCGAAGCCTAAGGATATCACTGCAGGAGTTCATTAGAGCTGTCTTGGGCTCAGTCACCTTTTGCTGTTCCATCAATGACCTCATTCCCATTAGAAAAAGTGGGAGTAAGCCAGTCAGCTGGTCAAGCCTGCTCCATCAACAGTTCCAAGGTTGAAGTTCCCTATCAACACCATTTTCCTGTCCTGTCCTATCCTCATAGCTTTTGATTCCTCACACATCCTACAGTCTTTTGAAGGAACTCAGCAGGTCAAGCAGCATAAGGAATTGTTGATGTTTTGGGACAAAATCTTGCATCAAGTCCTGATGTAGGGTTTGACCTGAACCATTGACAATTCCTTTACCCCACTCCCCCACCCCTACAGATGCTGCTCAACCCGCTTGAGTTCCTCCAGCAGATTGTTTGTTGCTCCAAATCCGAGCATCTGTAGTGAATGAAACACAGAAAATAGGAGAAGGCAATTTGGTCCTTTGAGCCTGCTCTGCTATCCAGTATGATCACAGCTGATTATCTGTCTCAACACCATATTCCCACCATCTCCCCATTGTCCCTGATGCCTCTAAAAACAGAAAATAGTACAGATTAATTAAATGATTGAGCTGCCGCAGCCCCACAGGATAGAGTATTCCTAAGACTCACCACCCTCTAACTGAAGAAATTTCTCTGCAAATCAGTCCTCAAGGGTGAACACCTTACTTTGAGAGTGACACTTGGTTCTTGACCCTTCAGCCAGGCTTCATATCCTCCCCCACGTGCCTCTTAAGAATCCTGTACGTTCTGGTGGTCTCTCATCCTTCTAAACTCAAGAGGTAAAAGGGCAAGCCTGCTGAATCTCTCATTTGTCAGAGAGACTGTTCCAGAACCTGGTGAATCTCCTGGCGAGTACCAAGTCCTGATGCAGGGTTTTCACCTGAAACATCAACAATTCCTTTCCTCCCATAGATGCTAATCAACCCAGAGTTCCTCCAGCAGATTATCTGTTGCTCCAGATTTCAGCATCTACAGTCTATTGTCTCTCTCTCTCTCTCTGGTGAATCTTCATTTCACTTCCTCTAGAGTAAGTATATCCTTCTTTAGGAAAGGAAGCCAAAAATGTATACTGAAAGTAGTATACAAAATTATGAGAGGCATAGATAGAAATTGGGAAACTTTTCCCCAAATCAGATGTGTCTAAAACTAGAGGGCATAAGGTTACAGCAAGAGAAATTCAGAAGGGATGAGTGAATGTTCTTTTTCATCTAGAGGGAGCCTGGAACCTGGAATTCACAATGCCTGAGGTAATGGAGAAGGCAGGTACTCTCACCAAAAAATATCCAGGTAGCATTTGAATCACCAAGGTATAGTAGGCTATAGATCAAGCACCGGTAAATAGAATTAGTATAGATGGGTACTTGATGGTTGATGTTGACATAGTTGGCCAAAGAACCAGTTTCTCTCTGTATTAAGATGATACAAGCAGGAATATGTGTTGTGACAAATCAGCAAAAAGGCTTCAAGAGTATAGACATGCTAAATGAGTGAGCAACACATCAGATCGAATATAATGTGGGAAAACGTGATCCATTTTGGTTGAAAAATCAGTTTTCAGACTCACTAGCTTCTTTTGTAGTCTTTACTAAAATTGTTATTGCTTGTTTGGCTCTCTGGTGTTTCCCGACAAGCCTTTGTCTTCCCTGAATTCAAAATATTTGTTTCATTCCTCTGGTGATACTTTCTTCCTTATTGTAAATTCTCCCATCTGCATCAGTAATGGTCACACAGTTGACTGTGCTAGTCTTTTTCCATTTACATAGCTGGGAAGCTTGTAGTCTGTTTTTGTGTTTAGTCTCTCATTCTATTAAGTACACTGTACAATCTCCATGGATTGCAGCAAGTCAAGAAAGGTGGCTTACCATCTGAAAGATAATTCGAGATGGCAACACATGATGGCTTCACCAGTGAAACCAACCCACCAAAATGAATGGAAAAAAGTCAATCCGTATACAGATATTGGGAGAGGGTATATTGGGGGGGGGGGGGGGGGGGGCGTGGGCGGCATGGAGCAAATAACCAATGGAGCAAGGGGAGGCCAGGGAAGAGAGGTATGGGAAAGAGTAGGATGGGGGATTGGGAAGGTGGTAGAAATGGGGGAGGGGATGAGAAATTAAGAGTTGAGAGTGGGAAGCGGGAAGGTGGCGGCAAGGAGAGAGGTGGGAGCGGTGGGAAAGGGGAAGGGTGGTGGGGAAGGTGTCAGGGGGAAGGAAGGTGGTGGGGTAGAGGCGGGAGGAGGGGAAGGAGGTGGTGGCGGGGGAGATGGGAGCGGAGGAGAAGGTAGTGGGAGGAGAGGAGGGGTGGGGAGGGGTGGGAGGAGGGGTGGGGAGGGGTGGGAGGAGGGGAGGGGAGGGGTGGGGTGAGAGAGGGGGAGGGGTGGGGAGGGGGAGGGGTGGGGGGAGAGGAGGGGTGGGGAGGGGGAGGGGTGGGGGGAGAGGAGGGGTGGGGGGGAGAGGAGGGGTGGGGGGAGAGGAGGGGAGGGGTGGGGTGGGGGGAGAGGAGGGGAGGGGTGGGGTGGGGGGAGAGGAGGGGAGGGTTGGGGTGGGGGGAGGGTTGGGGTGGGGGGAGAGGAGGGGAGGGTTGGGGTGGGGGGAGGGGAGGGGAGGGGTGGGGTGGGGGGAGGGGATGGGGAGGGGTGAGGTGGGGGAGGGGAGGGGAGGGGTGGGGTGGGGGGAGAGGAGGGGAGGGGTGGGGTGGGGGAGGGGTGGGGGGAGAGGAGGGGAGGGGAGGGGTGAGAGGAGGGGAGGGGAGGGGAGGGGAGGGGGAGGGGAGGGGGAGGGGAGGGGAGGGGGAGGGGAGGGGAGGGGGAGGGGTGGGGAGGGGGAGGGGTGGGGAGGGGGAGGGGTGGGGGGAGAGGAGGGGAGGGGTGGGGGGAGAGGAGGGGAGGGGTGGGGTGGGGGGAGAGTAAGGTTCCGGCGGCGGGGAGCGGACAGCGAGCGGGGTGATCTGAAAACCAACCTGGCGTTGAGCCACCCCCACGCCGGGTCCTCCCTCGGACCCACCCAGGGACATCCTCCCGCGGGGCCCAGGGTCTGCCACCTCCCCCGAGACCCACGGGCGGCCGAGGCCCCGGAGCCCAGGGCCCACCCACCGCCGAGGGCCGGAGCGGCGGCGGGCCGCGGGCCACACGCGGGCCGGGTAGGCCTCAGGCTCCGCTCCGCCGCCTCACACACACACCCGGGCGCGGGGAGCCTGAAGCCGGGTCACCCATCCACGCCCCCCCGGCAGCGCAACCGGCCGGACCCACCTCGTCTCCAGACATGACGGCGCCTCCGGTGAGAATCCCCCCGCTCGCCGGCCGATTCCTGTCACCGCCAAAGGACGAGAGTACCGCCCGCACCCGAACCTGACAACGCCAGGGCCCGCCCTCGCCGGCACCTTC
Source organism: Pristis pectinata (assembly GCF_009764475.1). NCBI lineage: Eukaryota > Metazoa > Chordata > Chondrichthyes > Rhinopristiformes > Pristidae > Pristis > Pristis pectinata. The sequence continues at coordinate 42,443,247 of NC_067420.1, forward strand.
TCCTCACCATTGGTCAGCTTTGCACCATCCTCCATTTCCATTGGTTTAATCCTTTGCCTGTCAAATTACGTCATGTGGGCGACAGCCATCAAGCGGGATCCAGTAACATTGCATCATCTTTCCTCTGCAGTTCGGGCCAGTACTGCGCATGTGCTGGCCCAAAACATGTTAACGCATGCGCACATGTCGTATTATTGCTGAAGTGCAGGAGATTTTGTTGCCCCGGAGTTGGTGAAGTTTTTCTGTGAATAAACTCATCCAACAAGAATCTGGGCTGATATTCTGGAATCAATGCAAAGAGCAGGCGTGCTCTAAGCTTTATTTTAGGTCATCTTTGCCACATGTGCCTTAAGAATGCTATCTGACATCAGTGCTATGCTATGGAACTTCCTGTAAGGATGCTGGAAACAGTGAATTACAGCAAATCAGCAGGAAATAAAGGCTTCATAGATTCACAGAATGGTTTCGGTTAAAAACAGAGACCATTCAGAGTCAAGAACAAATTGGCTCTGTGCAAGAGCAATCCAGCAGTCCACCCCTGCCCTCTCCCCAAAGCCCTGCAAATTGTTTCACAGTTCTTTTTGGTAAATAAAAGAATTGGGAAATCGGTTTATTATTGTCACATTACTAAGGTACAGTGAAAAACTTGTTTGGCAATGCCATCCATACAGACAATTTCATTACAACAATGCATTGAGGTAGTACATGGGCGAACAATGCAGAATAAAGTGTTACAGTTACAGAGAAAGTGCAGTGCAGGTAGATTGTGAGGTCAAAAGTCCATCTTCTCATACTAGGGGACTATTCAATAGTCTTACAACAGCGGGATAGAAGCTGTCCTTGAGCCTGGTGGTACGTGTTTTCAGACTTTTGTATCTTTTGCCCAATGGGAGGGGGGGGGGGGAGAAGAGATTTGAACACTACATTTGTATCTGACTCGACTTTCAGCCCTAGCAGTCATTTCAGAACCCAACCATTTGTTGTTTTCACATGTCACTTTTGATTCTATTGCCAATCACCTCAATTCAAGATCCCCAAGTTCTTGATCCCTCCTTCAACAGGAAAACTTTCTCTCAGCAACAACCAACTTGCTGGAGGAACTCAGCAGGTCGAGCAGCATCTGTGGGGGGAAAGGAATTGTTGACGTTTCAGTTCAAGACCCTGCATCAGGACTGATGTTCTTTCTGCTCTGTTTACACCTTTTTAAGGAGTTTTTAAAAACTTGTCAGGTCCCTGTACAGCCTCTTCTGTTCCAAGGAGAAAAACCCCAGCTTCTCCAGTCTAGTTGAATAACTAAAGTCCTTTGTCCCTGCAATCATTTTGGTAACCCTCTCTGCACCCTTTCTAAAGTCTTCACAACTGTCCTAAAGTGTGGTGCCCAAAACTGGATTCAATACTCCAGCAGTGGCCAAACCGGTGTTTTATGAAGATACAAGAGATTCTGCAGATGCTGGAATCTGGAGCAACACACACAAAATGCTGGAGGAACTCAGCAGGTCAGGCAGCTGATGTCACCCAGTCCTGATGAAGGGTCTCAACCTGAAATGTTGACTGTTTATTTCCCTCCGTAGATGCTGCCTGACAAGCTGAGTTCCTCCAGCATTTTGTGTGTGTTGCGGTGTTTTATGAAGGTTCATCATGAATTCCTTGAGATGAGATGAGAGATGAGATGAGATGAGGTGAGATATCTTTATTAGTCACATGTACATCGAAACACACCGTGAAATGCATCTTTTGCGTAGACTGTTCTGGGGGCAGCCCACAAGTGTCGCTACGCTTCCGGCGCCAACATAGCACGCCCACAACTTCCTAACCCGTACGTCTTTGGAATGTGGGAGGAAACCGGAGCACCCGGAGGAAACCCACACAGACACGGGGAGAACGTACAAACTCCTTACAGACAGTGGCTGGAATAGAACCTGGGTTGCTGGCTCTGTGATAGCGTTACACTAACTGCTACACTACTGTGCCTGCCCTACACCTTCCAGAGGTTATTTATCTGAAATGGAAATATCTGTCAGATTTCTGGAGCAACAACCAAGCTCTTGAAATCTATGCCTCTGTTTATAAAAGCCCAGGATCCCACATGGTTTTTAACTATTTTCTCATAATCTGCCTGTCACTTTCAATAAGCGACGCACTCATCGGTCTGTTCTTTCACTTTTAGAATTGTGCCCTTGAATTTATATTGCCTCTCCACATTCTTCTTCACAAAAGGTAATACTTCATATTTCTCTGCATTAAATTTCATCAGCCTGTTCACCCATTGCGCCAGTTTGTCTATATTTCCTTGAAATTTATTACTTGCAGTTCACACCTTTAAGTTTTGTGTCATCTGCACAACTTGCATTTACACAATGCTGTTATCACAGTAAAATCATCCTAAAGTTCTCCACAAAGGGAGATCACCAATCAAAAATTGACTGTGTACCACACAAGAAAATATTTGTTACTTGACATAAGAAGGTTCAGCACCAAGGTTTACTGTTCTATTGGGAAAGACAGTTGAGATGAGATTTGATAGAGGTGTACAAGATTATGATTATTATCAATATAAAGAGAGGGAAGGTGTTCCCAGAAGTGGGGGATGTAAGAATTTTCTTTTATGTAGTTAGAATCTGGAATTCACTGCAGAGCGATCAATCAGGGAATCCAAAAGGGAAGTGGGCAGGCAGTACGGGACTGAGAGTGAAAGAAGGGACCAATGGGGTTGCTGTACATAGAGCTAGCACTGAAACAATAGGCTGAGCAGTCCCCTCCTGTACGGTGACAGTTCTGTAATTTTAGGGCGGATAGATAATCCCTTGATCGAAAAGGCAGGTTTAAGGAGCATGTTAAATAAAATAGAAACAGCAAGGTTCAGAAAGGGAATTCTAGAACTTAGTCTTGGTGGCCAAAGCAACAGCTACCAATACTGGAATGATTAAACTGAAGGATCATATAGACCTTGAAGGATAATAGCATTAGAAAAAGACTTATTTAAAAGTGCTTTACCCAGCCCTTTCAGGGTGCTCTGAACCACACTTTACAGCAGGTGCTTTTCAAGTGCAGACACTATTATAATCTAGGAAATAATGCAAACTAATTGCACACAGCAAACTCCACAAAACAGCAATGAGATGATAATTGAATAGTCTCTTTAATAATGTCGTAACAAGACTGAGAAAAGGTTTCCTGCTGCTCTTTTTTAGCTGTGATTCCAGATGGTAGCTCAGTCTAACATCTTGAATGTCTCATTCACTTAATAGAAGGGCGTATCTCCGGCAATAGAACAACCCTAGAGTAGAGTCATCGAGTCACACAGCAAGGAAACAGGCCCACCACATCCACGCTGACCAGTCTTCCAGTACTTGGCTCCAGCCTTCAATACGTAGGCATTGGTCCCAGCCTTCAATACCTAGGCATTGGTTCCAGCCTTCAATACCTAGGCATTTCAACTGCTTGTCTAGGCACCTATTAAATGACGTCAATGACTCTGTTTCCATCAGCAGTGCATGCATTCAAGATACCAACCATTCTCTTGGTGAAAATAGTCCCCCTTAGTTCCCCACTAAATCTCTTACCCCTTTTCCTTAAATCTACGTCCTCTAGTTTAATTCAGCTCTGACAAAGGGAAAAGATTCCTACAATCTACCCTACCTATCCCCCTCATAATTTTATATACCTCAATCATATCCCCTTTTAATCTCCTTCTCTCCAGGGAAAACTAACTTATCTTCTCCAGTCTCTCCTCATAACAAAGATGCTCCAATCCAGGCAACATCCTGGTGGATCTCCTCTGCACCCTCTCCAGTACCATCACATCTTTCCTATTGTGTGGTGACCAGAACTGCACACAGGACTCCAGCAGAGGTCTGACCAATGTTTTATAAAGTTGGAGCATAACCCCACTGTTCTTGTATTCAATGCCTGACCAATGAAGGCCAGTATCCTATATGCCTTCTTAACCACATTATTTACCTGCATTGCCACCTTCAAGGATCTTTGGATTTTCACACCAAGGTCCCTCTGTTCCTCAGTGCTCCCTAAGACCTTCAAGGTATATGTTGTCACCTCATTCGTACTCCTAAAATGCATCACCTCACTTTTATCAGGATTAAACCCCATCCACCATTTCTCAGTCCATTTTACCAACATGTCACTATCACCCTGCAGCCTAAGACCCCCCTCCACACTGTCAACAACTCCACCAATCTTTGTGTCATCTGCAAACTTACTGATCCTGCCTCCCACATCCACATCCAAATCATTCACATACATTACAAACAGCAAGGATCCCAGTACCAATCCCTGTGGAACACCACTAGTCAAAGGCACCCAATCACAAAATCAACCCTCTACTATCACCCTCTGTCTGTTTGGATCCAATTTGCCAACTTACCCTGGATCCCACTGGCCTTAACCTTTTCAATCAGTCTCCCATGTGAAGTCCATAATCAATACAGCTTGTTACCTCCTGAAAAAATTCAGTCAGATTGGTCAGACAGGATCTGCCCTTGACAAAGCCATGCTGACTACCTCTGATTATTCCCTGCCTTCCCAAGTGATCAATAATCCTGTCCCTCAGAACCTTTTCCAATAATTACCCTACTATTGATGTTAGACTCTTAGGCCTATAATCACCAGGCTTTTCCCTGCTGCCCTTCTTGTAAAGGGGGATCACATTTTCCATCCTTCAGTCACCTGGTATCTCACCTGTGTCCAGTGGAGATGTAAAAATCACAGCCAGAGTACTGAAGTCTCTTCCCTTACCTCCCATACCATTCTGGGATCAATCTCACCTGGCCCTGGGAATTCATAGACCTTTAAGCCTGCTAAGTATTGGGTACCTCCTCTTTATTTATGGAGACATGCATTAGCATTTCCCCTTCACTGAGTTCTCCAACTATAATGTCTGTTTCCTTCATGAGTAAAGATTGAAAGTATTCACTTATACCTTCTGGCCCCACACACAGAATGTCCCCGCTGTCCCCAATGGGCCCTACTCTTTCCCTGGTTATTCTCTTGTCTTTAACATAGTTATATACTGCCTTAATCCTTTCTGCCAGTGATATTTCATGATCCCTCTTTGAACCATAAAACCATAGAACACTACAGCATAGAAAACAGACCACTCGGCCCTTCTAGTCTGTGCCGAAACTTTATTCTGCTAGTCCCATTGACCTGCACTTGGTCCATAACCCTCCAGACCTCTCCCCTCCATATATCTATCCAACTTATCCTTAAACCTTAAGAGTGAGCCTGCATTTACCACACTCCCACCACTCTCTGAGTGAAGAAGTTCCCCCTAATGTTCCCCCTAAACCTTTCCCTTTTCACCCTAAAGCCATGTCCTCTCGTACTTATCTCTCCCAAACTAGGTGAAAAGAGCCTACTCACATTTACTCTGTCTACACCCCTCATAATTTTGTAAACCTCTTATCAAATCTCCCTCATTCTTCTACACTCCTTCCTAATTTCTTTTCTAAGTGTCTCCCTACACTTTTTATATTCTTGTTGGACCTTCCCTATCTTTAGTTCTTTACACCTGTTACTTGCTTCATTTTTTCTTTTTATCCAGCCCTTGATGTCACTCAACAGCTAGGGTTCCCTGTATTTGTTACCCTTGGCTTTCATTTTTACAGGAACATGATGGCTCTGAGCTCTTGCTATCTATCCTTCGAATGCTTCCCACCATGCGAATGTAGACTTACCGGCAAATAGGTGCTCCTCGTCTTCCTTTCCCGAGTCCTGTCTTATTTTAACGTAGTATTGGCCGGGCTGTCAGCCTCGATCTCTTTGTACTCATGACCTTGGGCACTGAATTTGGAACCTTCTGATTCAGCAAGTGTCCTGACTGGTTGCATCACGGTCTGGTATGGTAATTTGAATGCGCAGGAATGTAAAAAGCTGCAGAGTGGTGGACTCTGCCCAATACATCACGGGCACATCCCTCCCCACCATCGGGAGTATCTACAGGAGGTGCTGCCTGAAGAAGGCAACATCCATCATCACAGATCCCCACCATCCAGACCATGCCATCTTCTCACAGCTACCATTGAGCAGGAGGTACAGAGCCTGAAGTCCCACCACCAGGTTGAAAAACAGCTACTTCCCTTCAAACATTCAGTTCTTGAACCAACCAGTACAACCCTAATCACTACAGTTTAGCAACACTGTGACCACTTTGATCATTTTGCACTAAAATTGACTTTTTTTGTTCTAATTGTGTTTTTTCTTGTAAAAATTGTGTATAATTTTTGTTTGTTATGTTTTTCTTGTGAATGCTGCTTATCTGATGCTCTGTGCCTGTGATGCTGCTGCAAGTAAGTTTCTCATTGCACCTGTGCACACATGGACTTGTGCTGATGACAATAAACTTGACTGACTTTTTGATTTTGACTACCAATCATGCCACAGCTGATATAGGAAGGAAAATACAGGCACAGGGAAAGGCAATGTCACAGAGAGATTTGTCAACAGGGTTTTGGATGACCTCTTGTTTATAAAAGAGGAACAGGGAAGGTCAGCCAGAAGTGCACAAAAGTAGTTAAAAAGCAACAAAGGCATGGATGAGGCTTCCAACAACAAAATGAGTTGAAGAAATGTATTCAAATGATGTTGTGGATGCATTGTTATGGCTTGAAAGTGTTGCTTGAAGCTTATCTTGAGTAAAGGTTGTGAACAGTACAAACAAAGGGTCTCAACCCGAAATGTCAACTGTCCTTTCCCTCCGTAAATGCTGCCTGACTGGCTGAGTTCCTCCAGCAGTTTGTTTTTTGCATGTGAACAGTCTGGTTCATTTTCAATCAGGTGCCAGGTGGCTAGGGAACAAAGATTTTATGAATAGGACTAAAGTCAGAAGCTTGGCAATAAGCAGTTGTTTATACTGTTTAAGGAAAGCTGTGGACTTATTTGAGGGACTACAATACATTCAAGACTTTAGAGAAGACAGGGAGTTTGGAGATGGGATGGCAGTTTGCAAGGATAGATTAGGTGGTGGTGGTGGGCGGTATTTTAAATTTACTCATCTGCAGGATGTGGACATCAGTATTTATGGTCCATCCCTATTTACCCTGAATCAACCAGTTTGTTGGGTCTGGAGTCACATTCGGCACAACATTGTGGGCTGAAGGGCCTGTATTGTGCTGTACTGTTCTATGATTCTATGATTGAGGATAGAATGGATAAGGATGGCAGATTCCCTTCCCTGAGGGACATCAGTGAACCAGGCAGGCTTTTGCGACCACCAGCATTGTCACTCAGACTAGTTTTAAAAATTCTGTGTTTAATTGAATTTAAACTCCTGTACTACAAGGGTGGGATTTGAACTTGCATCTCTCAATCAGAGATCTAGAAGGAAGCTCCTCAGACTATTGTGCCTGTGCCAGCTGTTCGAAAGACATTTTCCAATAGTCTCAGTCCCCTGTCTGCATGTATATATCTAATTCCCATTTCAGTTCTATTGAATAGGCTGTTGTCGTCTTTTCTGGCAGCACATTCTAGATCATAGAAATTCACTGCTTCAAATAAAAATCTTTTCATCTCACTTTGATTTTTTATTGTAAGTTTCCTTAAATCCAAATCCTTTGGTTGCAGATCCTTCTGCCAATCATCATCAAAATTCTTCATTATATTGAACAATTCTATTAACAATCTTCTTGAGATTTACTCTAAGATCTTCTCCAGTCACTTTCTAATACATCTCTTTTGCACTCTCTTGCTAAAGCCTAGACATTCTTCTTAAACAGTGTCCAGAACTGAACATGATACTCCAGCTGAGACCACACCAGTAATTAGAAAATGGTTTAGCTGAATGCTCTTTATTTTGTAGGCTGTGGACTGTTGACATAACCATGGCACAATGACATCCAGGAAGCTGAGGAAAGAATACAACTGCCAGAAATAAACAGAATAATTCATGGAGGCACCTGAGTGGAATAAAATTTTATTTCCATTTCTGAGACAGGATTTCACCACCTTGTGATTTTTTTTACTTGTAAACTCTTGACTTAATGCTTCCAATGGATTTGCCACAGGGAGATAGAGTAGCACAGGCCTGCATTCTTTAGAGTTTACAATGAGAGTGATCTCATTGTAATTTACAAAGTGCTTCCATTGCTCGACAGGGTGGATACTGGGAGGATGTTTCCACCGGCCATGGAGATTAAAACTGCAGTGGGCACAGACTCAGAATAAGGTGTAGGCTTTTTAGGACTGACAGGAGAAGAAATTTCTTCACCAGGAGGGTAGTGGATCTTTAGAATTCTCTCCCCTGAATGGCTGTTTCAGCTTTTGAGGATTATGTGTTTGGTAATTGCCGACAAAACACCTACTCCAGGCAAACACTTTCAACTAATAGTTCAAAGTCAAAGTCAAGTTTATTGTCATAAGCACAAGAACACGTATGCATAGGTGCAATGAGAAACTTACCTGCAGCAACATCAGAGGCACATAGCATCACATAAGCAGCATTCACAAGAGAAACATAACTTAAACATAAATTATACACAATTTTTACAAGAAAGAACACATTTAGAACAAAAAAAAGTCCATTTTAGTGCAAAGTGATCAAAGTGGTCAAGTGTTGCTATGTTCAAAATAGCTTCATAGTTTCGAAATAGTTTGTGGGCACAGTTTTATGGGATGAGGAGAAGGCGGGATAGTGGCATGTGAAAGTGAGGATGGAATTTGAGGAGCTTACATTAATATCCACTAAAATTCAACGTACAAGTTGGATATAACAGACGAATCTTAGAGCTTGAAGCCTTCTCCCTTGTTCTCAGGTCCAAGAGTCACACTGCTGATGGGCTCATTGCTTGTAAAATGTAGATGTTCTGAGAGGGTGATGGTTTATCTTCTCCTTGAACCACTTCAGTTCTTGTGCGGATGATGCTCCCACACTGGTGGAAAATAAAAAAAAGTAAAAGATTTTGCAATAAAAACAAAAAAAATGCCAGAAACATTCAGTGGGTCAGGCAGAAGCAGAGTTAGTAGTCATTCATCAGGTCAATGTTCTGTTTTTATTTCAGATTTGCAACATCTGCAGTTTTTTCTTCTCAAGGATTTTGGATTGGGGCCAATGTTGGGCTTATGGATGGGCAGAACTTCTCTCACCACCCCCACCAGGAGTGGATAACTGGGCAAAATACCAAAGACAAACTTTAATGGGTAGTATGTCTGTCTGCTGTACTTTGATAAGGTGCCCTCCCCTACTAACCCCACCAAGACTGGATCAGGGTCAGGGTCAAAGATCATAGGATTATGTCCTTAGATTTCACTGGTGAGTTGGAATATTATTGGACACCATCCATTTGGATGTTAAGAAACTATTTCCAATGACTCTACATGTGGGTTTGGACTGGAACTCGAGGTCAGGCAGCATCCGTGGAGGGAAATTGACAGTTAATGTTTTGGATCCAGATGAAGGGTCTCAACCTGAAACGTTCACTGTCCAGTTCCCTCCACACATGCTGTCTGACCCGCTGAGTTCCTCCAGCAGATTGTTTGTTGTTCCAGATTCCAGCATCTGCAGTCTCTCTTGCCTTCAGGTATCATCTGTTTCTGTGCATAAAACTGGAACCACAAGCCAATTAGTGTAGGAGTTCTGTGGCATTAGTATGAATCAAATCAATAGAATTTTTGTAACACTGATTTTTAAAAAATCCTCAACAGAAAATATTCCTGTGTGACATCAGTACTCTCAATAAATTAACCAAAGCTTAAAAATCCAGTATATTGGAGTGTAGAATGTCCATGGACTTGATGTTGGGAGCACAATAAAATACTAAGTACATCACATTTGTACAAATGGAACCAGAAACTGCAGTTTCATTTGGACCACGAAGTGTAAACTATTATCTTCAGGTACCACATGTCATAGTGTTCTCAGTTCATGCCCCACTCTAGAAATATGAGCATTTAATCCCAATCGACAGCCCCGGTGGAGTATTGAGGCGATGCTACATGATCGCAAGTGTTGGTTTTCAGATGCGACATTAAACCAAGATCCCTTATGCTCTCTCAGGTGGATTCAAAAGAAGAAATACAGGTCACTAACAAATCACTGTGAGAGTTCCATGCAATGTACTTTGCCCACCTACCTTCCATGTAACCTTCTCAAAAATTCAAATCTGATCAGATACAACTTCCTTTTAACAAAACCATGCTGACTGTTCCTGATTAGTTGGTGCTTTTCTAAATGACTAGTGCCATTCCTTCCAATAACTTACTCATTGCTACTGTTAGGTTGACTGGTTTATTTACTATTACCTAGTTAACTCCTTTATCCCTTTTTAAACAGCAGTACCACATTGGCATCCCCCAGCATCATGTTTAGAGCCAGGCAGGATTTGGAACATAATGGTCAGTCTTATTTTTCTTAACATTTCACCCAGGACTGCTGATTTCAAAGATACTAATCTGTTAATAGTTCCTCTCCCACTGTATTTATCCCATACAACACTTCACAGATCTCCTCCTTAACTACAATATCTGCATCATTCTCTTCTTTTGCGAAGACAATGCCAAATTTACATTGAGAACAATATCCATGTTTTCCACTCCATAAACGATTCCATTTTGTCTTCAATAAATCCTATTCTTTCCCCTCTTTGCCCTTCATGTATTTAGAAAACATCTTTGGGCTTTCTTTGGTTTTACTTGCCATCTTTTAGGTTTCATCCTCGATTTCCCATCCCTTTCCAATCTTACCCCTCCTCTTTCTACACTCCTCTGGAATCTCTGCAGTATTCAGCTCTAGGTATTTAACACAATGTTCCCTCTGTGGCATTATTCCACCTTGAGATCCAGGGGGAATGTGAATTTGGGAGACACACTTCTTTAATTGCTGGGATCATAATCTGAACACTTACTATCTCTTCCTTCCATGTCCTGCATCCCTTTGGCACTGATTACCTTCCAATACACTCTGGCCGGCGGAAAATGACTGAAGAAGGATATCTTTCCATCCCACAATTACTAAATTGGATGTCAGGTTACCAAGATTAGCCCTACAGTCATATATTCCATGTCTCAGCAAATAAAGGTGCCTTTTTAAAGCATTTATTGAACTGTCCTGCTGCCTTTATGGATCTGTACCCATACCTTCCAAGGTCCCCCTGCTCCCAACACACTGCTTGGTATCCTCCCATTCACTGTGTCTTCCCTCGGAGAAACAAGAGACTATAGACGCTGGAATCTGGAGCAACAAACAATCTACTGGAGGAACTCAGCGGGTCGAGCAGCATCTGTGGGAGGAAAGGAATTGTCAATGTTTCAGATCGAAACCCTGCATCAGAACTGGATATCCTGATATAGGGTCTTAACCCCAAACATCGATAATCCACTTCCCCCCACAGATGCTGTTTGACCCGCTGAGTTCCTCCAGCAGATTGTTGCATTGTATCTTTGTTTGCCTTGTTCTACCACAAATACGCCTCCTCATGCTTCTCTGGATTAAACTCCATTTGCCACTTTTCTGCCCAACTGACCTGATCATCTATACATCATCCTGTGGTCCGAAGCTTTCCTCCTCCCTAAATGAAAATTAAAAAGAAAACTGAAGATGCTGGAAACCTGAAGTAAAAATAAAATGCTGGAAACAATCAGCAGGTCAGGCAGCATCTGTGGAAAGAAGAACACAGTTAATGTTTCAGATCTGAGACCCTTCGTCAAAACTGGGAAAGAGAAAAGTTAAGTAAGTTTTCAGAAGCAGGGAGGGAGTGGGAGGGAGGGGTAGAACAGTGGGTATATCCTTGATAAGGGGAGACCCTGTGAGTTAATGTGACTGTTAGAATCTGATCTTGCATGACTTGCTAAGTTTTTCCAGCACTTTCTGGTTTTACTTCCTCCTCACTGTTAACTATGCAGCTAATCTTTTTTCCAAAAATGTGACTTTCTTTATCATGCCCCCGCAGTTCGATCAAAATCAACAATACACTTCACATAAAGCAAGGGACCAAGCACCGAAGCCTGTGAAACCCCATTGATAATTGTCTTCTAGACACAAGATACAAGATATTTATTTATTAGTCACATGTACATCAAAACACACAGTGAAATGCATCTTTTGCGTAGAGTGTTCTGGGGGCAGCCCACAAGTGTCGCCATGCTTCCAGCGCCAACATAACGTGCCCACAACTTCCTAACCTGTGCATCTTTGGAATGTGGGAGGAAACCGGACCACCCGGAGGAAACCCACACAGACACGGGGAGAACGTACAAACTGTGTACAGACAGCAGCTGGAATTGAACCCTGGTCGCTGGCGCTGTAATAGCGTTACGCTAACCGCTACACTACTGTGCCTGGAAATTGATAGGGTAGATGATCCGTCTTTTCTCTGGGGTAGGGGAGTCTGTACATTTAAGGTGAGAGGGGAAAGACTTAAAGGCGTTCTGAGGGGCAGGTCTTCCACACATTGGCCTTTGCTTCCTGTCACTGGGCCAATTTTGGATCCAATTTTATATTCTCTCATGGATCGCATGAGCTTTTACTTTCCTCACAGGTCTGCCAGCTGGGACCTTGTTAAAAACTTTGCTAAAATCCATATAGAGCACTTTAAGTGCACTTCCCTCATTAAATATCCTTGTTACCCCCTCAAAGAATTCAATTGTTAGTCAAACACAACACCCCCTTAACAAGTCCATGCTGACCAAACCTGATTAATCAGTTTCTTTCTTTATTAGGCCTTCAGCCTAATTCATCCACACTGGCTAGTCCCATTTGCCTGTGCTTGACCCATATCCCTGTAAACCTTTCCTATTCATGTAACTGTCCAAATGCCTTTTAAATGTCATAATTGTACCCACCTCTACCATTTCCTCTAGCGGCTCGTTCCATATACTAGCCTCTGCAATGGGAAGATTGCCCCTCAGGTCCCTTTTAAGTCTTTCCCCTCTCATTTTAAACCCATGCCCTTGCATTTTTTACTCTCCTACCCTGGGGAAAAGACCTTGGCTATTCACCTTATCAGGAAAAAAATAGTCTTAGCCTATTCAGCTTCTCCTTATAACCCAAACTGCCCAGTCCCAGTAACATCCTCATAAGTCATTTTTGCACCCTCTCCAGTTTAGTGACATCCTTCCTCTCGCAGGTCAACCAGAACTGCACGCAGTACTCCAAATGTGGCCTTACCAATGTCTTATACAGCTTAACATGACGTCCCAACTCCTGTACTCAATTAATTTCACATACTTGCTCTTCAATCTCCCTTTCACTGTCGGTCTATTGTATGCATACACTATTGAGACTGATTCTTCCAAGCTCCCAGAATATAAATGTCAGTTCATCAACGCATCACAAAATTGCAGCAGAACTTCTTGCTGGAGAAATTCTTCTTGGTCACTAACACTAATTGGATGTGTGGCAGGTGAGAAACACAAACCTCTCACAAGAAGGGCTTGGCAACACCCTTCTTCTCTCCAGGCAAAGTTTACTGGATCTTGTAATCCAGGTTGACTCCTGTAGTATGAAAGGCCAGGGGTCAGATGACAGTGACAACACTACTGACCCCCATGGTCAGACGATAGCATTGCCTATCAGGTCGGAAGCTATACCACTGTCAATCAGGGGTCTGGCTCTGCCCCATTAGGTAAACACCTTTGTCCTTGCTGGGCCACCCAGCTCCCCAGCAGCATAAAAGTGCTGCATGTTTGGTTTTTCTTCCTCTTTTTGTCTCCGAGGATGTTGAGGTAAGCCGTGCACTACTCCAGGGCAGTTAGTTAAGGACTCCCGAGACCAAAGAGCCAATGTTTGTCCAGAATCAGGGTGTTCAAACATTGTATTGTTTATTCCTTGATCATTTGTACCCAGTTATTGTGTGTGTGTGTGTGTGTGTGTGTGTGTGTGTGTGTGTGTGTGTGTGTGTGTGTGTGTGTGTGTGTGTGTGTGTGTGTGTGTGTGTGTGTGTGTGTAGCGCTTTTCCTCCACATTCATGATCTCCTACTTAAGAGTGTGCGAGTGTGCGAGTGTGCATCTGTTCCCATTCATTCTGTCCTCGCGTTTGTCTTTGTTAATAAACCACTTTTAAATTACAAAGACTGTGTGTCCAGACCTTTATCTTTAAGATACCAGAAGAACCTTTCTCACAACAACTCCCACCCGGGTAATAACCAAGTGCTCATTCACCTTACTTTCAAGATTAGATGGGATCATGTGTTTCCAATCTAGTACCAATCAGCCAAAGGCTTGATAGGTGGTATGTAAATGTAAGTGCTATTCCTCTGATGTTGCCCCTGATGTTCCCATCTTTCCCACTACTGGCTTCTTTCGTCTGTTTCTACTCCAGTGAAATGTCTGGGATTATTTCAAAGGTCCTATATTAAACGTGAGTTATTGTTTTGATAATATTACCATTCACAAACTTTGTCCCAAATGTACAGGTATTTTCTTGCAATCTTTTTTCATTTCTTTTCCAAAGCTCGGCGAGGTAAATGGTTTAGTCATGCCTGTCATTTGGTGGTGTTTGGCTCAAATGACCCTTCTTTACATGTCAGCCTACATGGTTAAGTGTCAGCTAACTGCTTGATTGTGGTCTGTGTTATTCTCTACCCTTAGATGCCATCTACACAAGTGCATTTACTGCCGAAGATAAGGAGCTTGAAAGCCTGGATGACCAGACTCAAGAACAGCTTCTTCCACACTGTTAGGCTCCTGAACTAATCAAAGAGAAACAAAGGACTGCAGATGCTGGAATCTAGATGAAAAACATGATGATGCTGGAGGAACCCAGCAGACCAGGCAGCATCCGTGGAGAAAAGCAGGTGGTCAATGTTTCGGGTCAGGACCGTTCTTCAGGACTGAAGATAGGAAAAGGGGAAGCCCAATATATGGGAGGGAAAAACAGAGCAGTGATAGGTGGACAAAATAGGGGAGGTGGGGTGGTGATGGGTAGATGCAGGTAAGAGATAGTGATAGCAGGTGCAGGGGAGGAGGGGAGCGCAGATCCACTGGGGGATGGGTCAAAGGCAAGGAGAGAGAGGAAAAAAGAAGGTAAAAAAAGAGAGATAGGCTCAGAAAGAAGAGAAGAAGCCTGGTGGTAGTGGGGGGGGGGGGAAGGGAGGTGGGGGTTACTTAAAGTGGGAGAATTCAATGTTCACGCCATTAGGCTGCAAGGTTCCAAGATGGAAAATGAGGTGCTGTTCCTCCAGTAGGCGCTTGGAATTCTCCTGGCAGTGGGGGAGGCCGAGGACTGACATATCAGTGATAGTGTGGGAGGGGGAGTTGAAGTGAATTGGGAGTTGAATGTTCCACCAACAACTTCCTCAAACCCACAGACTCCCACAGCCGCCTCGATTACAGCTCCTCCCACCCTGTCTCTTGCAAGGACCCGATCCCTTTTTCTCAATTTCTCCGCCTCCACCACATCTGTTCCCATGACGAAGCTTTCCACTCCAGGACATCCGAGATGTCCAACTTCTTTTCTAACCGGGGCTTCCCCCCGACTGTGGTCGGGAGAGCTCACACGTGTATCTCTGCCATTTCCCGCACCTCCACTCTCACCCCCACCCCTCCTAGACCCAACAGGGACAGGGTCCCCCTTGTCCTCACATCTTATCCCACCAGCCTATGTATCCAACACATCATTCTCCGCCACTTCTGACATTCCAACGGGACCCCACCACCAAGCATATCTTCCCCTCCCCACCCCTTTCTTCCTTTTGCAGGGACCGCTCTCTCCATGACTCCCTGGTTCACTCCGCACCCCCCACCCCACCCCCACCACCCATCTCGCTCCCACCCTGGGAACTTACCACTGCCCCCCCCCAATAGGTGCAACACCTGCCCCTACACCACCTCCATCCAGGGAGCCAAACAGTCCTTTCAGGTAAGGCAGAGATTCACCTGCACCTCCCTTAATATCATCTGCTGCATTCGGTGCTCCAAGTGTGGCCTCCTCTACATTGGTGAGACCAAACGCAGACCGGGTGACCGTTTCACAGAACACTTGCGCTCCGTCTGTAACCGCGACCTGCATCTCCCCTTGCTAGTGCTTTTCTTCTGAACCAATCACCTCTTTCACATCCCCTTCCCAGTGATGCTGCCACGTTCTCCAACCGTTGATTCTACCTCTTCCATTATTGTTATTTTTGTATTTCTTTTTGCACAACTTCAGTTTGCACCACAATCCTTAGCACCATTCTGTTGTTTTGGGCTCACTGCTGTAGTTACTGCTGTATTTATTATTACCATGTATACTGTTTACTCTGGAAGCTTCACATGAGCAAGGCACCCTGGTGTACATGACAATAAACTAATCAGAATCTGAATCTGAAATGATCAGGAATTGTGGCTAAAGAGTAATTGTGCAAAGGGGCCCATGCAGTGCAAGCCTGGTGTCAAAGTTGGCTGCAGTCCCATCCTTGGTCAATGTAGCCCAGCTCCTCATGGCCTAAAGCAGCTAAACTCTCAGCAGAGGATTAAGAAGTGAGGGAAACAATGTTTGAAAAGTTGATTGTATGAGTGCAAGCTGTAGTGATGTGTTGAATGGAATCTCTACGAGTTTACACTCAGATATATTATGCTGCTGAGATAATCATTCCCTCCACTGCTGAC
Source organism: Pristis pectinata (assembly GCF_009764475.1). Lineage (NCBI taxonomy): Eukaryota > Metazoa > Chordata > Chondrichthyes > Rhinopristiformes > Pristidae > Pristis > Pristis pectinata. The sequence goes on from NC_067420.1 coordinate 42,459,781, forward strand.
TGCACTGCCCACAGTCCACCACAGGCACTATACAAACTCACATAGCTCCTTCATCAGCACCTCCCAAACATGCAAACACTCCCAGGTAGCAAGGCAAAGGCAGCTGATACTCCGTAACTTTTCCTCTAAACCACACACCTTTATCCCAGCATCCTGGGAGCACCTTCAGCAGAAGGGCCACAATGATTCAGGAAGCTGACTCCTACCACATTTCTCAGGGGTGGATGGGATGGATACAAATACCAGTGACACTTTCATTTCATGAACATGTTTATACATTTAGTGCAACACACTGAGTTCTGTATGTTCTTCATCCAGCTCGGTTTTGTACTAACTCCGCACTAATTTTGCATTCTGTATATACTGTTTTTTGCACTATTTGTACTTGCACAATATTTTTGTCTGTGTTTATTGTATGTCCTCTGTTCTATGTATGCCCTTGTTGTGTGAGTCTGGGGGAAACCACATTATGTTCCTCCACGTGTTTTTATAGTATATGGGTGAATGACGATAAAGTGTAACTTGACTTGATTTTGTGAGTGAATAAAAAGAGACTTTAGACAGATACAGCAAACGGCTGCAGACTTAAGGTCGAAATGGATTAAGTAATTATGCAATTCCTATATTCTGTCAAGAATCCTTTGAGGGTGAATAAAGCAGAACTGTACACACAGAGAGTGCGAACATCAAATTAGAAATAAGATTTTCAACATGAATAATTTCTTTTAAGATTGGAAGAAAAACTTAAAGGAAAGGTTCCCATTTTTATAGACAAGTGAAATATCCCCATTTTAATCTCAATGAGGATTGGCATGAAAATAAGTTGCTCCCGACACCAGTCTCATCATTCAGCTGCAGTCAATTAAACCCAGTTTTCTGCCCAATATACAGATTATCATTTGATGCGCTCATGGGAGCCAGAAGGATTTGTTTGTGTGCTTGCATCACGCAACATTTTGTTTGTTTTGCTGGGAGGTGGCTATGTTAAAAATATTTGTTTTGGAAGGGAAAACTGCACATAAAAAATTCAGTCATTTTGCAGAAATCACCCACCTTTTTTCCCCCAAAGGTGCTATACTTTTAAAGTAATGAACAAAATCCTACTCCAGAATGCACACTTTTAACACTTGTAATTGTTCTGTATAAATCACCTGGTTCCCTAAATTATTGGACATAAAATTTAATGACATTTAACCATGTACTCGCTGAACTCTGTTAGAAAGATGAGAGGAGCTATCATTGCCAAAACTATGTCGTTTCTCACAGTTATGATCTAAATTCATGTTACCATATAATTAATGACCACAGACGAATAAAGTTCAACAAAATAAAAAGCAGGATTAACATATTTTGCTTTCCTGTGTGTTAATAAACCTTATTCCTTATAATATGCTCACTCTGATATTTGAAGTCATGCACATCTGCAGTCACTTAAACAAAGAAATAGTCTCCTAAGTATTTATAATGAACTGGTAGAGAATGACACTTGCCCTTTCTCTGAAAACATTTTGTTTCATAACAGTCCATAAATAGTTAGAAAAAATCCCCAGTGTCATTTGTTTAGTTGTTGTAGAAGGTTTGATGGATACTTTTGCCCAGTGCTGGGTAGTCCCAAGGGTTGGGCTGCAGTGTGCAAGGTCATAAGTTGCAGATGGATGCAAGGAGGACAAGAATTTTTTTTTGCTTTATATAAGTGCCTTTAAAATGAACTTCAGGAACTAATTATTTAAAACTGCCTCCAAGTACCTCCCAGGAGATTTGAAAATTCCACAGTATTTCTATCAGTTTACATGAACGCTGCGCTTCAGCCCCTACTCTACTGAAAAAAACCTCCAGCTCAAAGGTTTCTTTCTCCTCTGTCTAATTCTTAGGTAAAGAACTCTGTAATCCTTGGTATAAAATTCTCAGTGGCCTTGGTGCTGAATGCTGATTTATTTTCAAATAAAAGCAGTGCTGGAGATACACAGAAGGTCAGGGCGCCTTTGTTGAGAGAGGAAGAGAGTTAACATTTCAGGCCAATGACCTGCCACCTTCCAGCATTTAGCTTTTCAATTCTTTCCCTGTTTTCTGAATTAAGGGAATTGCTGGTTCATCGCCAGAGAGTTCTGCTCACTTCTGTGTCTGCTAAGACACCCTTATCATCTTCATGTTAACAAAATGGCAGGCACAATTACCCCCACAAAACCTGGCTACTTTCAATCTAACAAAATCTGGTGTCATTGGCTTTCAATAATCACTACAGGGTGTTCAGCCCTTCAGTCAGGGCTGAGCTACAGATCAGTCCCAGATCTCTATTACCCATGATTTGACTGAAGGCCACTGACCTGAGTTATTAACTTTTCCATCTCCAGAGGCGGTTTGACCTGCTGAGTATTTCCATTAACTTTTCTTTATTTCTATTACCTCGATCTGATAAAGGTGTTCCTGATTTCTCACAGCTCGGATCTTGATTGGGATTCTGCCCGACCGGAGGAAATAGTCTTTATTTTCCTGTCCAACATTTTAGCCACTTCAGTCTTCTGCACCTGAGGGAATACAAATTGTTTCAACATCCTGTCAAGATGTCTGACAGTGCAGTGCTGCTCTGAGGGTAAGTCTGTGTTTATGTTTTTGCACTAGGGCTTAAATCCACATCCTTCTGACGAGAGTGTCAATTGAGTTCTGGATTAGGTTGCAATATTGCTCTTCAAAAATAACGAACATTCAGTATGCTTTGCAAATTACTGAAACGAACTGTGTCCTGAAAATGTCAATCTTTTCATGAATTTTTCTCTTTTGAGAATTGATTTGAGGACAATGTTTATTTTCCTTGTGTTTTCCCACAAATGCTGCCAAATCTTTCCTTGATACTAAAGAGAGAGAGAGAGAGAGAGAGAGAGAGAGAGAGAGTGTGTGTGTTTGTGTGTGTGTGTTTGTCTGTGTGTGTGTGTGTGTGTGTGTGTGTGTGTGTGTGTGTGTGTGTGTGTGTGTGTGTGTGTGTGTGTGTGCATGCATGTGTGTGTGTGCATCATGAAATACAGTTCGCAAACAGACGAACTTCGAACTTTGCAGAATACTACAAGCAAACTGAGGCTGCCATTTTCTGGGGAGCTTCAAATTCAGCTCCAGCTTTTCCCTGATCCCGCTGCAGTGTTTAAACAGGAATACCATTGAGTTCATCACTTTATTTAACTGCGAGGTGGGACCAGCGGTGCTGGAAACTGATCTCCATCCCAAAATTAAATCTATTAATTTATATGCAAAAGCCTGTGGAGGTACAACAAAAATTACATTTAAAAATTATTTTTGCCTATTGCTTGTTTAAATAGTGAGTGCTAACTGGGGATTAGGGAATTGTTTGAGGGAGACTGGCTGAGCAGTAATGGAAACTGGGAATGAGAAGAGAACTGAAATTACAGGTATCCTTACTGCACTGACAGGTTAATGACTAACAATAACTTAGCTGCTGTGAATTGCCAGGCTCCCAGTTAACCTTTGGTTAATGACTGAATCAGGAAAACCTTTCTCAGAAACTTGTCTGGGTAGTTTATCATCTCCCACTAACTTCAACATCAACATGGTTCATCAAAACAGAGAGCCAACATAATGGTTCAGCAAACAGGAAGCCAAAGAAACTTCACCATCTAAATGTTCTCATATTTCTCTTTTAATCAGGAACAGGGTAATTTCTCACTCTGTAATTTACAATTGTCCTGCAAGACCATTCTGAAAAGAGACTTGATCCAAACCTGAACATTCCTTGGGAGATTTTTGTTGTTAAACAACAAATTTCACCACTAAATTATGCAAAACTGATTGAAGGTTTCTCCGGAGAGCTGAAGAGAAATTTCAGCGAAGTGCAGTTTGAAAGCAACAAGAGTTGTTGCGCAATGCACTCCATCATTTTGTGCAAAGCGCCGCAGATTTCACTGAAGGAAAACAAGCAAGCTGGATTTTCTCAGCGTTCAGCTTCATCGGTGCCAAGAACTATAAATGTACTGTTCAAATAAGAAAATAATATCTGTCAATGTCAAGTGTCTGGAACAAAGCCCCTAAATACAAAGTGGATCTGTCAGTATGTGATACAGATTCCCAATTCAAGTGAGATCTTTGCATTAGATAATCCCTTTCTGACTGACCATACATCAAACTCTCCCCTAGAGTCCTACCTAAGTCCCTTCCCAACCCCCCAACCAACTATTAGATTGTCCTATACTTCACTACCACAAAACATAACCAATAATGCCTTACCTCACTGGTAATAATGAAAAATAGGCCCCATATCACTCTCATCAAAATGTGGGACAGTCAGGATGGTACAAAGCCAGTTCATAAATTAGGAAGGAGGAAGAGAATGTAGGCAGACTGGTCAGCATACCAGGTGGACAAGGTACTCTTCCCTATATTCAACATTTAGAACCATACTTCAATAAGGATGCACTGACAACATTAGAGCGTGTAGCACAAATTTCCAAGAAATATGCTAGGGTTTAAGGTGGTTAAATTATGAGGCCAACTGTTGAAAAATGCAACAAACTACCAGATTTTGGTTAGCGTAACGCTTTACAGCGCCAACAACCCGGGTTCAATTCTGGCCACTGTCCGTAAGGAGTTTGTACATTCTCCCTGTGTCTGCGTGGGTTTCCTCTGGGTGCTCCAGTTTCCTCCCACATTCCAAAGTCGTACGGGTTAGGAAGTTGTGGGCATGCTATGTTGGTGCCAGAAGCGTGGTGACACTTGCGGGCTGCCCCCAGAACACTCTACGCAAAAGATGCATTTCACTGTGTGTTTCGATGTACATGTGACTAATAAAGAGATCTTATCTTAGCTTGTTGTAAAAGCCAGTGTAGTTTACTAAGAGAGGAAATCTGCTGTCCTTACCTGGTCCGGTTTATGTGTGACTCCAGACCCACCAATGTAGTTGACTCTTAGCTGTTTCCTCAGTTCGGAGGCAAGAAGTGGCAGCATTGCCAGAGGCATCCACGTCCTGTGAACAAACAGAAAGCAACAATTCTCATGTTAGGAATAGTGACGCTGCACTTGAAACCAGTTATTGCACATGGTCCATATCCCTCCACTAACGATATTAATTGAACTATTAAAGAACTACATATGCAGAAAAACTGAAATAAAAGCAGAAAATGCTGGAAATACTCAGCAGGCCAGGCAGTATCTGTGGAGAGAGAAACTGTTTCTCTTTCTACACATACTGCCAGACCAGCTGAGATCTTCCATCATTTTCTGCCTTTATTACATGATATTATCAGACACAGACTTGCATCATTGAAGCAGAAAGTTTATTTTTGAAAAGCAGCATGATTATCTTTAAGTTCAAGATGGAACATACAAAAATCAGAAATGTGCAGGCTATGTTTTTAAATGCTCAGTGTCTGGAGATGGACCTTTATAAACTATTCCTAGTTTTTTTCCAATATTATGGTGGATCTCTTGGAATGACTGAGCAACTCAGTCTGCGACTATTTCTTAATCCCTCCATTTCACCTCTAATCCAGTTCCTTTTTCAAAGGATTAATTGACCGCATCAACTGTGAGTCTACTCTACAAATCTACAGACCATTAATGGAAAAATGTGCCAAGTCAAGCAAACATATAGTCACATCCTCTGCTGAGGAGAGCAACCAATTAATGCGGTTGATGCTTAACATTCAGACCCATTAAAATCACTGCAGATTTTTAAAAATTATATCCTTGGGAGAGGAAAGATGAAAAGCATTCAGTGGCAACCCATTGCTTGTTATCTAAATGGTATGCAGTATGATTCACATGTTTGGACTCAGATAGAGAAATTGCATTTATGTAGCACATTTCATGCTTGCTTTTAAAGTGTAGTCACTGTTGCATTTTAAGAAAAAGTGACAGTCATTTTACACACATCAGGAGCAATAACAGAATAGTAACCTTATGATGGTGACGGTTAAGGAATAAATTTCAGACAGGACATGAGGAGAATTTCCCTGCTCATCAGCACTGTTGCCTTTCTTCCCTGAAGGACATCGTGGTCCAGCTGGGTTCTTCCTATCAGCAGGTACTTTCAAGGTGCTGGCTCATAAATAATCAGATTTACTGAATTCAGTTTCACAATTGGTTATGGTAGAATTTGAGCACATGGCAGTGGGCTGTCTGCCCAGTACCATAACCACTTCCATACTCTAATTAATAACAAATTAGTTAACACATTGCACAGAGAAATGGCATTAAGGAGAATGCCAAAACATAGTAAAATTTAACAGATCCAAAACAGGCACTAAGCAATGCTCATAGTTATATAGAACAGAGACCAGTACAGCACAGGAACAGGCCCTTCAGCTCACAATGTTGTGTCAAACTAATTAAGCTAATGACACCTAATCCCTTCTGCCTGCACATGGTCCATATCCCTTCCTTCTCTGCATATTCATGTGGCTATCTAAGAGCCTCTTAAACACCTCTATCATATCTGTCTCCACCACCACCCCTGGCAGCACATTCCAGGCACCCACTGCTCTCTGTGTGTAAAAAAACTGTCCCGCACATCTCCTTTGAACTTTCCCCCTCTCCCCTTAAATGCATGCCTTCTAGTATTAGATATTTCCACCCTAGAAGAATGGTACTGGCTATCTACTCTATTTATGCTTCTCATAATCTTGTTAACTTCTACCAGGTCTCCCTTCAGCCTCTGCCACTTCAGAGAAAACAACCCAAGTTTGTCCAACGAGAGATGCGGATGGAGATGGGAGTGTGCTGGTTGTGTTACTGCAGCATAATAAGGCAATGTCCTGGACTCAATGCAAAGCACAGGAGATTAAATCCCATCGTGGATGTCTGATAATTATTAAATAAAATTTGGAATTAAAAAATTATAGCCGTGAGCATTTTCTGTATAAATAGAAGCATTAAATATAACAGTGCAGAACTAATGCCTAACCTTATGAACCCTAGGAACCACTAATTATGGCTCAGTGGGAATATTGAACCAGTTTTTGGGCATCACATTTCAGGATATCAAGGCACTTCACTGCAGAGAAGTTGTACTGAAATGTTTTAAGGAGTGAGACTGGTGAGATCCTGGTTCTGGGGACTTCAGAACATTGGCAGCAGGACGTAGCAGGCCAACCAGTCCCATGAATCCCTTGAAGTTCAAATATCTGCCAGCCTCCATTTTCAATAAATTCATGAACCTGTCTCCACAGCTCTAGGGGGGTAGAGAATGAAAGGGTCAGGACCTTCTGGGAGAAGAAATTACTCTTAATCTCCATCTTAAACGGGCAACTCCTTCCTCTGAAGTCATGCCCCTGGTTCTAGGTATCTCCTAGAAAAGAGACAGGTATGAGAGACATTACAGAAATGTTCAAAACTGATTGATACATTAATTGATAATTAATATAATTGATAATTGACAGAGGAGAGACGTTAAATTTTTAGTGCCTTGTGTAGGAACTTGGTCCGACTGCCTGAAAGGGAGGACTAATGTTTCAATGGAAACTTCCAAAAGGGAAAATGTGTATGGCAGTGTGTAGACTAATGACGGCCCATTCAAAGTGCCAACTTTCCATGGTGGCCGAATTGCTTCCTTCTGAGCAATGTGAATCTAAATCACGTAAAATCGGAGGTCAAGTTGGGTCCAGAAGGGTTTCAATGGTTTGAAATCCTGATCTCAAATTCAGAGGCAATTTATTAAAAATATAACAGAATATACATACTTAAGACTGTCTTAATGTAAGTTTGATTTGTGTACAACGTAAAATAAACGAAACAAAAATGTTTTCATCATAGTACCATCATTTCTATAAAAGCGCATTAACTTGTGACCCGTTAGGGTGATTCAAACAAAATCCCCCAAGGAAAATCAGCGACCTCAGTGATTCTAGCGGGCCTGTTATAGTTATTTATGCAGACACTCGGGTATTGAAAGGGAACGGTCAAGAACGAAGGTTCATCGCCGATCGTCAAATACTTCACACAACCCGAAAAGCGAATTATCTTAGCCGGAATAAACCGTGCAAGAATTTCCCGATATAGTAGTTGATATACGAAAGTGAAATACGATTTACTCCATAAATTTGTTTGTAACAAAACAAACACGGGAACGAAGTGCTAAAACAACTGAACGATCAGATTTAAATAACGTTGAAAGTAGAGTTAGTGTACATTTGACTGCCCTAAGTAGTGCGCTGGCCAATGTTGAAAGCAACACTTTGAAAACATTCCGACAAAAATATTTCCCTTTCTACACAGCTTTAAGAATTGAAGATCCGATTTAAAAGACAGTCAGCTGAATTATTCCAATCCCCTCAAAAAACAAATCTTTCCAATATAGTCAGTTGTTTTAGTTTTTTCAATCAAATGTCAAAAATTGTGGGAATAACGCAAACAGGCTGTTGCCTCTTTGGTGAATTACACTTAAAGTACGCCTTCGCAATTCCCAGTTCCTAAACCGGCGCACTGTAATCTCCCTTTTGTCGCGCTGCATCCAAAATTTGGTTTTGTTATTTATTTATAAAGAAATACAAGACAGAAAAATAATGTTAACTATCATTAATTCGTTCTACTGAAACAAATGTACTGAAGCTCGTCACTAATCCCCGTCATATTTTAAACAAATTTATATTTAAATTAATAAGGATACTCTCATTATTAAAATTAACCCATTTTGTACGCAGATTATTCTAAAGGTCCAGCGTGAAAGCGAAGATTTGCAACGTTGTCATACGTCCAAATAGACGAAAGAGCGCATTCGGGTTAGAATTAGCGTCTCAGTTTAGCCGATTTATATTGTGCATGCTTTGTTTCGAAAGAATAAATAGTTATTGCAGCAAGTCATAGGCTTTTGGTGCTATTCCTTACTTTATTGTGTAAATAAAGTAATTAAACCACCAAAGGTTGAGCTAGCTGCGGAGTTTTCAGTTTTCGTTGATGTGCCGAGGGGATGCATTGAGCACAGATGAAATATAATTTCTTGCACTGTTGTGCGTCCTTTCTTTAAACGAATAAAACCAGACACATTAGATAATAACAACAGAGTAGTTGCGGAATTCTAGCAACGAATTTACTACAGACAATTGCTTCACCTCGCAGATGAATGTTTTCTAATAAAATGTGTGACCAACGCAACGCAGGAATGCGACCGAGACCTGTAAATACTGGCAAATAAAACAGACAGGTTTATTGGGAGCTGGAAGCATGTTACCGATCACCTTCCCCAACTTTTACATTGGAGGAACAAACCGTTCCTCGCACTCATTCCGTTGAAATAATAATCTGCTTGTTCGCATTTTTCAGACACCATGAACTTCGCAGCGCGTTTGCGAGCCGTCTTTATGGAACTTCAGATGTTCAGTGTTTGCCGTATCCCCTCATTTTCACTTTAGTTGATTGCTGGTAGAGCTTTATTTAATGGCAATGTTGCTTCATCTCAGAACTTCACTTCTGACGTCTGTCAAATAATTAGCCAATTCTCCAAATGTTGCAATTGCATAAAACTGCATAAAAGCCGCGATTTGCCAACGGGGATTGGAAATATTATTTACAAACCAAAGGGGAAGTTTAACCTCTCGAAGTCTCTTGGAAACTCTATTCCAATTAGATGTCTCTTTTATCTATTGAAAGCATTTTAAATTTAATGTACATTTTGAAAATGTTATTAAATTTATCAAAAAAAACAAAGGAACAAAAATATTTTAACACTGTGGACAAGATTTCACAAAATCCTGAATACCTTTGGCGAAATGAGCAAACTAGTTCATTTTTATGTTCAGTTTTTTTGTTGCGGGGGTTGAATGGTTAAAATCAAATTTAGTTTTATATTTATGTCTAAAACAAGTTAATTTGATTATTATAATCACTTTTAGCATTTGAATGAGGAAAACTGTTAAAATTGAAAAAGGGTTGCTTGTTGTAGGGTACTAGATAACTAAACTGATGTTCTTTCAAATTCGATATCTAGATAAACTTGTTTTATTTTCAGGTTGAGACCTGCCCAGCTTTATTTCCTTGGTTTTCTTGAGGCCCTCAAACTTGACAGACAGCAAATTAAGGGAGTTAGTCATCTCACAACACCAGGGGGTGCTGTAAGATGCTTGGAAAGGATCTAAGTATTAGGGTTATAATTATATCCTGGGTTTGTGCATGTAAACTGTCATTCCTTCCACAGGAAACCATCTGGGTCTGATCTACTTTACAGAAAAAAAGGTCTTTATTGATAAGATGCTATTCCATGCAATCTGAAAACAAAAAGTTTCAACAAAACTTTGAGGCATTGCAGTTAAGATGTAATTCTCCTCAAGAGACAGCATTATCTCGGTAATACTCACATTGCTAAATGTTCTCCTGCTATTGAGAAAGGAGGCCTGCTCCACCTCTGCCCTATCTTTTACCCAGCTGTAGATGCTGAACAACAGGGTCTTGCACACTGCCATTGTCTTGATAGGAATGATTCTTCCATTTTAATTTCAGCGAGGCATTCCTATCAACTTGCATCCTGTTCGTCTTCAAAATCTCTCCTCCCCGCTTCATGAAAATGTCCTGCAGATGTGAAATGAGCAGCTCATCAAAGAAGCTTGAAAATATCAACAGAAATTAAAAGCAAATGTCGCCGTCAATTAATAACAGTCAGTGGAGCTTCGCTTCAAAGCTGGTTTTAGGTGAGTGCAAGTATTAAAGGTGTTCCATTTCCAATCAAGGTAGCTATATTTAATCCCGAGAGTCTGATTCTGACTTCTTGTCCTTGTACATTAACATGACATTGAACAGTTCAGAGTCTGATTTCAGGGTTATTAGCTGGTATAATTAGTGGAATCCTGAGTTCTTCAAAGGACTTGAATTTTTTTTTAAGCAAGGGAGAAACCTGTTTTGTGTTTAGTTTATTTCTAAGGAGTGTCATTTCCACCTCAGCTATGAGCAACAAGTTAAATTGATTTGAGAAATTCATGGGAGCCCAAGGGCTGAAGTCCACTGGGACTGAATGAGAGGCGGTCACATTAAAGAGCAGTAATGTCACAAGGCTGCATTGTTACAAACTGGTGACTAGCGGAGCAGCTACATCCATAGGAACACAACAAGCAATCTGAACTGACATCCCCCTGTAATCCTAATAAAAGTTTAAATGAAGCAATCAGTTCCATATGGCCATCCACTCGACAGGGTGGGGTGAAGTTAGAGGAGGACCTTCTGCTGAACTGGTGGACAGTACAGAAAGGTTGGATGACATTTGTTTACTACAATAATCTAGATTTTTATTTCAAAACAGAGCATACAAATCAGTTGCAATCATTCAGAGCATATTTTATTTCCATCACAACTTCCAGTCCATCTCTCCTCAGACCCCTCGATCCAAAAATGGCTTCAGATGAATTAAATTAATTGAGCCTGGATGAATGGGGAAGTTGCCAAAATGAAGTTGCTGATGTCCTTCTGCTACGCGAGTGGAGAACCAGTGGGAACCCACTTGTCTGTCGTTCTTTACCTCTTTCTTTCCTTTAAGACCCTCATTAAAAACCTGGTTCAATATCCAGGCTTTTGGACATCCACCCTTGTAATTCTTTGCGTGTTTCTGAGAATATTTTTCAGTGTTGAAGGCTGAGAGAAATGGAAGCTGGAGCTTTGGATTTGGGGTATCATGCAGCACACTGCTGCTGCTTTGTGATTAGATGATGTCGACCGTTCCAGCCACTCAGAGTAAGGCTGAAGAAGGACAAAAATATCATGGTTTTCAAAATGAGTGCTTCCTTGATATAAGAAAACAAACTTCAGCAGTTATGTCAATCCCTACCTTGGTTGTTAATAACGTGAGCTGCACACAATGTTGAAGAGACCATGAATACAATTTCCAAAGACATTTAAACATCAAGTTAAGTAAATGTCACTACCTAGAAATGGGTGTGCTGGATGAGTTTGGTCGACAGTTTTGGTCTTTTGACCCCAGGCCGAAAACTCTGGGCACAAATGACAGTGTTGCACGTAGTCAATGGGGTGGGGTGGGGTGGGATTAGAGGGAAGTTTGTTTCTTTGCTAAGGGCGATCATTTTCAGCTGCATAACATCAAAATAACAGCATTATGGAATTAATTTTCAGGTGCTTGCATTAACTCAGCTGAAGACACATTTGAATATAAAATCCAGACTCACATTTCAGTGCAGTAATGAGGGAGTACTGCATTATGTGAGATGCCATTATTCAGTATGATGTTAAACTGAAACCCTTCCTGCCCCTTTGGGTGAAGACAAATAGTTCTATAGCTCTATTCTAAAGAAAGGAGTTCGTCCTGATATTCTTATACATAGGTAATCCTCAACAAATAGCACAGCAACGCATTATCTTCTCACTGATATTTGTGGACTTCATTGATTGCAGATTGGCTGCCGCATGCTCCTTGTATTAAACCGCAATTACACTGGAAAAGGAATTCATTCACAGTGAAATGCTTTTGTGTGTCCTACATTTACGAAAAGTACCAATAAATCCAAACATTTTAAACCTAGAGCAAGAGCATGAAAGGTTCAAATCTGTAAAAACATGTCTGTCAATAGATGTAAAGCTGTAGATGTTTCAGCATTTACCCTAAAGAAATAATCTAATGTAAAGTTTAATTCAGTTCTTCACTAGGACAATTACACTATGAAAAACTATCCAATATTCAACAACTGGCTGCTCTCACGTAACCACCTTTGATATAGGAAAAGGAACACTTCAAGGAGCTTCAGAAACATAGAGCTTTTAAAACTTTGTTGAATTAGGATCTGAGAGTTTGATGGACAGCACAAAATAGTTTTCAGATTGGAGTTGGTTCAGAGACTCAACAAAGATGACAAGAATCTTAGATGCACTGGTTTAACACAGAGTTCATCTGACATTTCTTCCGTGTATTTTAGATTGATTCAATCTGGGCTATTAGGTTGGAATCTCTGCAATGTGTCTGCATAGAAATTAATTTTGGGAACACTGTGCTCAGCAGCTGGTGGATGAAACTTCACAGAGTTCTTCAAATTCCCATTAAGCTGTTCATTTTTACGCACAGAATTGAGTCAGATTAGTGAGGAGGTTACCTGTAGTATACCTGATATAGTGGACATTGCAGTTGAACCTTCCTTCTGCAATAAAAACGATTACCCCTCCACTACTCCACCCATCATCCATCTCCCTTTGCCTATTCATGGTGGACTCTCAATGGGTTATTCATCTCTGAATGGGAAGAGAGACTCAGGGAAGAACATCTGGTATTCTTACACAAGCCCAAGCAGGAGCTGTGAAAGTTATGTAAGAGAGATGTAGGTCATCCCAGAAACAGAGATGAGTCTGTTACTAGAAGGAGATAGTGATGGCAGGATTCAATCTGTAGTAGCCTTGGATGTTGGGGAGTGAATGGATCCGTTATGTGGTATATCTGTAACTGCTCGACAGCCATCAGATATTTATGCTTGGTGATTGTGATGGGGTTGGAAGAAATCTCCATTTGTGGGATTCCGAGATTATTACATACGGACAAACATATGCACATACAGGTTAGGAACAGGAGTAGGCCACTGCTCCCCTCAAGGCTACTCCATCAATTAACAAGATCATAGCTGATCTCAATTCTGCTTTCCCGCCAACCCCAGTAACTTATCACCTGCTTGCTTATCAAGAATATTTCTACCTCTGCCTTAAAAACATTCAAAGGCTACTTCCACTGCCCTTTGAGGAAAAGATTCCAAAGACTCACAGCCCTCTGAGTCTTCATCTGCTTAAAAGAGTGACCCCTTATTGTCCAACAGTGACTCCTAGTTCTTGATTCTACCGCATGAGGAAACATTCACAATCAAACCCACTTTCACTCTTCGAACCTCCAGCCAATCCAAGTCTGATCTGTCAAGCCTTTCCTCATAAGGAAATCCATGTTGAGGAACCAAGGAAAGAAACGATAATTTTGGATCTTATTTTGTGCACTGAGAAAGGGATAATTAATTGTCTCATTGTTAAGGGCCTTTGGGGAAGAGTAACCAAAATATGATAAAATTTTACATTGGGTTTGAAACTGATGTAGTTCAACATGAAACTAGGGTCTTAAATCTGAACAGGAAGGTATGAGAGGAGTGTGGGCTTTGATTAGAAGAATTCATTGTTAGGTTTGGCAGTGGACAGAAAAAGATTCACGAGTTGAAAAAAAGTCCTTTAGAGCACAATGGCCCAAAAGAAGATGATTCATCAGTGGCTGACAAAAAAAACGTTTGTGTTAAGTCAAAGAAAGAGGCTTATAAAGTTGTTGGAAATAGCATTAAGACTGCTGACCCAGGACATTTTAGAATTTAGCAAAGGAGAATGAAGAGTCTGATAAAGAAAGGCAAGCTGGAATGTGTGCAACAAGCAAGAAAAGTAAAAATGGACTGTAGGAGCTTTTGCAGGTACATAATACGGAAAAGCCTAACGGGGCAAATTGGGCCCCTTACAGAGACAGGAGAATTTACAGAGGTATTGAACAATAAGACAGGATGGATGATCACTTTGGGACCACCCATTCTCAGTCCACGTTAGTGACCTTGAGCTTCCGCTTGCCTGCCATTTTAATTCACCATCCTATTCTCACTGAGCTGTCTGACTGCGGCTTCCTGCACTGTTACAACACATCACACAGGCAAAGGAGCTTAAGTGTCCATTCAATGGCTGTCCATCATTTGACCCTATTACAGACATTCCCTTTGTTCTACCCAATGCCCTCCCCCACCTTCTCTGGTACTTAGACCTACTTTCTTTCTCTCTTTCTCAGCTCTGATGAAGGGTTTTTGACCTGGAATGTCAGCTGCTTTCTCTTTCCACAGAAGCTGCTTGACTGGTTGAGTTCTTCCAGCATTTCTGGTTTTGTATCGAACAATTACTTTAAGATTGCCTTTGCAGAAGAAAATATATAAAACCTTCAGAGGATTAAAGTTCTGTTAAGAATGAGGAACTGCTGGAACTAAGTTTGAGTCAAAAAATAATACTAGAGAGTCCAAGAGCTTAAAAGCTGATGAATCCCAAGGACCTGGTGATCTACAACTAGAATTTTGTAGGTGGTGGCTTGAGTGTGGGCGTTCTGGGTATCATTTTCCAAAGTTCTAAAGATTCTGGAGTTGTTCCTGTGGATTGGAGTTTAGCAAATGTGATGCTGCTATTTATGAAAGGAGTGAAGCACATATGGAGAACTACTGAGTTGTTCGCTTAATGACAATGGTAAGAAAAATGCTAGAATCTATAATGAAGAATGCAATAACAAAACACTTGAAAAGAATAATAAGAGTGAGCAGAGTCAACATAGATTAATGAAAATAAATTAATGTTTGACTGATAGAACGTAGAACAGTACAGCACAGGAACAGGCCCTTCGGCCCACCATGTCTGTGCTGACCATGCTGCCAATCTAAACTAATCCCATCTGTCTGCACATGGTCAGTACTCCCCCATTTGCTGCCTGTTCATGTGTCTGTCTAAGTGCTTTTTAAACATTGCTACTGTATCTGCTTCTACCACCTCCCTGGAAGCTCGTTTCAGGTATCTACCACTCTCTATATTAAAAAAACTTGCCTTTAAACTTCCCACACCCCACCTTCTTAAAACTATGACCTCTAGTATTTGATATTTCCACCCTGGGAAAAAAATTCTGTCTACCCTATCTATGCTGCTCATAATTTTATAAACTTCTAACAAGTCACCCCTCAGCCTCCGATGCTCAAGTATGTCCAATCTCTGCTTATAACTAACACTCTCTAATCCAGGCAACATCCCAGTGAACCTCTTCTGCACCCTCTCCAAAGCCTAATCTGTTGTAGTCCTTTGAGTATATTATTAGTAGAATCGATAAGGGGGAACCAGTGGATGTGGTGCATTTGGATTTTTGAAAGGCTTTCGATAAGGTCCCACACAGGAAGTTGGTCAACAAGGTCAGATTACAGGCGGGCACTGTAGTGTAGTGGTTAGCTTAACGCTATTACAGTGCCAGCGACCCGGGTTCAAATCCGGCCACTGTCTGTAAGGAGTTTGTACGTTCTCCCCGTGTCTGCGTGGGTTTCCTCCGGGTGCTCCGGTTCCCTCCCACATTCCAAAGACGTATAGGTTAGGAAGTTGTGGGCATGCTATGTTGGTGCTGGAAGTGTGGCGACACTTGCAGGCTGCCCCCAGATCACTACGCAAAAGATGTATTTCACTGTGTGTTTCGATGTACATGTGACTAATAAAGATATCTTATCTTGTCTTGTCTTATCTTATCTTATCTTATCTTATCTTATCTTATCTTAGAACACACAAAAATAAGGGTGTCAATATATTGACATGGATTGAGAATTCCGTATTAGGCAGAAAACAAAGACTGGAAATAAAGGCTGGATTACAGTGACTAACTGAGTGCCATAGGAATTGGTGCTTGGGCCAAAGCTATTCAGATTCCATATGAATAGTTTGGTTGAAGGGACCAGAAGTCGTATCTCCAATATTTCTGACAATACTAGTCTTTTTTTGTGAATATAGAGAAAGATGTAAGGGAGTTTAAAGTGGATGTGGACAAGCAATGTGTTTGGTGCATGTAACAGAAAAAGCAGAGTATTGGTTAAACGGTGAGAGACTGGATATTGCTGATGCTCAAAGGGACCTAGGTGTGCTTGTACGCGAGTCATATGCAGTGAATAGGAGGACCCTGGGGAGTGTTGTTGAACAGAGAGACCTAGGGATACAAGTACATAGATCCTGAAAGTGGCAATACGGGCAGACGGTGGCGAAGGTGTATGGCACGCTTGCCTTCATTGCCTGTGGCACTGAGTACAAGAGTTGGGACCTCATGTTACAGTTGTACAAGACATTGGTTAAACCGTGGTTGGAGTATTGTGTGCAGTTCTGGTTGCCATGCTAGGGGAAGGAGTGATTAAGATACAGAGGCTGCAGAAAAGATTCACCAGGATGTTGCTGGGACTGGAGGGCTTGGGTTATAGGGAGAGACTGGACAGGCTGGGACTGTTTTCACTGGAGTGAAAGAGGCTGAAGGGTGATGTTTATAAAATTATGAGGGGCATAGTTTGGGTAGGTAGTCACAGTAGTTTTCCCAAGGTAGAGGAGTTTAAAAATAGAGGGCATAGGTTTAAGGTGAAAGGGAAAAGATTTGAAGGGGATCTGAGGGGCAAGTTTTTCAAACATGGAGTGATGTGTATATGGAACAAGCTGCCAGAGGAAGTGGTAGAGGCAGGTACAATTACAATGTTTAAAAAACATTTGGACAGGTACATGGATAGGAAAGGTTTCGAGGGATGTGGGTCAAATGCAGGTAAATGGGATTGGAGTAGCTAGGCATCTTAATTGGCATGGACAAGTTGGGCCGACAGGCCTGTTTCCATGCTGTATAACTCTATGAATCTATGAATGCCAACATGCAAATGCAGCAGACAATTAGGAAGGCAAATGGTAGCTGGTCTTTATTACAAGAGGAGTTGAGTACAGGAGTAAGGAAGTCTTATTGCAGTTGTATAAGGCCTTGGTAAGACCACACCAATTAAACCACTACCAAAGAATCAATAGATTAATGCAATTTGTTACTTGGTTAAAAACACTTTGTACATTCACATTAGAAAGTTTTATTGGATATGACACTGCATATTAGATAATGACAGTCACCACTTCTCAGTTAATGACTTCTCTTATGCCAAGTGAAAAGCTAATTTGTTCCACATGTTATGAATTTTACAGTCCACCTTTGAGCATACTTTATTCTGGGGGTTTATGGCCAATTTCAATATGTCTGACACATACCAAGTCTATTTTCAGATGGATAGAGTTACTTCAACAGCATCTGCCATCCTCATGATCTCTACATCCATAAAGGACAATATCAGCATAAATTGGGATTACCAAATTCCTCCAAGCCGGCATCATCCTGACTTCCACTGTTCCTTCACCTAGAGTTAATCAATGTCCTGGCATTCTCTCCCTAACAATATTGTGGTAGTATCATTTCCACTAGGCTTAAACTGGTTTGGGGGTTTCAACAGAAGACCTGTCACAGTTTGGGCTTCTAGGGAAAGACAAATATCAACCTTGCCAGCATCTCCGACATGTGGAAAACACATAACGCTACAAAGAATGTCAGTGTCGGAGCAAACTATTTCTTGATTTTCCTTCAGCACACTGGAGTCATTCTTGAATGCTACATGTCTTATCCTGTCCATAATATCCCATCTTACTCTCTGAGATTAATCTTCCGCTCTTCTCCCTTGATCAACCCTCTGTTTTGCAATTTCCTCTGACTCTCAATTATTACACTTAGCACTTACCTTCCTCATCTGACAACCTGTTTTCTTCTTAACCCATTTCTCACTGAGCCTGCTCTGATCAATTACTCAGTCTATCGTCTGTTCTGAAACAATACACAGATGCCTTCTTCTCTATGTATTGATGAATTGGACTAATGAGTCAAGTTGATGGGTCAAGATTAGAATTCATGTTCTTTTATTCCTAGAAGTTGAATTCTAATCTAGCCCAGCCTCATTAATACCTCCACTGTCTACTTGCTTTAAGGCTCAAAGGAAAATTAGTTAAGAAGTGCTATTTCAGACAGAAAAGTTGCGAATTTTTATATCACTATGTTAAGGAACCAAGTAGGAAACAGGAACTTTGAGATCTTGTGCAATAAGAAAGGATAAATTGATAAGTTTGATGTCAAGGAGTCTTTGGGGAAGAGTGGTCATAATATGGTGTGACTATCATAATATTATAGTTGAATATAAAATGAGGGTCATCAATCTATTGATAGAACCTATGAAGGTATGAGGGGAGGCTAGCTCTGGTTTATTGTGAAAATGCATTGCAAAAGTATGACAGTGAACA
The DNA here is from genome assembly GCF_009764475.1 of Pristis pectinata. Taxonomy (NCBI): domain Eukaryota; kingdom Metazoa; phylum Chordata; class Chondrichthyes; order Rhinopristiformes; family Pristidae; genus Pristis; species Pristis pectinata. Next base: position 42,478,573 of record NC_067420.1, read on the forward strand.
GACAATTGTTAGCATTTAAAGAAATAATTCATAATTTGCAGGAAAAATCTTTGCATAAAAACCCAAGAAGAGAAATTGTTCATCTATGAGAAAGAGAAATTAAAGATAGCAGAAAAGCAAAGGAAGAGTTTTATAAGGTTGCCAGAAATAGTAGGCCTGAGGATTGGGAGTACTTTTGAATTCAGTAAGAAGGACCATGTAATTGATAAAGGACGGGCAAGATAGAACATATGTCGATAGAACAAGATAGAACAGTCTCAAACATATGGACTGTGATATGTGAAAAAAATGACCAACAAGAGCAAATGTGGGTCCTTTACAGACAGAGTTTATGATGGGAATAAGGAAATGTCAGAGGGATTAAGTAAGTACTTTGTGTCTGTCTTCGGGGAAGAGGACACACAAAACATGCCAAAAGCACCATGAATCCAAGGTCCAGAATCTGAATCAGAATGTTTATTACCACTGACTTATATGATGTGAAATGTCTTGTTTTGCAGCAGCAGTACAGTGCAAATAAATAAAAATTACTATAAACTACAAAATAAATAAATAGTGCAAAAAGAAAGGATCCAGTGAGAACTAAGAACCGAAGGAAATAAATTTAACTTATAAAAAGTACAAGAGAAGCCAGTGAAGGTAAAAGCTGATAAATTCCAAGCACTAGATGATCCACATTCCAGAGTTTTGAAAGAAGTAGCTAACTATCTGGTTATTATCTGCCAAAACTCTAAAGATTCTGAAATTGTTCCTGCGATTGGAAGGTGGCAAATGTGACCCCACTCTTTAAGAAAGGAGGGAGATACACTGACATGGATTGGGATTCAGTAATTGGACAGAAAACAAAGGGTGAGAATAAGTGGATCTTTCTCAGGTTGGCAGGCTTGACACAATGGATCCTGCAGCTGGGACTAGTTGGGTATTTATGATCATAATTAATGATTTGGTTGAGGGGACCAAATGTCATATTTCCAAGTTTGCTGATTCTACAGAAGTAAGTGGGAATGTGAGTAGGGGGACGGATGTAAAGAGACTTCAGTGGAATGTGGACAAGCTGAGGGCAAGAACATGGCTGATCTAATATACCACAGAAAAATGTGAAGTTACATGGGACATTAGCGAGCCCACACTTAGAATACTTGGTGTGTTGCTGGTCTTCTTACCTAAAGCAGGATATACTTGCCATTTAGGGAATGCAGTAAAGATTCATTGTGTAGCAGGTGGACACAAATCTCTGGGTTCAGCTAAAACAGAGAAGAATCACACATGGTCCCACTTGACTGAGTCAAAGACATTGTGAGGTCAGAAAAGGCCATGAATGGTGCATTTTTCATCACTTTTCCTAAACAAACATACCTTTTGCTAGTCACCAATCATAACCAACCTCTCCTGCCAGCACCACCATCACTGGTGTCAGTCTGTCTAGGTCTCGACCCCATCACAGAAATTCTCCTTTCATTCCTTCCATCTCCCCCAAGTTTTCCCTGCCACTTAAAATCTTTTCATCTCTTGCTGATGAAAGGTCATTGATCTGAAATATGAACACCGTTTTTCTTTTCACAGTTGTTTTGTGAGTTGCTGAGAATTTCTACCATCTTCTGTTTTTATTTCAAATTTCCAGCATCTATGATATCTTGCCTGGTAATCACATGTTACAACAATAATGTATATGTTGATTTATCACAGCAATCAATCCCTGTCTGTTCCTCCATGACAGACCCAGAGGTAGGACAAGGGTGATCGTAGTAGTGGAAAACTTTGGAAATCATGGATCCAAAACTACTTCAACCTCTAAGCATGCTACAATTACTATATATCATGACCCAAAATTACTCAAAGATTGTATCCCAAAGTTGAAGTTTTCTTAATAAAATATATGTAATTTATATTCAAAGGGATCATTATATGCTGCTTTCAATCTCCCTTGGGCAGTGGTTTTCAAAGTGGGGGTCATTACCCTTGGATGGACCTCAGGTGTTAAAAAATGGGTCACCAAGGCAGATCAGGCTGGGGTCAATAGTGTGGGCCCAAGGAGTACAGATAACGTGTAGAAGAGAAACCTGGGTAGAGTGAAGGGAGTGTGGGAGAGAGAGAGAGACCCATGGAGCACAAGACAGAGAGACCTGGGGAGCTTGGGGGGAATGTGGAGGTCAGAGAGCTGGGAAGCATGGGAGAGACTGGGCCTCTATCTTGGGAAGAGCATGGATCCGCAGACCAGAGGACTGCACATCCTGCCTCTGCCCTGGTTAATCAAAACCCACACACATTTGGTGGAATATAACAATGAAATATACATGAAATATCCTTTTCTTAACGCATTGCCTTTCAGGGTTTAACCAAAGTGGTCTGATTGCTCCTACAATTAAATTTATAGTCAGCTAGTTAATATTATTGGTACGTGCGAGTGAACCATTTGGTTAAAGTAGATTACCTGAACAAAATGTTTTAAACCATTGGCCTAGGATACTGTCCTGCCATCTGTGGACAAATGTGTTATACAGTGACCAGCTCCTCTGAGGATTCTGGCAAAGGGTGGAGCAACTTTTGTCATGTTTACTTTATTTTGCCAACTGCTAGGGTATGGCTGCACACCCAGGGAAATCTGTCCCTGAATGTCTAAAATACACTTCACACACTTACACTTCGCATAATCTAACCTTGAAATCATTAAAAGAAGGAAGTCAAATCAGGAATCTGATGTGAGTACGCAGCATGGATTGTCAGAAACCAGCAGTTTGTGAATCTAGATCATTTTAATGTGCGATAAGGGTTTACTTTATATTTTAACTATGAAATTTAACTAACACAGGAGGAAAATGGGAAAGATATGAGAAAAATTGCCTTGTGGTAAATAGCAAATGACTGTGTATTGTATAAATGTGTCAAAAGGAGAATTTTTTATTATTATGCTGTCTGTAATTATAATCCAGAGCAGTGGAAAACGATAACCTTCAAACAGGGAATGGATAAGTATTCAGAAGAAAAATAGCAAATCTGAAGTGGGGGTGTGGAACCAGTTGGATGGATCTTTCATAGAGCTAGCATATACATGAAGGGCCAAACGACTTCCTCCTGCTGTACAATTTGATGACCTGAGTGGCACAGGTGGGCCTAATTAACATAAAACTGCCAGTCCCACAGTAAAATCTGCTGGTTGAGTAGTGCCTGGTTCTGTCCCTTGGGAGGATGCATGTATGGTGCCTGTTTTCTTTAATGTGCCCTTATGATGCCTACATTAGAAAATCATTACAGGCTGGGCTATTAAATGGATAACGGAAGGCATTAAATTATTGCTCCTTGGCTTAGACTGGAGCTTAGCAGGGTAGGGGGAAGTGTGAGCGAGAACAAAAGCTTTTAAAAGACAGACAGTTTATTAAAAGGATCCTAGTTCCATAAAAAAAAGAATTAGGCAAACCAGTTTTATTTAGAGATGAGAAAAAGGAAAGCAAATGCAAGAAATCCAAGAAATCAGCAACTGAGTTGAAAGAAGAAAGTTGAACCTTCAGAATGAGCCCATTTGTCAGAAGGAAGGATCCACATGAATACCCACACACCTTTCTCACATACAGATGATATATGACCTGTAGAACTTCCCGCCATTATTTATTTTTACTTCTTTTTGTTCTTTCTCATAAAGAGAAAAAAATGATGTAAATCACAAAAAAACGTCGGACTGCGCCATTTTCATCTTCCGAGACACCACAGTGAGCTTTTGTCCTCCCCCCACCTCAGTAACTGAATAAACCCCTTGAAAAGGCAGCTGCACTGAAATCATTATTGGTGCAATTTTAGATGAGAGAATATTGCTTAATTCCACATCAGCAGTTTCCTAATTTGGAGCAATTTCACCCTTTTTCATTCAATTTAAATTGAAGCCTCAGGCTATGTTGCCTCCTACCACTCATTAAATCAATATATTTTTCTCCATTTATTTATTCTTGGCCTGTCTCCGGTAAATCTAGCAGTTTTTTAAAAAGTCGATTCATTTTTTAGGATCTAGGTGTCGCTGGCATGCCCTGCCCTGAGAAGCTGGTGGTGAACCACTGCAGCCCTTCTGCTGAAGGTGCTTCTACGGTGCTGTCGGGGAGAGAGTTCCGGGATTTAGACCCAGTGACAACGAAGGACCAGCGACATATTTCCAAGTCAGGATGGTGTGCAACTTGTAGGGCAACCTCCAGGTAGTGATGTTCCTACAGTACTTGGAGTACTGTGCTCAGTTCTGGTCAGCTCACTACAGGAAGGATGTGGAAGCCATAGAAAGGGTGCAGAGGAGAGTTACAAGGATGCTGCCTGGATTGGGGAGCATGCCTTATGAAAGCAGGTTGAGGGAACTCGGCCTTTTCTCCTTGGGGTGACGGAGGATGAGGGGGGACCTGATAGAGGTATATAAGATGATGAGAGGCATTGATCGGGTAGATAGTCAGAGGCTTTTCCCCAGGGCTGAAATGGTGGCCACAAGAGGACATAGGTTTAAGGTGCTGGGGAGTAGGTATAGAGGGAATGTCAGGGGTAAGTCTTTTACTCAGAGAGTGGTGAGTGCATGGAATGGGCTGCCGGCAACGGTGGTGGAGGCGGATACGATAGGGTCTTTTAAGAGACTGTTGGGTAGGTACACGGAGCTGAGAAAAATAGAGGGCTATGGGTAAGCCTACTAATTTCTAAGGCAGGGACATGTTCGGCACAGCTTTGTGGGCCGAAGGACCTGAATTGTGCTGTAGGTTTTCTATGTTTCTATGTGTATGCTGCTTTGTCCTTTCTGATGGTAGATTTGGAAGGTACTGTCAGAGTAATTCCAGTCATTCCGTGCATTTCTGTCTGGTCACCTCACTATAGGAAGGATGTCGAGGCTTTAGAGAGGGTGCAGAGGAGGTTTACTAGGATGCTACTTGGATTAGAGGGCATGTGCTATCAGGAGAGGTTGGACAACTTGGGCTCTTTAGAGCAGCGGAGGCTGAGGGGTGATCTGTTGGAAGTGTATGAAATTATGAGGGGCATAGATAGGGTGGACAAGCAATATCTTTTTCCCATTATTGAGTGATCCAATACCAGAGGGCATGCATTTAAGGTGAGAAGGGATAGGTTCAGAAGAGACGTGAGGGGTAAGTTTTTTACTCAGAGAGTGGTGGATGCCTGGAATGCGTTGCCTGATAGGATGGTGGAGGCAAATTCACTGGGGGCTTTTAAGAGGGGCTTGGATGGGCACATGAATGAGAGGAAAATAGAGGGAGATGGGCATTCTGTAGGTAGGAGGGATTAGCTATGTCGGCACAACATTGTGGGCTGAAAGGCCTGTTCTGTGCTGTACTATGTTCTATGTAATGTAGGCAAGTAATTGCATTCTATTTTGTAGATGGTACACAATGCAGCCACTGTGCATCAGTGGTAGAGGGATTGAATGTTTAGGGTATTGAATGGGGCACCAATCAAGCAGGCTGTTTTGTCAAGTTCTGTACTCATCCAGGCAAATGGAGAATTTTCCATCACACTCCTGATTTGTGTCTTATGGATAGTGGAAAGGCCAGAGGCGAAGTTAGTTGTAGAGTCATGGAGCCATTCAGAACAGAAACGGGCCCTTCAGCCCAAATTGTCCATGTGACCAAAATTCCCATTCTGGAGTGCAGGTCTTCAGGACCACTGACAGGACATTGTCTGGTCCCAGAGCCTTGTGGTGTGCAGTGCTCTCAGCCATCTGTGATATCATGTGGTAGGAACTGAGTTGGCTGAAGTTGTGTGCTATGGTGGGGATCTCAGGAGGAAGCTGAGATGGATAATCCAACCTACACTTCCAGCTGAACACGGTTCCAATCGTTCAGCCTTGACTCTAGCACTCTCATATTGGATCTTACCGTCTTTGGAGATGGAGATGTACTTGAAGCCTTCTCCTCCCGTGAACTACTGTCCACAACCATGCACAACGTAATGCGGCAAGATTGCAGATCTTTGATATGATGCGTCGTTTGAGGTATAATTTAGCTGCCTTTTACATGCTGCTCTTGCTGTTTTGCATGATGCAGTTCTTCAGCAGTTTCACTGGATTTGGCAGCTCATTTTTAGATAAGCCTGATGTTGCTCCCAGCATGTCCTTCTGCATTCCTCATTGAACCAGTTTTGATCTACTGGTTCGATAATAAAGGTAGAACGAAGGATATGCCGGGCCATGAGGTTACAGACTGCAATGGTGAACATTTCTGTTGCTTTTGAGAGAACAGATCTGTTCTCTCTATCCCATTTTACAGAATTGTAATGCTGGCAGCAGTGTCTTCTGTGTGAAGGTGAACTCTGTCTTCACAAAGACAACGCTGTGGTCACTTCTACCAATGCAAATGCCATGAGTAAATTGGTGAGGATAAGTTCAAGTAAGTATATCCTTGTGTTGGTTCACCACTACCTGCTGTGGAAACAACCTGACAGCTACACCCTTCAGAACTTGGTCAACTTGAACAGCAGTGGTGCTACCAAGCCACTGTTGATTATGGACTTTGAAGCAACCCAACCCGAGTACATTCCATACCTTTGCTACTTTCAGTGCTTCTTTCAAATGTTGCTCATTTGGTGAAATGGTTCATCAGCTGACGGAGGATGGTAGGTGGTAATCAGCAGGAACTTTCACTGCCTGCATTTGAGCTGATGCTATGACACTTCATGGGATCTGGAGTCAATGTTGAGGAATCCCAGGTCCATTCCCTCTGGCCTGTGCTGCTACCTGTGGTGGATTTGCCTTGCTAATGGGAAGGGATGTTTGCAGGGATCATGAAGGAGACTCTGGCAGGCTGTCTATACAGAATAATTGAGTTGAACTATGTCACCTAGTTCTTTGACTTGTCTGTGGGACAGCTCTCCCAATTTAAACACAAGCCCCCAGATATTTAGAAGGAGGACTCTGCAAGGTCACCTGGGCAGAGAGTGACTTTGCAGCATCTGAAATCAGTGACTAGATTAGTGCCTGGTGGTCTGTCCAGTATCATTGTTTCTGTGTTCCAACTAAGCAGTTATGATACAACTGAGTGCACGTAAGGCTACTTCAGAGGGAACTTGAGGCAACTATATTGGTGGACCAGGTAAAGATGGCAGACATTATTACCATTCTTATTTGCCATCTGAAGATGGTGATCAGCTTTCTCCTTGTACCATTGCAATTCATATGACGAGGGTGCTATTAGGTTGGAAGTTCCAGGATTTTGGTTCTGTCATATTGTAGGTTTGTAAACTGTTCTGTATGAGGGACAGCCTGCATAGATTAACACTGATACACCACTGAGGTCCTCCTTGCAGATGTGGGCATACTTCAAAGGATATTATTTCGTTTATAATACCATGCAAGATGCTAACATACCACAGGGGTCTACTTATCCTAAAGCCAGAGCCAGATACTCAAAAGAAACCAGCTCAGAAAAATCCTTATGGTAACCATTCTGAGTTATGCAGAGTTGTGGATCTTACTTTCACCCTAAGCAGACTATTAGAAAATATTTTCCAAGAACAGATGATGTTCTTTAGCCTCCAGCCTTGAATCTTTACCACTTTCTCTCTTGTTTCTTTTCCTTATACTCATGGTTTCTCTTCAGGTTTTCCCTTTTTCCCAGATGCTACTTACTTTTTCCAATGCTCTATCTTGGCAATTTCCGAACACCAGTGGGCCACTCTTCATTTCTGTCCAACAAAGACCCTAACACAACCTCATACCTTTGGGAAAATTAGAACTCACAGCTCCCTCATGCTTGGCTTCCTCATCCAATATTGTTCTGGTAGATGTGAAAGTAGGCAAAAAAAAACAGTAGGCTTTGGAAATGAGAAAAGTAATAGAACATTCTGAAAATAGTCATCAAGTCAGGTAGCAAGCAGAGAAAGAAGCAGAGTTAATGTTTCAGGACCACGACCTTGCTGCTGGTTTTTGCTTTCACACAGAACTACAGCTGTGGCCCCATTCTACATCTGCACAATATGAACAGACAGAACTTGCAACTGTGAGAAAGGATAATTATTAATTTAAGAAATCACAAGCAGTTGTGACTAAAGGAAATTTTGATTGGACATCAGGTGCATTTGTACCACATACTTCTCCATTGTATTAATAATGACTGTAAACGGCCTACAACAAGACCTCTCACTCCTTCTTGCTACCTCCTTTAAATTTATCTGCAGTTATTATGAATACCTTACAGCTTCACATCTGAACCTGGATGACCGGGGTCCAGCCATTCTCGAGGTAAGTGGGTGTGCCACATCCAGTAGACTCTTGGCATGGGGATTAGTTTAGGAATGTGGCCTATGGTTACTCATGAGATATCATGTACTTGCCTCATTGTATTCCTACCAGTAAACATCTTCGCCTGTGATTTTCCTCTACCTGGCCAACTTCTGCCTTTACATTCCTGGATTTAACCCTATCTGAAGAGCAGAAAATAGTTCTCATGAATTTATGAGCCATTCCATACTTCTAATATCAATGAGACCCCAAGCATTTTAAACTAGGTGAAGGTGACCATAGAGACTTACTCAGTGGATAAAATCAATTCAGCGGTTATTTGGGAGGAGAAGGAAGACCAAACAATAAGCAGGAAACATATTTCTGTGGAGCCAGTAACGGCAGCTACCCAGACTTCACCCCACCCAATGAGATTGGAGAAGGATAAATGTGAACAGGTGCTTGATGATCATCACAGACTTGGTGGCCAAAGGGCCTGTTTCCATGCTGTAGACTCTAACAACTTCCTACAACATCCTACCTGCAGTAAGATGTAAGGTAATTAGTAGAAGGATTTGAGGAAAACTGAGGAAAATGTTAAAATATGGCCAAGGCATCAGGGAGAATTCTCCTTCTGTTCTGTAAATAATGCCATGGAATTGCTTCTGTTCACCTGAGAACAGAAGCCCACATTTCACAGGAAATCTCTGGCCCAACAAGAAAGACCTGAACTTCTTGCTGCTACAGAGCAAACTGCCACTGGAGGTGAGTAATTAACTCCCCAAAGTCCCTTTGTGAGTTAAAAAAAGTCCTCACCTGCCAGCCCCATTCTCACGTGTGTGAATTATATACACTGTCATAAGCAGCAACAAACAATAAAAGCAATACAATTCTTTATTCTACTTGCTGTTTTCAAAGTTCTGTGCAAAACAGCCCTGTCTTTCTCAGAAGTGGATTTAGTTTCTAAAATCATTGGAGGAAAAACTTGGGAATATCTAGCCAAGATTAATATAGCCTGTAGTCAAATCAGAAACCCAATAAACTAAATGCAGCTTTGAGCTCATTTACTAAATAACTGTTCCATCTTTTTGCTTGATAGCGCAATTCATTCTCAATTTATAAAAAAAAACATGCTTAACTGGTTAGGAATTTGAGCTTCTTCCATTGGAAACTAGAAATTAACATTGAATGGCTATTCATCCTGGTCACAGCCAGTTTAATGCTTGATTTAAACTTTAGAAAGAATTCCTTGGCTATCCTACTCATTGAAAACCTTCTGGAAGCCCCAAAAGGCAGACAATTTCCTTAACCTTCTGAGGTCAGGAGTGCTATCTCCAGGCCTTGTAAGCAACGTTTAATCTTCTCCCCATGCTTCCACTTTTACCTCTCAGTCTGAAATGCCCCTCTAAAATGCTTCCTTCCCCATGACAATCTGGAGGGCCCTGCATGCCCTGAGTACCACCTCCATACCTTGTAACTGTATCCCCTTGTATGAGACTCCCTCACTGGTGAAAACATCTCAACATCTACCCTGTTACTCCTCATATATGTTTTAATACGATCACCCCTCATTCTTGTAAATTCTGAAGAATACAGATTGGCTGCTCATGACATGGCCTTTTAAATTTTTCTGAGCCATCTGATGAGCATCGTGGGCTGCTGGTTTCCCTTTCTTCTGGCGTTCTGAACAGGAATTAAAATCCACACTAACAAATCAATAGTGCAGTTAGACATCTACAAGATCAAACTGAATAGCTTGTAATGAAAGAGGGACAGTTCAGAGAACCATGCAGCAGACAGGGGCTATTTGGCACATAGTGCCTGTACTGGCTCTAAGAGCTCTGTAATCAATCCCCTGCAATTTCCATACAGCCCCGTTTTAAAAATTATTTTTGAATCCGTCTCTACTTCAGGCAGTGAATTTCAGTACATACCACTGGATGCTTTGAACAGTCTTGTCAATAATTACTTGGGTGAGCGGTGGGTGAAATTCAGTCACAACCTTATTGGTCTGGAGAATGACAGTTTTTATTTATTCAAAAAACAACCATATTTTGCTAAACCTGGTTCTCCGGAAGTGGTGTTATTCAAAGAATCAACAGTCAAACTGTGTTCTTTGTCCGCACAGACTTCTGACCCCATACGATCTCAATTACAGTCTCAAGTTTGCCTTGACTGTTTTGGCATGGGAGACAAGGTCAGTCACTCTAAGCTTCATAGCCTTTCCAGACAGTTGTTCTTGATATCAGCCATGTCTCAAAGTCCACTACTCACTGTGGGATTAAATGGGTCATCCAAATTCCAGATGAGGAGGGAAAGCTTGATTTACTTTCTCTCTAGCCCACAGGATCAGGCAGAGTAAGCGTCCATTGTGGTATGTCCCTAAATGTCCCACAAACTTACAATGAAAGCAAGTCATCATTGATCTTGAGGAACTGCCTATGAGATGTCCCTATAAGAGCTGGCAGCAACAAATGCACTGGCTGGGCACCATGGTGACAGCTGCAAGAATTTGCAACACACCAACAGGAACACCACATTGAGATTGATGGTCTCGGATTCACTGCAGCATTACAGAGGGGAACTCAACAAGGTTGTTTTGTGAACTTCTCAAATGAAGAGCTTGCATTTAAAGCAACCTTCACAGAACAGGTTTAGAGTGATCTACAACATTGTTCTAATGCCAAAAAAATGACAAGAAGTTATTTCTAGATCTGAATCTCCTCATTTCCTATTTGGGCCTGCTGCCAGTTACTTGAAATTGACATCTTTGGTCATTGACCCTCCTGAAGCAATTTCTGTTTATCAAAAGCCCTGAATTTTGAACACCTTTATTACATCTGCCCTTCATCATCTGGATTAATGTAATAGAGAAACTCAAAATTCAGCTGGGATTGTTTTGGACGAAACACAAGATCAGACTCTGCTGTAAGGAAAACTGCCTCAGCTTGTTCAGTCATTCCACAGTCCCTTAGCCACGGCCCCTTCCAGTAAACCTCTTCACCCTCTATAAAGACTTCAAATTCTTTCTAAGGAGTGCTGCCCAGAATTGGACACACCATTCTGTCTGAGACTGCAATGGTTCATATTCTAAATGTGAAAAGAGCATGATAAAGCTTCTAACCAATCAACTGAAGAAGGTCTTACATTGGCTCTTGAAGCCTTCTCATTACCTTCTCCTTGTCAACAGTTTCTCACATAAACTCAAATTTTCCAAGTTGACATGACTGGCAATGGAGCTCAGAACCAAAATGAATTCTCTAGAGTAGATTTAGGAATCCATGCGAATTCACAGTACACCCGGACATTGATGATTGATCAACTAATCTGACTCATCAAACTTGGAGAGTAGCTTTGTTGCTGGAAATAATTTGGATTTGGCATAAGATAAACTACAAGCTAATATCCTTACACAGTTTTAAATGGAGAAGCTATGGGATATTCAATTGACACTAAACTGTGTTGTATTACTGACAATTTGCAGCAGCTCCACAAATCTCTGAAGGGCCTTTCAGACTTGAATCTGCTTACCACCATTGGAGTTCCAGAGGGGAAGTGTAATTTATGCACACAAGCCTGCAGGTACCTGCAGATTTCTCTCTATTTGGAGATTCTAAAATGTAATTTAAACCAAAGAAAAGCTCCAAATGTGACTCTGATATACAATAGATTGTGCTCGAGTGAACCAGTGCACCAGTAAATAAGGTTATCTTGCAATTGACTTTTTAATACATGCCAGATGACGATTTAATTTCTACAGCGCATCTCACATCACATGGTGCAAGCTATAAGCCCATTCCCCCAGTACTTTCATCTTCAGGTATCTTTGGGGGGGTCTAGCACATTAAAGAAACAATCTGAAACACTAATAAGAAATAGATAATTTTCAATCGGTTAATTCAATACCTAACCTTGGATATAAGTGATAACTGAACCCCGAGCAGCATTATGTTATCCTTTTACTAGAGACTTCCTGTTCCCTCTGACTTTTATCAGTCACATGTTATCTATGTCACTGAATGGTATACAGCTTTGTTCTTTTAATTGTGACTGTTACTCGAAAGAGCCTGACCTAAGTCTAGTACCTGCTGTCAGTTCCCAAGACTCATTTGAAAGTACCTGCATAAAAAGGGGAAAGGAAGACTTGCAGCCATGTATTGCTTTTCCCAACCTCAGCAAGTAGGTTATCAGAGTTATATGGGTCAGACCCAGTTCACCATCGCTCTGCAAGAGAGGAAAGAATGTAGTGCCCGGAGGGTGTTTACCCTCAGCAATTTAACAAGTGCACAGGATTAGTATGGTGGAGGCTAAAACTATGTAGTGTAAAGTTCAGGGCACATCAGCAACTTGCAGTTTCTTGTTGAACCCGACAGGACAAGTTGGTGCGTTAGCTGGCAAAGCAGGAGATAACAACCACTAGGGACCCAATCAAATGGCTTCCTGGCACTGTGAAGGATTAACTTGTGTTCATTAATATCTTTCAGAACCTCATCATATCCCCAAGTACTTTGGAGTTAATGAAGCCCTCTTTAAGTTGTTATCAAAGTCAAAGTTGAGTTTACTGTTGTATGCACAGGTGCAAAGAAAAACTTACTTGCCGCGGCATCACAGGCACATAGCATCAGATAAGCAGCATTCACAAGAAAAACATAAATTAATCATAAATTATACAATTTTTACAAGAAAGAACACAATTCAAACCTAAAAAAAAATGCCCATTTTAGTGCAAAGTGATCAAATGGTCATAGTGTTGCTATACTTTGGTATTGATTAGGGTTGTGCAGGATAGTTCAAGAACTGAATGGTTGAAGGGAAGTAGCTGTTCCTGAACCTGGTGGTGTGGGACTTCAGGCTTCTGTACCTCCTGCCCGATGGTAGCTGCGAGAAGATGGCACGGCCCGGATGGTGGGGATCTTTGATGATGGATGTTGCCTTCTTGAGGCAGCGCCTCCTGTAGATACTCCTGATGGTGTGGAGGGATGTGCCCGTGATGTATTGGGCACAGTCCACTACTCTCTGCAGCTTCTTACGTTCCTGTGTATTCAAATTGCCGTACCAGAGCATGGTGCAACCAGTCAGGATACTTTCAACAGTACATCTGTAGAAGTTTGTTAGAGTGTTCAGTGACAAGCCAAACCTCCTTAACCTTCTAAGAAAGTAAAGACACTGGCACGCTTTCCCTATGATTGCATCTACATGTTGGGCCCAGGACAGGTCATCCAATATGTTAATGCCCAGGAATTTAAAGCTGCTGACTCTCTCCACCACCGACTTCCCCCATGTTCCCTCTCCTCCCCCTTCCAAAAGTCAACAATCAGCTCTTTAGTTTTGCTGATGTTGAGCAAAATGTTAATATAGGAAACATAGTAAACAATTTAAGCACTAGTAAGGAGAATGTTAGAGGTGGATTCACGTTATTAATGCAGAGTATAACTGCAGGTGATCTCTCTCTGCCTGGTGCTTGGATATACATTCAACTCTAGCATCAAACAAAAACTTTCAATGTTTCCACAATAAAAGTGCAAACTCAATTAGAATTTCTGTCCCATTGCCACTGATCATGCCATAAAAAAGTATTTGAGTATGAACTGACTGTTTCAGACTTAGCAAAAAAACACCTTGGAAATATTCTTTAAAACAACTGGAACTGATCTGCTCTGTGTTATTCATTGATACAAACATACAAACCTGACTACTGACCAGTGGCTCTGATATCCACCATCATGAAGTGCTTCGAGAAGCTGGTCATGGCACATATTAACTCCAGCCTCCCGGAAAACCTCGACCCACTGCAATTTGCCAACCGCTGAAACAGGTCTACAGTGGACATCTCTCTGGCCCTACACTCATCTCCGGAGCATCTGGATAGTAAAGACACCTATGTTAGACTATTGTTTATTGACTATAGCTCCGCCTTCAATACTATAATTCCAAGCAAACTCATCACTAAGGTCCGAGACCTGGAACTCAACACCTCCCTCTGCAACTGGATCCTTGACTTTCTGACCAACAGATTGCAATCAGTGAGGATAGGCAGCAACACCTCCGGCACGATTATTCTCAACACTGGTGCCCCACAAGGCTGCATTCTCAGCCTTCTGCTTTACTCCCTATATACTCATAACTGCATGGCCAGATTCTGCTCTAAATCCATCTACAAATTTGCAGATGATACCACTGTAGTGGGCCATATCTCAAATAATGATGAGTTGGAATACAGGAGCTTAGTGACATGGTGTCATGACAACAACCATTCCCTCAATGTCAGCGAAACAAAAGAGCTGGTCATTGACTTCAGGAAAGGGGGCGGTGTACATGCTCCTGTCTACATCAATGGTGCTGAGGTCGAGAGGGTTGAGAGCTTCAAGTTCCTGGAAGTGAACATCACTAATAGCCTGTCCTGGTCCAACCACATAGATGCCATGGCCAAGAAAGCTCACCAGCACCTCTACTTCCTCAGGAGGCTAAAGAAATTTGGCATGTCCCCCTTGACACTCACCAACTTTTATCGATGCACCATAGAAAGCATCCTATCTGGATGCATCATGGCTTGGTATGGCAACTGCTTTGCCTGGGATCGCAAGAAACTGCAGAGAGTTGTGGACACAGCCCAGCACATCACGGAAAGCAGCCTCCCCTCCATGGAGTCTGTCTACATTTCTCACTGCCTCGGTAAAGCAGCCAGCATAATCAAAGACCCCACCCACCCCGGACATTGCCTTTGCTGTTTCAAATGTCCTCTGCTGATTCTTGCTTTTGTATGAAATGAATAGAATTAGCTGAAGACTGATTATGGGCTCATAGAATTATTAGTAAGGTGATCATTCGATCTGTGTTTGATCCCAAATGTAAGGAAGAAAATACAATAAATTAAAAGAAATACAACAAATCTATTTCATCTGAAAGGAACAAGGTGAAGGGTTGCATCTCCCAGGCTTGTATGGGAGGGTAGGGTGGTGTTACTGTGGTTTGAACACTGGAGGCCACTGACAGATGGGGAGCAGGAGTGAGATGGAGAATTGAGGCTCCGGATGCTCAGGGTCACTCCTGCGCATTGAATGGAAGTGCCTTTGATTTTCGTGGGATGAACCTGAGTAAACAAGGAAGTTCCAAACTTTAAATTCAGAGGTGCTGCCTGAGGACTGGAAAATTACAAATCATAGAGACATACAGACAGGACCTGCAGCCCATCATGACCAAGTCCACCATCAAGTACCCATCTATGCTAATCCCATCTATCAACTCTTGGCCCATAGTCTTCCATGCCTTGGTGATTCAGGTGCTTGTCCAGATACTTTGTTGTGAGGATATCTGACTCTAACATCATTCCAGGTAGTCCAGATATCAACCATTCTCCTAATGAAAACATTTTCCTTGGATTCCTTCTTACCCCTCACCTTAAACCTCTTTCCTCTGGTTTTAGATGTCTCCATTATGGAGAACGCTTTCTCACTATTAACACTATCTATGCCCTTTATAATTCTGTCTACCTCTATTTATTCCCCCTCAGCCTCCTCTGCTACAAGGAAAACAAATCCAGCCTATCCAGTCCCTCCTCATAAATGAAACATTCCATCTTGGTAAATTTCCTCTGCACTGTCTCCAGTACAATCACCTCCTTCCTATAATGTGGCAACCAAAACTGCACACAATACTCCAGCTGTGGCCCAAGCAAAACTTGATAAAGTTGTACCATGGCTTCCATGCCCTTACATTCTATTCCGTGGCTAATGAAACCAGCATCCTGTGTGCTTTCTTCACTCCTTATCTACCTGTCCTGCCTTGTTTCAGGATTGTGGACTTGTATGCCAAGGTCCATCTGTTCCTCAATACTCCCTAAGGCCCCACCACTCACAGTGTATCTCATGGCCTTATTGAACCTCCTAAAATACATCATATGTATCAGGATTAAATTCCATCCGCCATCACTCTGTCCAACTTACCAGCTGATCAATATCATTCTGTAACTTCTGGCTAACCTTCTCACTATCTACAACACCAACAATTTTTGTGTCAACTGCAAACTTACTAATCAAAGCCGAAAAGTCGAGTTTATTGCCATCTTCACAAGTCCATGTGTGCACAGGTGCAATGAAAAACTTACTTGCAGCAGCAATACAGGCACAGAGCATCAGATAAGCAGCATTCACAATAAAAAATGTAAATTAAATATAATTTTTACAAGAAATAACAGAATTAGAACAAAAAAACAAAGTCCATTTTAGTGCAAAGTGATCAAAGTGTTCATAGTGTTACTAAACTCCAGTGATTAGGGTTGTGCCGGTTGGTTCAAGAACCAAATAGTTGAAGGGAAGTAGCTGTTCTTGAACCTGGTGGTGTGGGACTTCAGGCTTCTGTACCTCCTGCCCGATGGGAGCTGTGAGAAGAAGGCATGGCCCGGATGGTGGGGATCTTTGGATGTTGCCTTCTTGAGGCAGCACCTCCTGTAGATTCTACCAGTGGTGGGGAGGGATGTGCCCATGATGTATCGGGCAGAGATCACTACTCTCTGCAGCTTCTTATGTTCCTGCGCATTCGAATTGCCATCCCAGACCGCAATGCAACCTGTCAGGGTGATGCACCATTTTTTGGATGAGGTTTTACAGTGAAGTCCTTTCAGCCTAGGGGTATATAAAGATCTCACATAAAGAGCTCTTGCCAATATCACAGTTTATTGTTATCCCTCAATCAACTTCATTAAAACAAATTTACTATACATTTAATTACTATTGCTATACTATTGCTTTGCCATTTGTGGAACCTTGCTGTGCCCACAAAGGAACAGTGACTTCAAAATTACTTCAACAGTTGCAGTTTAAAGAAAAGCAGATTTCCTTCCTTTTCTCCCTCTCTTTCAGGTGGGAGCTGCTTTAACAGTACATTGCAAAGGCCAGAATTCACATCATGAAAGTTAACATAAGATAAGATGTCTTTATTAGTCACATGTAAATCAAAACACACAGTGAAATGCATCTTTTGCGTAGAGTGTTCTGGGGGCAGCCCGTAAGTGTCGCCACCCTTCTGGCGCCAACATAGCATGCCCACAACTTCCTAACCCATACGTCTTCGGAATGTGGGAGGAAACCAGAGCACCCGGAGGAAACCCATGTGACACAGGGAGAACGTACAAACTCCCTACAGACAGTGGCCGGGATTGAACCCAGGTCACTGGCACTGTAATAGCGTTACGCTAACCGCTACACAGGTATTTTAGAGCAATATTTACACCTCATGTGTAACATAGGAAAAACATAATTGCGAATCTTTAGCATAGAAATAAAAAGAAAATCAGGGAAAATATTGTTTATCATTTGGAATGGAGGTATTTGATATTTCGTAACTCTCAGTTAGTGGTTGTTGGTGGGGACGTGGTGGTTACCAAACTAAAAACTAGAGACCTGGGCTAACAATCCAGATATGCAAGTCCCGATCTCACCACAGCAGCTGTGAGATGTAATTTAGTTAGTAATATGGAATACTGAGGAGGAGAAACAACCACTCTTAGAAAATTACCAGATTGTCATAAAATGTGACTCTAGACCCACCCATGCAGTTAACTTTTAAACGCCCTTTAAAGTGACTTCACAAACCACTCCATTGTATCAGTACTGTTATGTTGAAACAAAGAAGGAATAAAATTGGATGGATGACTTGGCATTTGGACATGGAAACTTTTCTCCTAGACCAGACAACCTTGCAAAGTCCTTCTCATAAACATCTGAGGACTGGTGCCTCAATTAGACAGTTGTCACATAGTCAAACAACAGCCTACTGACAGAATCATCAATTACTATGTGTCAGACTGCACAGGCTACTCCAAGATCACCTCCAAAATTACGACCTCTCTCGCTAAGCAAGGTACATGGGAACATCACTACCTGCAGGCTCCCCTCCAAGTAGCACATCATCCTGACATTGAGATAGATAGCTAAATCCTGGAACTCCCTGTCCATCGACACTCTGGGGGTAGTTTCATTGCTATGATTACAGCTGTTACAGAATGTGACTCACTACCATCTTCCCAAGGATAACTGGGACTGGGCAACAAATGTTGGTCCTGCCAGTGACACCCACATCCCAAAAATTACGAAAAAACTGAGTGTAAACTACTTTAAGAAATCTTGAGATTGTAAAAGCACTAAATAATATAAACACTGGAGCAAAATGATGTCAAACTTTTTGATGTTTACTGGACTAAGGTTTAGAACAGCAGGGAAGTGTCTGGTTGAGATCAGTGTTGGTACAGTATGTTATGTTATTGCTGTACTGGGTTAGTACATTTTCCTTTTCCAGACTGTGTACAGTTCTGAGTATGTCCAGTATCTCAGGTGTGGCAGCCTTTGTTTACAACATACTCAGCAGAAAGCCTATCTAATTAATCACAAATATAATGCCAAAGTGGTCGCAATTGAGAGTGGCAGCAAAGCTGATGGACTTGGGAACGCAGTTGCCCATGGTGTGTGTGGGTTCCACCCAAAATGAACTTTTGCTGATGATTTTTGATCCAGTACTTCGGATATCTTGCAGCTGTGTCTGCAACCGAGTTGGCCTTTTGTTTAACCCTGCAGCTGCCAAAAAGGTAATAAATTCTCACACTTAGTTGTAAGAAATGTAGCACCATCTCATTGCAATACAGCAATTGGTAAACATCAAACATTTTGAGGTCAGTGGCTTTGCCAAGATGGGGGAACAACCATATTGCAGGCTTATGAGTAGTTTGGAAATAATTTTATAACATGACTCACTAAGAACCCACAGAATGCAGCAAGGGGTACTTAATGTAAAGAAAGAACAGGCCACTGGCAAAACGCATAACACAACACTAATCCAATTAAACTGAATCTTTGCAAGCCAACCAATGCTGAAAATATATATATTTAAGTAAACAGCTGTGCTGCATTTACTTATTATTAAAGTA
The DNA here is from genome assembly GCF_009764475.1 of Pristis pectinata. NCBI lineage: Eukaryota > Metazoa > Chordata > Chondrichthyes > Rhinopristiformes > Pristidae > Pristis > Pristis pectinata. Next base: position 42,497,676 of record NC_067420.1, read on the forward strand.
GTCATGGACTTGCCTAACCTCATGCCATGCAGATGTTGGGTGGGGAGCAGGAGAGCATCCTCAGAACTGTGCAGCAGGTTTGCTTTTGTGCTTGGGAAAAATGTCCTGCTGCTCCAGCAGTGCTGGAGAGAACCTTACGGCTTCATCCCTCCTCACCACCTTTTACCTGCTGTGTTCAGGGATGTCCAGCTGCTTGTGATTAGGAGGAAGAATCCTCTTAAGTTGGAGGTATACAAAGTCCTTAGGTTATAATGATCAGGCCTTTTCCTCAATGTGGACTGGTTGCCTTCCCCAACCCACCTCCATTAAAACTGGAAGCAGGTGGTTTTGATGCAGGTTGGGTTTCTGTCTCAGAGTTTTAATATTTTGATATTTAACATCTCAGCTGACCCGAACTACTCATGTTTGAAGGTTAAAATTAGCCTCCTCATTTCAATGAACACATTATAGTAAAATAACTCAGAAGCAAAGAGGCAACTGTGAACTCATATAGTAATTTCCCTGTTTGATCTCACTTAACTGACAGTAAAACTGTTCAAAAAACTAATGAAATTTTATAACCAGCTGTTTAATGACTTTAAAAGGTTCCTCAAAGTGAAAAGGTATTGCACCACTTATGACATTTATTGGAACTCTCAGAGCACTTCTCCCTTAAGAGCCGGATCACTGACTCTGTCTAAGAAGCTGCTTTGACCCGTGAATGATGCCCAAATTCTGCATTGGCATCGGGATGAGCTGCCCTTATTGGATGCTTCCTAACATAAAAGGGATGCGGTACTTGAAAGTCAGTTACCACATATGGAAATAAACATATTGGTCCCTTTTGAAAGGCTTAAAAGTGGTCTTATAAGAGTTTTTATAAATGGACATACTTATCTTTATTTAGCAACTTTCACAACCTTAAAATGGTTTATGTTCAATGAAACACTTCTGAAATGTAGTCACTCAAAATATTATGAGGGCTTTTGATAGAGTGGGTAAGAGGAAATCTAGTTTCCACTGGTGGGTGGTTGGTAACCAGAAGGCATAGATTTAATATAATTGGCATTAAATCAAAGGGGAGATGAGGAGAGTTTGTTTATACAGACGGTTGTTACCATCTGTAATGGAATTTCTGAGATGGTGATGGGTGCAGATGCAACAATAATTTTAAAGAGGTTATTGGATAAGTACGAGGAGAGGAAACTTTTGCAACGCTATAGGCTATGAGCAGGAGAGCGTAACTAATCTGTTAGTTCTTTCGGACAGCTGGCAGGGGCATGATAGGCTGAATCGAAAAGCAAAAATTTGCAGATGCTGAAAACCTGAAATAAAAACAGAAAATGCTGAAAATACTCAGCAAGTCAGGCAATATGTGTGGACAGAGAACCAGCATTGACTTTTCCAGTCAATGAGATTTTTATTTATGAGAGACTGATAGGTCTTCAGTGCTATAGGAGTATAAAAGGGGTATTTTAAACTCCAAACTTGAATCCAACACCTGGATTTATTTAAGGAAAATGTGAACATTCACACCAATATAAAACCTACTCACTAAAGTTGGGGATTTACTAATTAGATTTGGGCAGGTTCTTACCACTGCAATCAGTGGCCTTAGGAGATGCTAACAAGATATTTTAAACAACTTTTAACTTGGGATGAAACCTTATTTGAGCAGAATGGGTTCCCAGTGCCAATAAGGAAGGCAGAAGCTTGAGACACAGTTTGAATGAGTATTTGATTGTCATTGTCCCTGTGAATTGTGGAAGCTGCTGACACAGTTCCCTCTAGCCTGTTCAGAAGGCTTATTAAAAATTGTCTTTCTCAACTTTGGAGGTCTTCAAATTCACAAGATCAGGCCAGGAGGTGCCTTGTGTATGATTTTCAGAACATCATAAGAGAAAGATCACCATCATCCTTGGTAATGTCGATGTGCTGTGGTGGAATCCACACGTGTACAAGGCAGAGAAACACCGGGGAGAGGCTTGTAGGAGAAAGCGGCCAAAAAATTCATTTATCCCTGGATGAGGAAAGAATGGAGCAACGTTAGGAAAACAAGGGTCACCAGAGCAGCTACTGACGCTGCCCTAATATTGTAAAGTTCACCTAGAATGAAACAAAAAAAAAGGAATCCCACAGCCTTTAACCACTGCCAGCATCAGTTGACCTTTCCAGTCCTTAAGACCAAGCAGTTCTTCCACATTTCACATCCATCCAATAGTCCTGGCGTACAGTGAGGTTAGTCATAAAGCAAGTAAAAGGGTCAAATTTTTGACCAGGTTAAATCTGTTGCATGAATATGCTCAGTTCAATATGAAACAAGAACAGAAAGAGTTGACAATTAATAAAGACACCAAATTATCTTATATGGAGTCCTCAGCAAAGAAATACCAAGCTTCTACAGATAAAATACTACAAAATGTGTACATTGTCAGTGCAAACAAGATGATGCACTAATAGTCATAGGTACTGAAGAAGAAAATCTTCCAACAAGCTTTTGGCAGCCACAAACCTAATGTAAATTTTACAAGAAGCAATTGCACATTCATACAGAAAGAAGTAGTTCATCCTGGGTTAAAGGTAAATGCAAATAGATTACAACCAGGCAAAGAGAAATGGAAGCAATTGTGAAGGCAAGGAAATATGAAAAAGTTGCAAGGCTTAGCGCATTCTTAAGTATAGTGCAGTACTATGCCAGATATTTGCCAGATCTTGGAACAGTGCTCAATCCATAACATCAGTAATATAAGAAAGACAACAGCAGAATTGGGCAAAAGTAGCAAAAACATGTGACTTATGTAAGAAGAGTCTGCAGGGTCAGTCTTTGTTAGTTCACCATGATACATGTTAGAAGTTGAATGTGATGTTCCAGGTTATGCAGTAAGAACTGTAATCATCAAGTAATGAACATGGTCAAGAAAAGTCGACTGAGTTTGCCTCGCATACATTAATAAAGAGCAAAAAGCATTAGGAACTACCTTTGAAGTAAAAAACTTTCACCAATGCCTGTTGGTAGATCTTTAAATTTGCTCAGTCTTTATTAGCATTTCTTGCTCCTAATTCATCAAAACCAACAATGCAAAGGTGAGCTATTCCTCTAGTGTCAATATATTACATGACCACAGTTCAAAGTTTGAAATGAAATGCGATTACAGGTGTGTTGTCTAGATTAGCATATGAGAACTCAGACACAGGATGTGAAGGCATGATCTTCACATTTCAAGAAATAGTTAATTTTCCAGTACAGCATTAGAAGTAGCCAAGAAGCCACAAAAGATGTCATTCTAAAACAAGTACAAGAAAAATCTTTAAAGAGATACAATGAGACAGAGACCATGCTATAAAGAAAGCTAATGAATTGTCGATGGAATAAGGTTTTGTTAAACTGGGCCACAGAGCTGTCATACCAAATGCATTCTGGTATTGTGACCAGTGATGACGACTACCAGAAATTTTGGATATTGACTTGGATTAAATAAAAAACTTGAAGAACTAGAAAATAAATTTATTAAGCTTTCATACCCGAGCCAAGCCAACAGAGTTGGAAATGGCCTTCAATTATTATGAGAATGAGAACAATAAGTATATGTAGATAGTGCTTTGAAATGGAGTGAGTGAAACATACTGGATCCTGCACAACTGAAGAATTGACGTTTACATCAATAGAAGGGAAATTATTGGGAAAAAAATCTAAGGCACAGGATTTATTTTCACTTGGAAAGGCAGGGACTGATTAGGAAGAGTCAACTTGGTTTGGTGCAGGGGAGATCCTGTCTCACAAATCTAACTGAGTTTTTTGAGGAGGTAACTGAGAAGATTGAAGTCAGGATGGTAGATTTGGTTTACATGGACTTTAGCAAGGCTTTTGACAAAGTACTGCACAGTAGGCTGGTCCAGAAGGTTAGGGCACATGGGATTCCAGGTATGTTGACAAACTGGATCCAAAATTAGCTTGGTGATAGGAAGCAAAGGCTATTGAGGAGTGTTTTTCTGACTGGAATTCTGTAACAAGTGGTGCATCACAGGAATCAGTGCTGGCACCATTGTTGTTTGTCATATACTGTATATAAATAACTTGTATGAGAATATAGGTGGACTGATTAGTAAGTTTGCTAATTGGTGGAGTAGTAGATAAAGAAGAAGGTTGTGAAAGATACAGAGGACATAGATCAGTTGGAAAGTTGGGTGGAGCACCGGTAAGTGATGTTTAATCCAGAAAAGTGTGAGGTAATGCATTTTGGCACATCAGACACCAACAGGACATATAGAGTAAATGGCAGGGACCTCAGGAGTGTTGATATACAGAGGGGTCTAGGGGTGCAAGTTCATAGCTTCCTGAAAATGGTGACACAGGTGGACAGGGTGGTGAAGAAGGCATTTGGCATGCTTGCCTTCATAGTCTGATGTATTGAGTATAAGAATTGGGATGTCATGTCACAGCTGTACAAAACATTAGTCAGGCTGCACTTAGACTATTACATACAGTTCTGATCACCACACTACAAGAAGGATATGGTAGCATGAGGAAGAATGTAGAAGAGATTTACCAAGATGTTGCATGAAATGAAGGGCTTTAATCATAAGGAGGGATTGGATAGGCTGGGTTTATTCGCACTGGAATGTAGGAGGCTGAGGAATGACCTTATAGAGGTTTATAAAATTATGAAGGGCATAGTAGTATAGATATTCACAGTCTTTTTCCCAGGGTAGGGGATTCTAAAACTAGAGGGCATAAGTTGAAAATGAAGGGGAGAAGAAATATAAAGGAGATCTGAGAGGTGTTTTTCACAGAGAGTGTGGTGATTATATGGAATCAGTTGCCAGCAGAAGTGGTAGAATCAGGCACAATAACAACATTTAAAAGGCATTTGGACAGGTACTAAGATAGCAAAAGAGTAGAGGAATTATGGGCCTAATGTGGGCAAATGGGATTAGCGTAAATAGGCATTATGGTTGGCATGAACAAGTTGTGCTGTACAACTCGATGACTCTCTGATTCTATGAAATCCATTTTTTCATGTTACGGTTCTCAGTTTTGTTCGATTTTATTTGAGCACCATGAAATAAAATGGAATTAAGCTCATGCTCTTTTCACCATATTATCTGGTGCCAAATGACATTGCTGAGAGATCAGTGAGTAGTATTCAGGTAACAACGATGAAAAGGACATTACGAGGGAACTGAATAAGACAACAATTGTCACATTTCTTATTCAACTACAGAAAAGTGGCAGATTCCACCAAAGGTTATACTTCTGTTAAGTTACTAATGTGTGGAGAACTCAAAGCACAATTGCTTTTGACCAAATTTTGGAGAGTGGAAGAGATGCAATTGAGACAGAAATGAAAATGTGATTCATGCCATGGAAGAGGAACAATTTAAAGAACATGATGAATGTCGTGCATTAGCACCACCCAATGATCTGACATTTGTAAATGAGATGTGTAGAATGGTGGCTGAAATATGGGGCGCAAAGCGATATCTTGTGCAAATTGGAAATAAAATTTGAAAAATACATGTATACCACTTAATACTTTTCAAGAGATATACAGGAAAATATCAAAGAATTGTGTGATAATATGTGTTCCAGAAACTTTTTCAGTGGAGACTGTGTAAGAAATGACACAAAATTCAACTGAATTGATTCAAGAGGTAGATCCATGCCAATGAGTCAAAGTTAAAGTCAAAGTCAAGTTTATTGTCACATGCACAAGTACATGTGTACACAGGTGCAATGAAAAGCTTACTTGCAGCAGCATCACAGGCACATATCAAAGGTTAAAAAAATGAAAAACACGATGATGCTGGAGGAACTCAGCAAGCCAGGCAGCATTCATGAAGAAAACCAGACGGTCAATGTTGTGGGTCAGGACCTTTCCATCCTGAAGAATGGTCCTGATCCAAAACATTGACTGCCTACTTTTCTCCACGGATGCTGCCTGGCCTGCGGAGCTCCTCCAGCATCATAGTGCTTTTCATCTAGATTCCAGCATCTGCAGTCCTTTGTTACTCACATATCAAAGGTTTTTAGACAACCTGTGCATAGGTTCAATATGTAAATAATGTGAGTTTATGAATCACTCTTGCTTTTCTGTCTGAAAGTGTACAACATTTGTACATAATGTATGCACACATAGGCAGTGTACTTTAGTGGAGTGAATAATCAGCAGCATATGTTCTAGTAGTTCTGTTTGTCTCTTTATATTTCTCCATAAATTCTGCATTGCTAGGTCAACAGTAAAGTGTGCCAAGTTCATTACAGATGCTTATTCTGGAGGCTAAAATGTAGCATTCTTCACAGCTTCAAGTCAAGCTACAGAGTATGAATCAATATCTGATATACAAAGAGAGTGTAGACATCTTCATACAAGCATGGCGTTAATATTGACAAAGGGTCCTGGGCTGAAATCTTTAATTAGATCTCTTTCCTTAGATGCTGCCTGACCTGCTGAGTGTTTCCTGCATTTTCTGTTTTTTTTTTCTTTTTAACGGCATTAATATTCCTTCGCTAGCTTTCCAGAATCTTGCATAATTTGTTGATTTTGTAAAAACATAAGAAATTAGAGCAGGACTAGGCTATCCAGCCCTTCAAGACTGCTCCGTCACTCACCAAGAACATGGCTGATCTTCTTCCTCAGTGCAATTTTTGAAGAACTATCCCCAGATTAAGACCATAACACATAGGAGCAAAATTAGGCCATTTGGCCCTTCAAGTCTGCTCTGCTATTCGATCATGGCTGATTTATTTTTCCCCCCAACCCCATTCTCCTGCCTTCTCCCATAACCTTTGATGCCCTTACTAATCAAGAACCTATCAACCTCCGCTTTAAATATACCCAATGACTTGGCCTCCACAGCCGTCTGTGGCAATGAATTCCACAGATTCACCACCCTTGACTAAATAAATTCCTCCTCATCTCTTTTATAAAGGGACATCCTTCTATTCTGAGGCTGTGCCCTCTGGTCCTAGACTCTCTCGCTACTGGAAACATCCTCTCCACGTCCACTCTATCCAGGTCTTTCAATATTCAGTAGGTTTCAATGAGATCCCCCTCATCCTTCTAAACTCCAGCGAGTACAGGCCCAGAACTATCAAATGATCCTCATATGTTAACCCTTTCATTCCCAGAATCATTCTTGTAAACTTCCTCTGGATCCTCTCCAATGCCAGCACATCTTTCCTTAGATATGGGGCCCAAAACTGCTCACAATACTCCAAATGTGGTCTGACCAACGCCTTATAAAGCCTCGCATCACACCCTTGCTTTTATATTCTAGTCCTCTCGAAATGAATGCTAACATTGCATTTGCCTTCCTTACTACTGACTCAACCTGCAAGTTAACTTTTAGGGAATCCTGCACTAGGGACTCCCAAGTCTTTTGCACCTCTGATTTCTGAATTCACTCCCCATTTAGAAAATAGTCTACGCCTTTATTCCTTCTACCAAAGTGCATGACCGTACACTTCCTTACGCTGTATTCCATCTGTCACTTCTTTGCTTATTCTCCCAACCTGTCCAAGTCCTTCTGCAGATTCCCTGCTTCCTCAACACCACCTGCCCCTCCACCTATCTTTGTATTATCCGCAAACTTGGCCACAAAGCCCTCAATTCAGTCATCCAGATCATTAACATATAGCGTGAAAAGTAGCAGACCCAACACCGACCCCTGCGGAACACCACTAGTCAGCCAGCAGCCAACCAGAAGGACTCCCTTTATTCCCACTCTTTGCCTTCTGCCAGTCAGCCAATCTTCTACCCATGCTAGTACCTTTCCTGTAATACCATGGGCTCCTATCTTGTTTAGCAGCCTCATGTGCGGCACCTTGTCGAAGGCCTTCTGAAAATCCGAGTGAACAACATCCATTGACTCTCCTTTGTCTATCCTGCCTGTTACTTCCTCAAAGAATTCCAACAGATTTGTCAGGCAAGATCTCCCCTGAAGGAAACCATGCTGACTTCAGCCTATTTTATCATGAGCTTCCAAGTACGCCGAAACCTCATCTTTAATAATGGACTCTAGCATCTTACCAACCACTGAAGTCAGGCTAACTGGCCTATAATTTCCTATCTTTTGCCTCCCTCCCTTCTTAAAGAGTGGAGTGATGTTTGCGATTTTCCAGCCCTCTGGAACCATTCCTGACCCTAGTGATTCTTGAAAGATCACTACTAATGCCTCCACAATCTCTTCAGCTATCTCTTTCAGAGCCCTGGGGTGCAGTCCATCCAGTCCAGGTGACCTATCTACCTTCAAACTTTTCAGTTTCCCAAGCACCTTCTCCCTAGTAATAATGACTATGCTCACTCTGCCCCCTGACTCTCTTGAATTTCTGGCACATTGCTGGTGTCTTCCACAGTGAAGACTGACGCAAAATACTTATTCAGTTTGTCTGCCATTTCTTTGTTCCCCATTACTATCTCTCCAGTGTCATTTTCCATTTTGGTATCCTCTTTTATATTATTGGCTAGCTTACCTTCATATTTCATCTTTTCTCCCATTACTGTTTTTTAATTGCCTTTACTGGTTTTTAAAAGCTTCCCAATCCTCTAGCTTCCCACCAATTTTTGCAATATTGTGTGCCCTCTCTTTTGCTTTTATGCTGTCTTTGACTTCCCTTGTCAGACACAGTTGCCTCATCCTCCCTTTAGAATTCCTGGATTCCTAGATTTCCTTGATATTCAGATATCTATCGATCTTGATTTTGAATGAATACAATCACCGAACCTCCACAGCCCTCTGAAGTGGAGAATTCCAACGATGCACCACCATCAGTGTGAAGAAATTTCTCCTCATCTCAGTCCTAAATAGCATACCCTTTATTTCTGGAATAATACCCCTTTCCTAGATTCCTCAGTCAAGGGAAACATCTTCCCTTCATCAAGTCCATCAAGCCCTTTCAGAATTTGGTATATTCTGATAAACCTCTTCTCATTCTTGTAAACTCAGGAAAATACCCAGTTACTCAAATGCTCCTCATACACCAAACCTGCCATACATACAGCCAGTCTAGCTGTTTCATTGTTTAAACCCTGAAATCTTGCTCAGCCTCTACTATTAGCTCTCTCCCAGTTTGGGTTTGTGCCTAGTATGAATTTATGCCTTTGTCTGTGAAGCAAACTATAGTATTAGGCTGCTGAGCAATCAACATTCCTTATGAGCTACTGTAAAACAATACAAAATATGAACTGAGGTTTTTTTTAAATGAATAAATTACCAATTAAGCTTGTTCTCATTGCTGACATTTTCACTTCCCCATAAATTTTCATTTACCAGCATTAAAAAAAATCTGGAAAAGCAATGGAATAACAGAAAAGTGAGGAATGAGAAATGAGGTGAGAAACTTGCCTTGTCCTGAGAAGCTCTGTGAGCCTTCTTTGATCTCTTCTGGCATTTTGATCTGGCTGAAGCTTCAGCAGTTAAAGTGGTGGTTTGAAGATCCATTAGCTACTTGCACTGTCAGTGAACTGTTCTGTTTGCAGCACATTTTGCTATGTGCATAGAGTGAGTGCCAAACTAACTTCAAAGCTTGAAGTGACGCAAGTAGAACCACTTCCGGTTGACTTTGGAACAACTGCTTGAATCTGTACTCTTTATCCTATCATTGTTGTGGTGCTGTCTCCATACAAATGCCATTTTTTTGAACGATTTGGCCTGTCTAGAACATAGAACATTACAGCACGTACAGGCCTTTGGCCCACAATGTTGTGCTGACATTTTATCCTGCTCTAAGGTTTATCTAACCCCTCCCACATGGCCCTCCATTTTCCTATCATGCATGTGTCTATCTAAGAGTCTCTTAAATGTCCCTAATGTATCTGCCCCCACAACCTCTGCCGGCAGTGCATTCCACGCACCCACCACTCTCTGTGTAAAAAACTTACCCCGACATCCCCCTTATATCTTCCTCCAATCACCTTAAAATTATGTCCCCTCGTGTTAGCCATTTTCACCCTGGGAAGGAGTCTATGACTGTCCACTCGATCTATGCCTCTTATCATCTTGTACACCTCTATCAAGTCACCTCTTATCTTCCTTCTCTCCAAAGAGAAAAGCCCTAGCTCACTCAACCTATCCTCATAAGACATGCTCTCCAATCCAGGCAGCATCTTGGTAAATCTCCTCTGCACCCTTTCTAAAGCTTCCACATCCTTCCTATAATGAGGCGACCAGTGTGGTCTAACCAGAGTTCTATAGAACTGCAACATTACCTTGCGGCTCTTGAACTCAATACCCCGATTAATGAAAGCCAACACACCATACGCCTTCTTAACAACCTTATTGACCTGCATGGCAACCTTGAGGGAACTATGGATGTGGACCCCAAGATCCCTCTGTTCCTCCACACTACTAAGAGTCCTGCCATTAACCTTGTATTCTGCCTTCAAATTCAATCTCCCGAAGTGTATCACTTCACACTTTTCCGGGTTGAACTCCATCTGCCACTTCTCAGCCCAGCTCTGCATTCTATCAATATGTTGTATTCTACAGCAACCTTCTACACTATACACAACACCACCACCCTTTGTATCATTAGCAAACTTACTAACCCACCCTTCCACATCTTCATCCAAGTCATTTATAAAAATCACAAAGGGCAGGGGTCCCAGAACAGATCCCTGCAGAACACCACTGGTCACTGACCTCCAGGCAGAATACAGTCCACCTACCACTACCCTCTGTCTTCTATGAGCAAGCCAATTCTGAATCCACATAACTAAGTTTCCCTGGATCCCATACCTCCTGACTTTCTGAATGAGTCTTCCATGAGGAACTTTATCAAACGCCTTACTAAAATCCATGTACACCACATCCACTGTTCTACCTTCATCAATGTGCTTTGTCACATCCTCAAAGAATTCAATCAGGCTCGTGAGGCACGACCTGCCCCTCACAAAGCCATGCTGACTGTCCCTAATCAGCCTATGCTTCTCCATATGCTCATAAATCCTGTCTCTAAGAATCTTCTCCAGTAATTTGCCCACCACTGAAGTAAGACTCACTGGTCTGTAATTCCCAGGGTTATCCCTACTCCTGTGGCCAGTGAGGATGCAAAGATCATCACCAAAGGTTATTACTGGAATCTCTTCCCTTGCTTCCAGTAATAACCTTGGATATACCCCATCCGGCCCCAGTGACTTATCTATTCTAATGTTTTTCAAAAGTTCCCGCACATCCTCTTTCCTCACGTTGACATGCCCTAGCGTATTAGCCTGTTGTACGCCATCCTCACAAATGTCAATGTCTACATGATCAAAATTCAACCTCCAATTGTTTTGGCCAGTACCATACTCTCTGGATGCCATTGAGTTGGACAGACATGTATTTCATTACCTCTGATAGGGTAAGGCCAGAGGTGCCGTGGGGATAAGGTGTTGACGAGGTCATCCATGGGGGTGGCCCTGAGCTTCCTGTTGCCTTTGATGAGCTCATGGGGAAGTTGGCGAGAAAGAGAACATAAACAAAAGGTATGAGATGAGGGTAGGCTAAAGACTGTGAGCAAGAAGAAAGAAACACAAAGCGAGAAACAATCTGTTGGAGGAACTCAGCAGGTCGAGGAGCCTCTGTGGGAGGAAAGGAATTGTCGACATTTCGAGTCGAAATCCTGCATCAGTCCTTTCCCCCTCACAGATGCTGCCTGGCCCGCTGAGTTTCTCCAGCAGATTGTGTGTCGCTCCATATTCCAGTATCTGCAGCCTCTTGTGTCTCCAAAGAAATGTAAAAGTTGCAAAATGTAAAGTATGCCCAACAGGTCAGGCTGTGCTAACGGCAAGAGAAAAAAATGAGCTAATATTACAGGAGGATGCTTTGCGCAGAAAAGGCCAGTTATGATGCAGCCAGAAAAAGTGTGTTACCTGAAGTTGTAGAATTCGTTTGGAAGGCTACAACGTGCTCAGGTGGAAGATGAGGTGCTGCTCCTCAAGCTTACATTGTGCCTCATTATAACAGCACAGGATGCCACAGCTGGATAGGTCAGAGTGGGAGTTGGATGGAGAATTAAATTAGCAGATAATAGGAAGCTCAGACTCACCCCCGTGGATTCTGCAGACTCTGGGCCATTGCAGTCTTTTTCTCCAGAACAAAGCGTAGCTATGGGAACTTGCACTGGCACAAGCTATGCCTGGCTTTATGTGGGGTATGTGGAATAGCAGAGCAACAAATGATCTGTTGGAGAACTCGAGCAGCATCTGTGGGGGTGAGAGAAGAATTGTCAGCATTTCAGGTTGGGACCCTGCACCAGGCCTGAGAGTGGAGAGGGGAGACGGTCAGTATTACAAGGAGAGGGGAAGAGGGTTGAGATAGGGACCAGCAGGCTACTGACAGACCAGCCTCAACATTCTATCGGGCATCCCTCCCTACTTCTGCCAGCTTCAACAAGATTCCACCATCAGTCACACCTTCCTCTCCCCTCTCCATTCAGCACTTCGAGGTGAGAGTTTCCTTTACAACTCCCTTGTCCACTCTTCCATCTCCACCAATGACTCCCTTTCTTACAATACTCGCATGCAACTGCAGACAGTTCAACACCTTACTTTTCACCTCTTGCCCTCGCACCACCCTGGGACCCAACCTGTCCTTCCAAGTGAAGCAGCGATTCAGTTGCACATGGGTGACTGCTTTGTAGATCACCTGCATCCAGTCCACAGGGGCAATCCTGAGCTTTCTGTTTCATGCCACTTTAATTCTCCATTCCACTCTGAGCTATCTGTCTGTGGCCTCTTGCACTGTTATAATGAGGCCCAATGTAAGCTTGAAGAACAGCACCTTATCCTCCACCTGGGCACATTGCAGCTTTCCAGACTCAAAACCCAATTCTAAAACTTTAGGTGACTAGATTTCTCTGTTTGTAGCAGAACTGGCCATTCCTGCTGTAGTTCTGTGAAATTGCCCTTTTTTTTCTTGCCATCAGCACAGCCTAACCTTCTGGGCATGTCCTATCACTGCATTTTGCAATTTCTATCTTCCTTTATTTTTGTTCTCACTCTCTGACCTAATTTCATTGCTTTTGTTCATGTTCTCTCTTCCAAGTTGCTCCCCTTAACGCATCAACCAGAACCCCATGAGAACTCTGGCCTCACCCTATCAAAGATATTTCCTTTGTCTTATCTCTCCTTCTCCCATCCTGTCCACAATTTAAAACTAATTTGTTTTCTCCATTTACCAGTGCTGGTGAAGGGTCTCTGACCTGAAACATTAATTCAGATCCTCCCTCCACAGATGCTGCCTGACCTGTTGAGTATTTCCAATGTTTTCAGGTTTTATTTCAAATTTGCAGCATGTGCAGTTCTTTTTATTTTATTTTGTTCTATCAAAATAAAACAAAATCTGGCTATTATATATGTCAATTAAACCTTTAAAGCAATGTAATTAATAGTCATAGAGGCTGGTTCCTTTACACTCTAACACCTTCTGCTTCCACGTGAAGGTTTCAGATGAAGGTGAGGGGAGGGGAAGAGGGGTGAGATAGGGACCAGCAGGCTACTGACAGACCAGCCTCAACATTCTATCGGGCATCCCTCACTACTTCTGCCAGCTTCAACAAGATTCCACCATCAGTCACACCTTCCTCTCCCCTTTCCATCCATCTGTTGAGGTGTTTTCGTTCATATCCTGGATGTTGGCAATTCTGCTTTCGTTGTCCTTTGTGAGCTGCCCTGAAAGTGCATTGGCCTTCTCCTTCATCAGTTGCAGCCCATGACGTAAAGACAACTTTTCACAATGGAGTTAGGTAGGAAGTCAAAGGATATGACCTAACAGTGTATGTCCAAGTCAGGTTTATCCCTGCCCATTTGGGACTATCCAAATTCTTTTCCATTTTGTTGACAGTGGTAAGCTGCATTTATTTTTTTGCTAATGCCTGCTTGATATTGACGTGTTTGAATGTGAAACAAGCAATCTTACATTGCTGGGAAATCCATGGGAGTCAAGTCAGCTTCACTAAAACATGGCTAATCCAATTTGCCATCACCCCTTCTTTCCCAAATAGTACAGTACAATGGTGGTTATCAGTGGTCTGGCCCAGTGATCTGGGGACACAAGTTCAAATCCTACCATGGTAGCTGCTGCATTTACATTTAAGCAATGAAATAAATCAGGAATATGAGAGAAAGACCAGGATCAATGAGGATAAGAAACTTGTACTTTTTCTTGGAATTGCTGCAGAAACTTATCTGGCTCAGGGAAGGAAATGTACTGTTTATACCTAATCTGTCCTTTAGGTGATTCATACCCACAGCTATAATATTGACTGTTAACTGTCCTCTGAAATGGTCTAGTGGGTTAATTGATTCAAGGGCACTCAGGAATGGACTATAAATGCTGAGCAGGCTGGCAATGCCCACATTTCCTGAATGAATAAAGTAACCTGAAGTGGCCCATTTTGCCAACAAAGAAAACACTAGTTTTCAAGCTTCAGAGAGTCCAAGAGCTAAACAGCATGAAAAACAGGCCCTTCAACCCAACTCATCCATGTTGACCAAGTTGCCTACCTGAGCTAGTCCATTTTGCCTGTGTTTGGCCTCTAAACCCTTCCTATCCATGCACCTGTCCAAATGTCTTTTAAATGTCATAACTGTACTCACCTCTACATCTTCCTAGCTCGTTCCACGTACTCACCATCCTCTGGGCAAAAAAGTTGCCTTTCAGCTCCCTTTTAACTTTTTCACCTCTTAATTTAAATCTTTGCCCTCTAGTTTTGGACTCCCATACCCTGTGGAAAAGACAGCAACTGTACACCTTATCTATGCGCTGCATGATTTTATAAACCCCTATAAGGTCACCCCTCAGCTCCAGGGAAAAAAGTCCTAGCCTAGCCAGCCTCTCCTTATAACTCAATTCCTCCAGTCCCAGTAACATCTCTGTAAATCTTTTATCTACCCTTTCCAGTGTAGTGACATCCTTCCTATAGCAGGGCGACCAGAACTGTACACAATACTCGAAATGTAGCCTTAACAACATCTTATACACCTGTAACATGGCATCCCAACTCCTATACTCAATATTCTGATCGATGAAGGCAAGCGTGCCAAACACTTTCTTCAGCACCCTGTCTACCTGTATCACCACTTTCAAGGAACTATATAACTGCATGCCCAGGTTTTGCTGTTCTACAACTCTCCCCAGGGCCCTATAATTTACTATGTAAGTCTGCCCTGGTTTGTATTACCAAAATGCAAAACCTCACATTTATCTGAATTAAACTCCATCTGCCGTTCCTCAGTTGAGTTGATCAAGATCCCATTGTAATTTAGGTAACCTTCACTGTCCGATATACCACCAATTTTTGTGTCATCTGCAAACTTACTAACTATGTCACCTACATTCTCATCCAAATCGTTGATATAAATGACAAACAGCGGACCCAGCACTGATCCCTGTGGCACACCGCTGGTCACAGGCCTCCAGTCTGAAAAACAAAACTACCACTACTCTCTGTCTTGTATTTTTAAGGCAATTTTGTATCCAATTGGCTAGCTCGCCCTGGATCCCACGTGATCTAACCTTCCAGACCAGCCTACCACACAGTCCTTTGTCAAAGGCCTTGATAGAGTCTATGCAGACAATATCTACCACCCTGCCCTCATCTATCTTCTTGGTCACCTCTTTAAAAAACTCATCAGACATAATTTCCCACACAAAATGCCATGCTGACTACCCCTAATTAGATCTTGCCTTTCCGAATGCATGTAGATCCTGTCTCTCAAGTTCAAGTTCAATTTTATTGTCATAGGCATACATACACAAGATATACATGTCAAAGTCAACCTCAAAGTCAAGTTTATTGTTGTTTATTGTCTGCTCTCAATTCCTCGGCATATAAAATTGAGAACTGATCCATCATCATATCTTTTGATCATTCCTAAGTTGAAATGCCACCATAAAATCTTTGTCACGTTTTGTTACAATTTTGCCAAGCCTTGTGGTTTCACTGGTTACTCTAGCTTCCTATGTAAAGTTACTACGGTATTTCCACATTCTCCTTTACCTAAAAGAACCTCAAGGAGCTTTGCAGAGAAGCTTAATTATTCAATACTGCTGTTCTTGAACCTGGTGGTGTGGGACTTCAGGCTTCTGTATCTCCTGCCCGATGGTAGCAAGTAGATGGCATCGTCCAGCTTTTTGTAGCAGCAGAGTACATGACAAATATAATTTAACATAAACTTAAATTAACATAAATTATACATAACTTACACAACAAACATAACGGCACAAGTGCAAGTTGAAAGAGAGAAAAATACAGTCTGAGGTAGTGTTAAGGTTTTTTCAGGAAAGTTCAAGAACCTGATGGCAGTGGGGAAGAAGCTGTTGTTGAACGTTGAGGTGTGGGTCTTCAGGCTCCTTTACCTCTTGCCTGAAGGCAGCATCAAGAAGAGGGCACAGCCCAGATGGTGGGGGTCCCTGATGATGGATGTCGCCTTCCTGAGGCATCACCTCTTGTAGACGTTCTCAGTGGTGGGGAGATCTGTACCTGTGATGGAACTGGCTGTCCATTGTTCTCCATAGCTTCTTGCGTTCCTGTGCATTGGAGTTTCCATACAAAGCTGTGATGCAACCAGTCAGAATATTTTCCACTGTACATCTGGGAAAGTTTGTAAAAGTCTTCGATGACATGCCGAATTTCCTTAAACTTCTTAGAAAATAGAGATGCTGGTGTGCCTTCTTCATGGTTGCATCAATGTACTAGGTCCAGGATAGATCTTCAGAGATTCCGACACCCAAGAACTTGAAGCTCCTCACCCTTTCCACCACAGATACTTCAATGAGGACTGGTGCATGTTCGCCTGTCTTCCACTTCCTAAAGTCCACAATCAGTTCCTTGGTTTTGCTGATGTTGAGCACAAGGTTGTTATTATGACCTATCTCATTCCAGTATGCTACCTTGTCACCATCCATAATTCTGCCAACAACAGTGGTGTTGTCAGCGAATTTGTAGTTGGTGATTGAGCAATGCTTAGCCACACAGTCATAACTATAGAGAGAGTAGAGCAGGGGGCAAAGCATGCAGCCCTGAGATGCGCCTGTATAGATTCCTTCCACTCCCCTCCAATAACTTACCCACCGCTGACGTTCATCTCGCTGGTCTAGAGTTCCTTAGCTTTCCATTGCAGCTTTTCTTAAATAAAGGCACAACATTAGCCACTCTCCAGTCTTCCGGCACTTTACCCGTGGCTGTTGATGATACAAATATCTCTGCTAGTAGCCTGCTGTTTCTTCTCTAGCTTCCTACAATGCCCTAGGATACACCTGATCTGGTCCTGGGGACTTATCTACCTTTATGCATTTTAAGACCTCCAGCATCTCCTCTTTTGCAAAGTGGACTCCCTTCAAGATATCCCTATCATCAAGTTCCCTGTCATCCATGTAAATACAGATGAGAAGTATTTATTTAGGATGTCACCCATATCCTGTACACATAGGTAACCTTGTTGCATTTTAAGGGGCTAGATTCTCTCCCTGGTTACTCTTTTGCCCTTAATATAACTGTAGAATCTCTTTGGATTTTCCTTTACCCTATCTGCCAAAGCTATCTCATGTCTCTTTTTGCCCTCCTGATTTCCCTCTTAAGTGTCTTATTTCAATGACATTAAGATGATCCCATTTGATGTGCACAGTATACACACAACAGCAGGCAGAGCCTTACCACCAAAACAAAGCAGCAGTTTTCCAAGAACAAAATTCCCACAGAAGTTTAAGAGGAAAATCACAAGCATGTAAAATTGAGAACAGATCCATCACCACATCTCTTGACCATTCCCAAGCTGAATTGCCACCGTAAAATCTTTGTCACATGTTTTCACAATTTTGCCAAGCCCTGAGGGGTCACTGGTTATTCTAGCTATCTATGTAAAATTACTATGTTATTTCCACATTCTCTTTGACCTATAAGAACCTCAGGCAGCTTTGCAGAGAAGCTTAAGTATTCAAATGTAACAAATCACTGTAGGTTTTGCCATTTAGTTTTAATTTCAGAAAATCAACATATGAGAATAAAGGGAGAAATCACAGTTCCAAAGATTATGCAGGAATAGAGGGAATTAGTGTATGTGAGTATACAGCTTCAGAAGTATTGAGACACATTGACAGAGTGGTCAATAAAGCAGGCAAGTTTTTAATGGTGCAAATTCTAACTAGTGTTATTCCCGTTTGGAATCACTGAATCACAGAATCGTACCGCTTGGAAACAGGCCATTCAGCCCAACTTGTCCACACCGACCAGTGGGGACACTTCTATATTAACCCCATTTCTCAGCACTTGGTCTATAGCCCTTTATGCCTAAGCGATTTAAGTGTTCATCTAGACACTTCTTAAATGCTGTCAGTGACCCAGCTTCAACCATTCTCTCAGAAAATGTATTCCAGGTACTTACCACTCTCTGGGTGAAGAAAGATCTCTCTGCCAGGAATCAGGAAAAATCCATGATAACCTTTATTCTCCATGTACGCAGTGGTCCCAGGATCATGTGCCCAAGGGTTTTCCATTTTCCCCAAAAGTTTAACAAACTTTATCTTTAGTTAGGCTGCATCTGGAGTATTGCATTCAGTTCTGGTCACCCCATTATAGGAAGGATGTCGAGGCTTTGGAGAAGAGGGTGCAGAAGAGGTTTACCAAGATGCTGCCTGGATTAGAGGGCATGTGCTATGAGAAGAGGTTGGACAAACTTGGGTTGCTCTCTCTGGAGTGGCAGAGGCTGAGGAGAGATAAGGTTATGAGAGGACAGCCAGTATCTTTTCCCCAAGGTTGAAATATCTAATACCAGAGGGCATGCATTTAAGTTGATGGGGGTAGGTTCAAAGGAGATACGTGTGGGGCAAGTTTTTTTACACAGAGGGTGGTGGGTGCCTGGAATGCGCTGCCAGGGGTGGTGGTGGAGGCAGATACGATAGGGGTGTTCAAGAAGCTCTTAGATAGGCACATGGATGTGAAGGAAATGATAGGAAATGGACATTGTGTAGGCAGAAGGGATTAGTTTAGTTGGGCATTTTATTACTAATGTAATTGGTTCAGCACAACATTGTGGGTCAAAGGGCCTGTTCCTGTGCTGTACTGTTTTATATTCTATGTTCTAAACTACCAAACTTATTCCTGGTTTTTGCTCCAGTTTCCAATTTGATCCTTCATTTTTAAAATTCATGTCAAAAAAAAAGTTTCTGCTGCTCTGCATCCTAAATTATTTGCACTTGATCTATGTTCCTTGGTTCTATACCCCTCAATCATAGAATCACAGAAATTTACAGCACTGAGGTGATAGTTTATTGAGATTTGTACAATTATGGGGAGACTAAACGGAGTAAACAGGAAAGGTTTCTTTCCCTTAACAGGCAGGTCAAGAACCAGGGGGCATAGATTTTAATGTAACTAGTGGAAGGATTGGAGGGGCAATGAGGAAAATTCTTTTCACCAAGAGGGTAGTTGTTGAGGCAGAAACGTTATCACATTTACATAGTACTTGGATGTGTACTTGCAGAGCCATAACCTGCAGGGCCATGGATCCAGGGCAGGAAGATAGGATTAAACTGGGCAGCTCTCTTTCAAATGGCATAGGTACCAAAGGTTTTCTTCTGTGAATTTTCAGTGAGTTTCTGATTTTCTAAAGGAAGCTGTTCAGCCCATTATCTTCAAATTGGCAACATTATGGGAAAGGGGACAATATTAGAATGGATTTAATACACCAAAAAAATGGCAGAAATGTAAAATAATGCACCAGAGTAGCAAAGGAAAACATAAACTGAATACGGAAAGAGAAGTGGAAGAATAATAAGAAAGTTTTCATTCACATTAAGTGAAAAAGAAACGTCAGATATGGGAATACAGCCTGTGGTTTTTGGCAAGGTTCTGCACTCAGAACTGGATAATATTGCAAAGGTGAGTTGTGACAGTATTTATATTACCATCAGCTGTAAAAAACCTCAGAAGAATAAATCTCTAGGGAGTGACAGGGTGTAGAGAGTCAAGGGTCATAGAAAAGTACAAAAATGGGCCCTTCGGTTTATTAGCTTGACAAGCTTTGTAGATGATAGTGTTGAACTACAAAACTGAATGGGAAATCTACCAAAGGATTTGAATATAATTCGTAGTGTCAGAAAGGAGACGGAGAAATGCAAAAGGCTTCTATTTCCACACAGACCATGCAGATAAGCGCTCTCGACTTTCCTGTTGAATAATCAATAGAAGCAGAGTTTGGTTTCGTCATGGACCATATGATGCACAAACACTGCTGCAAGACAGGCAAGGGATTTCTTGAGCTATCCCTGTTCCACAGTTCACTCCATCTCCCCTGAGCTGCCCTCAACCCCCTGCTCCTGACCAGTTACCTGACTGCTAAGACCATTCTAGTGAGCACCCAGAGCAGACCAAGTATACCAAAGGAAGTCCCACTCACACTTGTTATCCATTTAGCACCATCTGCTAAGTCCAAATAAAAGTCTGACATGGCCCAGAGAGGAAAGGGCCTGGATTTTAACATCCCACAGGCTCTCAGACTGTGGAGGATTTTCCATCTGAGTCAGCCTCTATTCACTCTCTCCCCACACTGTTTCTTCAACAACCCACACAATCACATCATCGTTAACATCTGGACAATAGTTTCCAAGAGTGGACATTATGCCCAGCCTAATCTTACACTCCCTACCTCTATACTTGCACCACCCTGCCACCCAACAAGACTGATTAATTTAGCACAGCTTGGAGTCTGAACTGCACATCCTCACTGCGCATAAAACATATGGCCCTTGACTGCAGCAGAACACTGTGTATTTACTAATGAGAAAGGGAATGTTTAGCAGTATCCTATTAACATCACTCTTTTAATTTCTTTACCACTAAAATAACAAAACCTGAATAAGAGTTCACTCTGCCATGTTTTTTATTACTGGCTGTTACAATCCACAGAGCCTGAAATGGCTTGACATTGCGAAAACTAAATGGCCCCATTCACTTTAGCCAGCCACTGGCTGATGGATGGTGATAATGATATCCAGCACTTGGCTTAAGTAAAAACAAAAATAGTAATTTGAAAGTGGTCACAGATTTCATCACTCAAGGAAAAAAAGTCGGCAGCACATTTGTCAGCTTTACTATTCAACTGGAATTTCTTCTGCTCCAATAATATTTGCTCCTGCAAGATTTGGAACACAGATGGGTCTAGTTATCACCATGTATGGCTGCTGCCTGGAGGATGAGTGGGCTAACTCCTCTGTTTTTATCCTTGCAGTTAGAGCTCTATTGTTGCGTGATATTCCTGCTTAGGTGGCCAACAAAACATCACCCTTCCACAGAGAATCAGGTTATTTATTGGTTATATAGCATTAATTAAAAATTACAGGTGAAGCTCAGTAATTGAAAAATTATTCCATAAACATGATGTGAAACAGAACTTCCCTGGGTATGCTTCATTTTATTGAGGGACAATTAAAAGATCAAGTTGAAAGATCAAGAAGAAATGATGAAGATTTTAAAATCTGTAAACAAGAAGTAGAAGGAAAACTTGGCGAGCTCAAAATTGCCACAGTTTTGTGGTTATCAGAAAAAACAGTAATTTACTGTAGGTAGAAAACTCATTAGACTGTTCTTGTCCAGTAAACAAGCACAAGAAATAACTACACCACAAGTTGCAGGTTCCTTCCAAGTTGTACATCATACTGACGTGGAAACATATCATTGTTTCTTCAATTCCTCCATAACTAACTGAACTGTGATAGTATATCGACCAGAAAGACAGCAGTGGTTCAAGAAAATGTCTAACCACCACTTTTTCACTTTTTTAGAACAATAAATGCCGATCACCCAATAAAGTAAAATTCTTAAAGTCAAAACTGGAGTCTTAAATATTAATAACATGAGCATACAAACACGTTAAAGTGTATTAGGAGTTTAGATTAGATTAATGAATGCTTTGAAAATTTTGAACAAAGTTGAAGAAATAGAAGCTCGATGGGAAAAGTGTACTCAGGCTAGTTAAAGTAGTTGGGAAATGTACTGAATTAAAAGAAGATGCTAATAATTTGCAAAGAAGAATAGTAAGCCTAAGGATTAGGAAAATTTTTTAAACTAGAATAGAATGAAGAAAAATTGGTAAACATTGGAAAAAATTGAATACGAAATAAACTAGCAATAATAAACAGATTACAAGAGCTTTGAGATGTACAATGGAAAATAGTAATCAAGATAAGCATGGCAGCAATACACAAAATGCTGAAGGAACTCAGCGGGTCAGGCTGCATCTATGGAGGGAAATGGATAGTTGATGTTTCGGGTCAAGACCCTTCATCAGGACTGGAAAGGAAGAGGGGAGATAACCAGTATAAAAGGGTGGGAGGAGGGTGTGGAGCAAGAGCTGGCAGGTGATAGGTGGATCCAGGTGAGGGGGTAAGATAGGCAGGTGGCGGGGGGGGAGTGGCAGTGATGTAAGAAGCTGGGAGGTGACAGGTGAAAGTGTCAAAGGGCTGAAGAAGATGGAATAGAGTGACAGTGGACCATGGAATAAAGGGAAGAAGGTGAGGAGGGGAACCGGAGGGAGGAGTGATTATGATGAGGAATAAGGAAATGGCTGAGATGTTATTTAAGAAGGTTGTATCTATTTTCACAGTAAGGGGCACAAAATGCATTTCAGGTATGGCTGGGAACAATGGAGCACATATGAGCTTTATTTTTTCATGTTGATTTTAGTCTGCTGGGATTCTGAGAGAGATGTCTGGGGTGACAGTCAATGAAATGGATGCAAATTCCCTCGATACAAGAAAAGTCCATCTGACAGGAAAATATCTAATGTTTTCACTGCAATTCAAGAAAGGAGGGAGAAGAGAAACAGGGAAGAATAAACCAGTTGGCCTGATATCAGTTGTTATGAAAATTCTGGAGTTCACATTTAAGGTAGTGATAACAGGGCATGGTCTTATGTGACAGAATTTGTGATTTGCTGATCTGGGAAGGGCACTAGCATATGTAGAAACAGAGTCTGAGAACCTCTGTCAGAACATCCCAGACATGAAACATTAACTCTGTTTCTCTCTCCACAGATGCTGCTGACCAGCTGATTGTTTCCAGCATTTTCTTGCTAGTCTGCCATCATCAAACTCCTGAGGGTGTAAGATTATTGGAGTTTTAGTTTATTCCGATGACGTCGCAGTCTTCTACCCTGCATACTGTCAGTGTCTGAGAGAGATACATGTGCTAGTACCCTTCCCAGATCAGCAAATCACAAATTCTCCAGTATTTCTGTTCTTATTTCAGATTTCCAACATCCAGAGCCACAGTAGGTATGAGGTGATGCATTTAGGGAAGTCATATTCAGTTAGGACATATTCAGTAACTGGCAGGGCATAGAGGAATGTTGATGAACAAGGAGACCGAGGGCTCCAAGTCCATAGTTCCCTGAAAGTGGCAATACAGATCAACAGTGTTATAAAGAATGCCTGTGGCATGCTTGCCTTCACAGGTCAGAGCACAGAATATAAAGTCGGGGCATTATGTTGCAACTTTACAAAACACTGGTTAGACCACACTTTGAGTATTGTGTGTAATTCTGGTCACCACACAAGAGAAATGATGTGGTTGCACCAGAGAGAGTGTAGAGGAGATTCACCAGGATGTTATCTGGTTTGGAGGACTTTAGTTATGGGGAGAGGTTGGATAGGCTGGGTTTGTTTTCCTGGAATGAAGGAAACTGAGGGGTGACAATTATAAGAGGGTAGACATCCAGAATCTTCTTCTCATGATAGGGCTATCAATAAAAAGAGGACATAGATTTAAGGTGAGAGGAAGAGTGTGGTTGATATTTGGAACTCACTGCCAGAGGAGGTGGTGGGATCAGATACATCACTACGTTTAAGAGACATTTAGATAAACACATAATAGGCAAGGCAGAGAAGGATGCAGACCTAATGTGGCCAAATGGGATTAGTGTAGATGGGCAAAAAGGTTGGCATGGACATGGCCCATTTCTATGCCATACAACTCGATGACTCCAATGATATTGAATGGCACAGCAGGCTTGAAGGCCCAAATGGCTTACTTCTACTATTTTCTAGGTTTCGATGTAGATCATTTTCTCTATCCCTGATAGGTCTCACCCAGCTCTTAATACTTGCCAACCAATTACTTAACGGTTTAAAGAATTTCTTGGTTGCCTTTTATGTCATTCTATCCTCATGTTCTCTCTTTACCAGCTGGGGGGTGTTGTAGAGGTAAGAACAGGTGGTTTTAGTGAAGAGGTGAGTATATGGATGAAAACTCAGCTCCATTAAAGCCACAACACCAATGTCACAACATGGCTGGCTATCATTATCATACATCCAGAACCTGACGCTGCATTTTCAAATGATATCACTTAAGGATAGCATAAAGATGAGAAATAGAAGAAGACCAAGGGAGGACCATTAGAGAATCAGAAGTGGGAGTGTGGGAGTGGAATGAAAAGGTGTTGCAGGAGATTTCCTCACTGTGATTCAATGGAAAGAATGGAGAAACAAGAGCAGTAGCAGACAGCCAGGCAGTTAGAGGATGGTGCACTGAGATGTGACAAAGATTTCATGTAGGCAGAGAGCATGAAAAGGTAAAGTCATAAAGATCAGTTTTGACCAGTAGGGTTTTGTCAGTGTTGTGACAAGTGTCAAGTGGACAATCTGATCGCTTTTATGGTCACTATTATTGACACTAGTTTTTTATTCCAATTTATTTCTTGGATTTACTTGGATTTCACTTCGCCATCTACCTTGGTGGGATTACACCATGCCTCTGGATCAGTGTCCAGGTTTCTGGACATTATTTCAGTAATCTAGCGCACAACTTCGTCCTCAAATAGAAATGTGATTTTATGCTATGTTTTGTAGATATTGATTGGATAAATATTGATGAGCACACCAGGCAACCTTTGGAATAGTACTGTTTTAATTTTCTTTGAAGTCCACCTGAAAGGGCAGAGGGGGCCTTGTTTAACCTCAACTGAGAGATGGCTCCCAGACAATGCAACACTGAGTGTCAGCCAAGAAATTGTGCTGCAGTCTCTGGAGTAGCGATTACAGCTTTAACCTTCTCTTTAATTGACCTTTCATTTGTCACCCTACCTGTTCTTCTAAATAGAACCAGATTTATTTTGCAAATTAGCATTGTTGTCCACTGGTGTTAAAATGTCTTTGTTACATTTCAGGTAGGAACTCAACAGCTGTTTGTGAGGAGGGTGTCACATTAGTGGAATGGATTGAATTCAATTTAGGCTAAAGTATGCATTATACCATTGAGATTCGACAGATTTGCCTATCAGTGTGCCAATCCAGATCCACCAGCAATGATCACATGAGAGATATCAGGCCTGACTGGACTTTTCCAATCACCATTCAATGCTTTCATAGAATGAGACAAAAGGGGGACAGTTATGCCATGATACTCCTGCTGGGTCCTTGGTCAGAGAGCAAGTCATGAGGTGCAGCATGTTTTTTTTGTGCTGCATGAGCAGAACACTGAAACAGACATTTTGAGCCTCTAATTCTTATGATTGATCAGTTCAGTGAAGGAAATTTGCTCTAGCACTCCACTGGTTCTTTGTAACTCTTGCGGTTTATATCATCTTGTGCCAGTTAAGCTGTCATCAATTGTAATATAAACTGTCACTTTGCAACCAGTGCAATTTAGCTTTTCAGTGTGATGTGGTCCTCTCAAGTGAAGTGTGTTTTATTGAGAATGTTTTGAAGTTACTCATATGGACTTTGTAATAGATTGCCTTCCAATTTTCTACACATACTATGTTAACAATTCAGGAATATTTAGAGCTCACTGAATACTTCTAATTCAACAGATATTTACCACTACATAAATATTTCCATGGACTGCTGACCCACAAGTCAATCTGAATCTCTCCAATCTAGTTCCTCCAATCCATCTTCCATCCATTCCATTGGAGTATCCTTACCAAAAGCCACAGATAATAATCCCTGAAGCCATTGTGTTTGCTTCCTCTTCATGTTCTTCAATACAGCCAACCACACTAGTCCCCTCCACTGTGCCCCCTCTGTTGTCCATCTCTGTAGGACTGCCCAATCAGATTCCAATCTTCTCTCCTTTATTTGGTCCTAGAAGCATCCATCCTTGTCTCCTCCACTTTCTCTGCTGACATTTGGCCATCTTATCCATGGTATACTGATGACATCCAGCTCTGGCTCTCCACTGCTGCCCCACCTCAAAGTTAACAGAATACTGATCTAGCATGTAGCCCTGGATGAATCCTAACTTCTTTGGATTAAACATGTTGAAATAATGAAATCTTCATTTCCTGTCCCACCATTATTTCCACTTGCTGGTCATCAGCTCCACTGTTCTCTCCACACAGTCTAAGAAGGAACTAGACTGTTCACAACTTTGTTGCCATTTTTGATCCTGGACTTAGCTGCCAACCATCTCCTCTTCTATACAAAGACCAGCCACCTTCCCCCTCCATTAAGTCACCTGACTCCACTTCCATCTCAGGCCATCATCATCAAAGAGCTTCATTCATGCTTTTGCCAACTCTGGGTCTGATTGGTTCACTCAGCTTCTCTGGCTGCGTTCCTATTCACCCAAGATAAAATTCAGCTATTCAAACTTATCCATTTTTTATATTTGTTTTCAGGATGCGGACATTACCATCAAGGCTATCGATTACTGCCATCTTTAATTCTCCTTGAGAAAGTGGTGGTCACTTGGCTTCTTCAGGACAGCACAGTGGAGCAGCAGATCCCATTGCTACTTCACAGCTCAAGGGTTCAATCCTGACCTTGGGTGATGTCTGTGTGGAGTTTGCATGTCCTCCCTATGCTCACATGGGTTTCCTCCAGGTGCTCCAGTTTCCTCCTGCCTCTCAAAGGCAGTACTGATTAGTTGATAGGTTACTGTGAATTACCCTAATATAGGCAAGATAATCAGGGAAGTTAATGGGCATGTGAGAAAGAACAAGTTACAGGGAAATAAGTGCAAGAATTGGACCGATGGGAATGCTCTGAGAACCAGCATAGATTCAATGGACCAACTGGCCTCCTTTTATGTTGAAAGAAGATATGAATATTACTCTTAATCAAATGCTTGATGTCAAGGCAGTCACTTTCACCTCAACTATGCAATTCAGCTCCTTGATCTATGTTTAGACCAAGGTTGATGAGATTTGGTGTCAAGTGATTCTGATGAAACTCAAACTGGCCATTAATGAGTAGGTTATTGGTGAGTAAGTGCCACTTGGTGGCATTTCCAACAGCAGCTTCCCTCACTTTGCTGATGGATAAGGGTGGACTGATGGGTGGTAATTAACCAGATTGGATAGGCCCAGCTCTTTGTGAACAGGGCACAGACGACCAGTCTTCGGTAGATCACAGCAAATGCTTTGTGTGTGAGACCTAAAGTGGGCGTACACTGGAAACAATAGCAAAGTCAATGCCCGTCAAAGGCAATCATGGAATGGGGTGTAAAGCAGGGGAGGGGGTGTAAAGCCGGGAAGTCTGAAGATTACCTTTTGGAGTCTACACTAAGCCACAGTTGTTAAACTGACCTGCCTTCTGCTCGTTTTTGAATCAGCTCCCAGCAGGTTTGATCAAGCTAGGAAGTTAATTACTGCTTCCCCGAGCAGGCCTTTGGTTAAAGTAGAAGACCTGTGGTGGGAAAGAAATGGGTGCTATCCTCTAATTAAAAATCTCCCCCTCTCAACAGGCCTCTGTAGGGCACCAGATGTTAAAAATCAGCAATTCCAGATGCTGGAACACTGCTTTTTGTCTCAGATTCCAGCATCTGCATTCTCTTTTGTTTTCTTAAATTCAGCAGCTTAGGTCCAGCTATTTCCTCATGCATGTGTACTCACGTGCATGAATCCCATTCATGCACGTGAGGACACAGTGTGACCCATGCTTAACACGTCAGCTCCTAAATCAGAGAAGGGCATTCTATGACAGCAAGGTTCAACCAAGGCAGATGACCCCTTAGCATTATTTGTTTTGAAGCTTCATGACAACCAGGAATAATATATTCATACCTTGACTTTGTTGAGGTAAGAAAAGGCAATCCAATATCCGGTGGCATTACTTCATTTAAACTGCAGTTGATTCAATGGAAAGTATCCTGCAGACTGTTGTTCACTGTCAATACCTTAGAAGAAAGGAAAGTGTAGCAAGGTTTTGACTTACAGTGAATTGTCATTTGGTTTTGCCGTCCCTTCATCTGTTGTCCACTATTGTCTGTCACAAGGCAGGAGCTAAGTGGGAGAAAATCCCACTTAGTGAACCTTAAGTGAACCTTAGCAATGCATAAAGAATAAAGATGTGTTGGCCTTAGACAAGATAGAATCCATTGATTGAGCTTCTGAAGCAGGCTGCAGAATTTTTATGGAAAAAAAAGTATCTCCTGTGTAATCTGTAATGTTTGTAAAGTACGTGTGCCAAGGGAAATACAGAAAGCAACAAGAAAGGAAATGATTCTGAAGATAATATATTTGTACAATAAAAGTGAGATCCATGTTTCAGAAGTTCAGGAAGGCAAATTACAGAACTTGTCTTTGAAGAATATTTCTGATGGATGTTAAAAGCCTGTCCAAAAATAATATTACTAAGGACAATGATCATGCTGCAGGTCTCTAGTGAATGTATGATGGAGCTAGGCGGGAAGTCACCTCAGCTTCTCATGAATCTGCCTCAGGGATCTATACAGCACTAAGCTACTTGTTATATGAGTGAGGGTCAGAATATCAAATGCCAATGGTACTTTTTATTTTTAATAAGTATATAGAGACCAAAAAAAAAGTGAACAAGAAAAATCAGAATCAGATTTATTATCACTGACATATGATGTGAAATTTGTTGTTTTGCGGCAGCAGTACAGTGCAAGACATAAAATTACCATAAATTACAAAAATAAATAAATAGTGCAAAAAAAAGAATAATGAGGTAGTGTTCATGGGTTCGTGGACCATTCAGAAATCTGATGGCGGAGGGGAAGAAGCTATTTCTGAAAAGTTGAGTGTGGGTCTTCAGGCTCCTGTACCTCTTCCCTGATGGTAGTAACAAGAAGAGGGCATGTCCAGGATCTATCCAGGTTCTATCCCACTGTGATAGGACTATTTGAATGGTTCCCTTATACGATGAGATGGACTCTGACCTCATGATCTACCTTGTGACCTTGCACCTTATTGTCTACCTACAATGCACTTTCCCTGTAGCTGTGACACTTTACTCTGTACTGTTATTGTTTTTACCTGTACCACCTCAATGCACTCTGTACTAACTCAATGTAACTGCACTGTGTAATGAATTGACCTGGACGATCAGTATGCAAGACAAGTTTTTCACTGTACCTCGGTACAAGTGACAATAATAAACCAATACCAATACCAGGATGGTGAGGATCCTTAGTAATGGATGCCACCTTCTTGAGACACTGCCTCAATGAAGATGACCTCGATGGTGGGGAGTGCTGTGCCCGTGATGGAGCTGGCTGAGTCTACAACCCTCTTCAGCCTCTTGCGATCCTGTGCATTAGAGCCTCCGTACCAGGCTGTGATGCAACCAGTCAGAATGCTCTCCACCGTACATCTATAGAAATTTGTAAGAGTCTTTGGTGACACACCAAATCTCCTCAAACTCCTAATGAAGTAGAGCTGCTGGTGTGCCTTCATCAAGAAAAAACTTTACAAGGGAACTGCATTGCTTCCAAAAGACCTCTTAATTGTTTAAAGGCACACCTAGCATCTCATCATTCAAACACCCCTCAGAAAGAGCACAGTAGTACTGTCATTCCACACAAATCACCATCCCGTTTTAACCTCCTTCACAGATTTGGCGATGTTATCATCAGCTCCCAATAATATTCACAAATCTCTGTCTGAGATACCTATTCACATCTCTTCAGTACAACTTCACACCTGTTCACAACCCGAAGGGAACACTGCGCAAAGTCATAAACATCATCCTTTGTGACTGCAATCCACACATTGCAGAATTAGATTCAGGCTTTGATTCCTGTTGTACCACAATCCTTCAGACTCCAGAATACATAACAAGAAGGGCAGTGATCAAGTGCCTCAGCTCCTGAAGATGTGGAAAAGAAAATATCAGCTGATGGTCCACATCCTGTTTGCTTTAGGGTGCTTTAGAATGTGTCTTGCAGAAAAATTTGCACAGAAGTATAGACAAAAAAAAATGTTTTAGCATCTTTTATGGCCTTCCAAAGTGTTTTATAACAAGATGTACCTCTGAAGTACGTATAATCACTGCCCCAAGAACCCACAAACACCTGTTTCAGTGACTTTGATTGAATGTTAAATGTTAGCCAGGACACTGGTCATAAGCATCACAATTCCCTCCCTAAGTCTTTCTCCCTCTCTTTTAAGACACTGCTTAAAAGTTATCTCTCTGACCAAGCTCTGTATCCTAAAATGTCCTTATGTGGCTAATGTGCATACATTATCCAACAAAATTGAGTTTGATAATGTGATGCAGCTCAGGATGTTTGTCACTTTAAAAGAGCTATCTAATTAAAAGTTACTGTTATGGTTGTGAGATCAGATATGATTAGGCATCGTAATTATGAATTCTTGCTGATTTACAGTCCTTCCTTCTTGTAAAATGTAAAAGCAAATCATGCCTGCCTTCTAACATGGTAGATAAAAGATCTGAAAGCACTCTCCAATGAAAATCCTGTAAGTTCGCTGTGAATGTCCTTGTTTATATTCATCCCTCATGCACCATTATCAAAAAATAATTATGTGGTCACTATCACCTTGCTGTTTGTGGGATGTTGCTGTCCACATATTGGGTGCCATGTTTTCCATAGCACAATAACATCTACACCTTATTGGTTATAAAATTCTTTGGAATAACCTGAGATTGCGAAAGCCACTACAGAAATATACCATCAAAGGTTAATATGACTGTAAATGTGTGGCCATGATTCTACTCGATTGTTATCCAACTTAAGATCCAAGTTGGCTAGTCTCCACTGTTTCACCTCCTATATGAATTATTATTACTTGGACATAATTACTGGAGAACAGAGTCCGTGTAAGTTTACCTAACTAGGTATCCTGTCCCTTCAGAAGTAAGAGAAAGAGCATTTTTTAAAAAGCTATGCTATTTGATATAATTATGATGGAATATCCATCACAGAAACTGGCATTTGGTTCAACCAGTCTATGATGTCAGTAGTTCACTGACAAACTGAAATTTATATATACAAATTAATTCAAACTTGGTCTATATTTATGTACAAATTAACTCAGACGGGCTTCAAGAAGCTGAACTTTGTCTAGTCCATAGACTACATGTAAGAACATGAAATTGGACTTATTTAACCATCAAAAATAGTTTCTGTTTTCACAATGTAAAGGAATCATGGTTCTCCAAAGATCTTGGAATACTTGTCACAGTAAATCAATCAGGTTATTCAGAACTAACTACTGCAATAACTATATTCATGAATTCAATACTCAAAAAATGAATACAGAATGTCAACCCATGTATTTACTGATCCTGTACCCTTGGATGGTAAGTATTATTACAGTTAACTATTGTTCCATAGTTCAGAACAAGAACATTAATTATGATTAGTCTAAAAGAAACTCTCCAAACACAGTTAAAAGAGAATGTCATTTAAGATTTACTTTACAATTAAATTAATATTACATAATCTTTGTTTAAACTATTTAAATAATAAGGTCTCAGAACCCCATCTAGTGTTAACTCAATTTTATAACATATTCCAGCCTGGAAATTGGACCCATTTGCACGTTTTTTAATGTGAAAATTGCACATAAAAGCAGTTATACGTAGGATGGATTGTGTTAGTGATCACTGCCAGGTGAAATTGCTGCCATCAGGAAAATGGACTAGGCACTTCCATGTGTGATTCTCCTGACTGCTGCTAAAGTTTGCTCTGTGGTGTCACAGATCACACTGTACATGTTTCTCCAGTACAGGCAGAAACTGGAGTGCAGGGGATAATCTAAAAATTTTGTTGCTCATTCATGGAAAAGCTCAGAATACATTGCACAGGGATTAGCAAAGAGATGGCAATTAAAGAACTTGTGCAGTAATAGTGATCTCCTGCACATAGAATGGGAGTTGATTGGGCCAGACAATTGCAAGGTGCAGACACACAGAAGCGTCGAGTCCCCCTTCTCCCATGTATTCCCTCACCTCTGTGGCAGTTTTTTCTGCCAGTGGACGGTGATTTCCATGGTTAGAGTTCCTTTAGCTCTGACTCACTTCCCAAAGGTCAGCACCACAATGATGTAGTGATGTGAGTTTTGCCGGGGATGGGATCTATGCATATCCCTTTTCAGTGTGTGACACTGAGTGCTGCTTTTGATGGATTTTTCCCAATTTCATGACTTATTTTTGGAGAACTGAGTGGGTATTAGTGCTACACACAACACATATTCAGTACACCAAAATAGGGTGAGCTACAGTTTCTGGGCATTACATCTCATCCTTCTTTAGTTGTTGATGTTATCAAGCAAAAATACAAAATATCCATTCACCATGGGAAAAGGGTTGGCCATTCAGCCTCTCAACCCTGCTTCACATTCAATATGTCTCGATTGAATACTTAACTCTATTCACCTAATTATGATGCATTTTGCATGATACATGTACCTGATAAAAATATGACCATCTCAACACTTAACAGCGAGAGAGGGTTTTATAGGTAGGAAGGGACTGAACCAAGGGGGAAAAAATGGGGTCAAGATATGAGGACCCAAGTTCAGTGTGGTAGGGGCAGGCAGAAACAATGGGTCTACCAGGGCAGTTGGGTTTATGAATCTTAGGTAAGAAGTAGAAATGGGCAGTGCGGGGTAGGGGAACTATGAGGTTGGAAGCTATAGAGGGGAGGTCTCCGGAGGCGATGAGGTCAGTGATAGTGCGGGAGACAATGGCCTGATGCTCCTTGGTGGGGTCCAGGTTGAGGGATAAGTAAGAGAAGGTGTCCGAAAGTTGACGTCTGACCTCGGCAATGTAAATTTTATAGGTAGGAAGAGACTGTGTCAACACTGAACAGGCAGTGAATGGAGGGATACAGACCATGTGTAGGCAGATGGGATTAGTGTAATTTGACATCATCGTTAGCACAGACATGGTGGGCCAAAGGGCCTGTTCCTGTGCTGTACTGTTCTATGTTCTACGTGCTATGTTTATTTCATTTTACAATTTCTTTAAACAGAATATACATCATTTTTTTGCAGAATGATTGACTGGAACAACACAGAATGTGGTTACTTTGTCAACTGCATCTCTACTGGTTCTTTCAGAAAACAATCCAATTAATCACAATCCCTGGGTCTTTCCTACACCTCTACAACTTTCCCCCCAAATATTTATCTGATTCCCCTGTGGTAAGCTACCTTTGAATTTGTGTACACTTCAGCCTCAGTCAGTGCATTCCAAATGAAAACCACTCACTATTTAATAAAGTAGTTTTCTTATTGCCTCTTTATGTTTGCTCCTTCAATTTAAATCTGAGCCTTTGGTTATCTTTAACACTATTATTTCTTTGTCCAACAGAAATAATGAGCTCAGAATTCCAGCAAACTTAAAAAAATACATTAAGTGGCACTGGATGGTCAACCTGCACCACTTTCATGGAGGCCCATAGGGAGCAGCTTTCTTACAAGTATGATATACAACGCATGCACATATGTATCGTGTATTCTCATCCTTTTGTGCAATTTTATATGGTAAGCATATTTTACTATAATGTCACGTGAGAAGCATGAACTTTAAAGAACATGAACAGCCTTTTCAAGTTGTGATACAAAAGAGTTTCTGACTTAGTTTAACTTTACTTATTCTGTTGAATCCCTTTATGATTTAATGAACTTAATAAACTTTTTCAAATAGGGCACTGTGCAAATTGCATTCACAGACAGCCACATTCTTGTGCATGGCTATGCTGTTACAAATGAGAGCCTCTCCCCTGGTTTTCCATCATTAGCATTCTTCTGTTCTCAAATTTATATCAATTACACTTTCACAATAATAAATGAAAATTTAGAAGGGTTGGCTTTATACCTTTTTTCCCAGTTCCAAACAGAAACAGCAATCTTTATTTACTTAGCTTATGTAACACAGAAAAATATCCTTTGAAGCTTCACAGATTTATTTCACATAAACACAAGAGCAATACAGATGCAGGGCTACAATAAGTGAGTATAGGAGGGTTGAATGAAAGCTTGGGCAAAGAGTGGATTGTGAGGGAAGGTTGGGAGGTGGAGAAATTAAGGCATTAAAGGAACAAAGGCACTAACTGAATCGATGTATGGCCATTATAGATGGGTTAAAAGGCACAACGTGTAAGAGTACTGGATACACAAGAGACTCCAGATGTTGTCATCTGGAGCAACAAACAAAATTATCCAGAAGAAAAGTCTCGACTCAAAATGCCGACTGTCCATTTCCTTCCGCAGATGCTGTCTAACCCACTGCGTTCCTCCAGCAGTTTGTTTGTTGCTGTGTAAAAGTACTGCTAGAAAATCAGAGAGGAAGGCAAGCGGGGGACATTTGTGGCACCAGAGGAGGCCACACAGGAAGGAACAGGTATGCCCTCAGAGGGTGCAATTTAAACATAATCCAGATATCCACATCCACATACCTCCACTTGGAGGCTTACTAGTCAGCAGCTGCCTCCTTCACTTCACATTTTTCATCAGACTGCAAATATAATTCTAAAAATATCATATGAAAAATTACATATTCAATAATGAGAAGAGAATAAAAAGAACATGAGAAATGATTACCTTCTAGATTTGTCAGTTTTAAAAACCTGTAATCTTGCTACATTTAATCCTAGTTACATTCTAAGCAGAGAATTTAGAGATAAGAGGAAATGGAACTACGCTTAATGTGGTACAGTTTTCTCAGCCGGTGCTACTGGAATAAGGAAGACCCACATATACGCCATAAGCCAGACTTATGATAGAAGACAGCAAGAGTGACATCAAGAGTCAAATGCCTGATGTAGGGCTGGAGTTGCATATAGGCCAGGTCAGATTGGAGAGGCAAGTTCTATGCTCTGAAAGGCATCTTCACCTTTCATTAATTGCCCTGCACTTTTACCTTCATTTTACCAGTACTCAAGCCCCTTATCACCTGATCTGTCTTAATCTATCTCTATCAAGTCTTTTCTCTTACACCTCACTCCTCCCCCAGCTCTGCTTTGAAAACTGTAAACCCTCCATCCCTCTTCCAGTTCTGAGGAAAGGTCACTGTCCCAAAACATTAACTGGTTTTTCTTTCCACTGATGCTGAGGACTGGCTGAGTGTTGTTTTTGCTACTTTTACCTTCCTCTGCTGTTCAGATATCCATTTCATTTCCCTTTAAAATTTGCAATGGCTGCTGCCTCAATTATTCCCATGGAAAAGCGTTAAATATTCTAAACATTTCCTGCAAAAATATATTTTGCTTAATCTCTCTCTTCACCTTCTTACTGGTAATATTTTGATAATCCCTCATCATCAATTTCTTAACTGCTCTCTCTATGAATAATATTAAAATTTTAAATTAGATTTAATTTTCTCTGCTTTACTCCCAATCTTGGTACCATTATGGTGAACCTACACTGGTCATTCCTACAGATTTCTATATAATGTATGTCCACATCTGCTTATGATACTCCATGACTAACTAGTTATCACAAACAAACTTTCTACTTATCTTGTCATTTTAGTAAAAAAATCAAACTTCAGAAGTTTAGTTA
This sequence comes from Pristis pectinata, assembly GCF_009764475.1. Taxonomy (NCBI): domain Eukaryota; kingdom Metazoa; phylum Chordata; class Chondrichthyes; order Rhinopristiformes; family Pristidae; genus Pristis; species Pristis pectinata. The sequence continues at coordinate 42,533,348 of NC_067420.1, forward strand.
CATTTTTATTTCTGATTTTAGTTTTATAAATATCTATTTTTGTTCAATTGTTATTTCATTTAGAATGTCTGCCAAGGAGGGTTTTGAAAGATTTTGATGCATTAGATCTCTGGAAGTTCAAAGTGAAATAAGAGGCAGTTTAGCCCTTCAGGTCGATGCCAGATGTTTACTGGAGTAACTATAGATTAATATCACTGTCCCATGTTTTCTAAAACCCTGTATTACCTTTGCCTGGTATCTACAACAAGTTCTTTTAGATGTCTTAAAACATTAGGAAACTGATTGCAGGATATAGAGACTGACACTCTTCATAACTTCCAGCACATATTGGACAAACTGAAGGAATGCCCTGCTGTAGAAAAATGCTAGAAGTAAGACTGCTGTTCTTCATGATGACGCCACACAATGGTCCCTGGGGATTCCCTGATTATGTGTCAGATGTGCTGGAAATTGCAGCAATTGACATAGCACAGTATGTTACACAGACATCTCATGACCCAGCACATGAAGGCAAAATGCCACTTCAATTCTGGGGCCATCACTCAAATCAAACAAAAGCCAGTTTGCCTCCTTCAGTCTCTTGGGGCCAAACAGAAGGAGTAAAAGATATAGGGATTATAATGTATAAAACATACACTATCATCAAGGGGAAACACTTGGGCCAAACAAACTGAGCACATGTGAAGTGAGTGCTTGAAGATATCTGGTTGCAATTTATTTGCTGAATTTTCTTTGGATGCAGTCATATATTTTAGCAGATTTCCCAAAACGCATCACAGGCATTGAATTACTTTTGAAGTGCTGTCACTGTTATATAAATAAATGAGCCTCGAAATTGACTTGATTAGCACCTGTTTTTAATGTGCATATCATGCAAAAATTAATTTAACTCGGAGTAGATTGCATTAGCAGTCATTACTTGATGAAATTATCTCCATTGTGAAAACGGACTGAGCACTTACATCAATGTGCTGTTTAAATCAATGTGCTTGACGTTTCTCTGACATCAGATGCCCACCTAATGACATCACTATACGAGCAAAACACATTTCCGCCCTCATCAACATAAACTGGAGCTCAAATATGCAACCTATGATAGTCGTGAAATAATCTCAGTACATCGCACTACTTTGTTTCCCTTATTGTTATTTCAAGGGTCACTCTTGACTAGACAGTTTGGAAACTCACTGCAGGCTGCTCAAGCATCTTCCAAAGTCTACAGAGTGTGTTGTAATTAATAAGGGCTGTTTTTCCAGCTTACAGCTGGCGCAATGCTCATGCAATAAGTGTGCCTGTGATAACGCTGCTGGGAGCACACTCTATTAGTGGAGGCTTCATTATGGCCATGGCTGCCCATTTAGAATACAAAGGGATTAGGAGATAAGACAAAAGAAACAATTAGGAAGGTGGAGAGGAATCATAAAATTAAATTATCATGGAACATAAAACAAAATAATAACGGAGACACAAGAGATCCTGCAGCTGCTGGAATCTGGAGCAACACACACAAAATGCTGGGGGAGCTCAGCAGGTCAGGCAGCATCTATGGAGGGAAATAAACATCAATGCTTTTTTCAGAAATAATAAAAGAACAGGAGGTTAGAGATGGAAATACAGTCATTAATGGACAATTGGGACAAGTTTACAGAATATTACAGGGAGATAGTAGAAATATTAAATCATTATTTTGTTCAGTAGTGACCAGGGAATTAGAACAAGGCAAGGTGAGACGATGAGATGAGCCATGAGATAATCACATTTAAAATAGAAAATGAGGATAATGTGAGGCAAACTAACCAAATTCTAAAACTTCTGGTCCAGATGTATTACATCCATACACTTTAGGGAAGAGACAGTAGAGACATTATTATGCTTAATAATTTGTTAAGAAAAGGTGTAATGTCAGAGGACTGGCTGATAGTACAATGTTTCTACAATGTTCAGGAAGTTATACATGGATTTTAGTAAGGCGTTTGACAAAGGTCCACATGGTAGGCTTCTTCAGAAGGTCAGAGGCCAAGGGATCCGGGGAAGCTTGGCCGTGTGGATTCAAAATTGGCTTGCTTGTAGAAAGCAGAGGGATGTGGTGGAAGGAGTCCATTCGGATTGGAGGGCTGTGACTAGTGGTGTCCCGCAGGGATCAGTTCTGGGACCTCTACTTTTTCTGATATTTATTAACGACTTAGATGAGGGGGTGGAAGGCTAGGTTAGCAAGTTTGCAGATGACACAAAGATTGGTGGTGTTGTGGATAGTGTGGAGGGCTGTCGAAGCTTGCAGAGGGGTATTGATAGGATGCAGAGCTGGGCTGACATGTGGCAGATGGAGTTCAATCCAGAGAAGTGTGAGGTAGTACACTTTGGAAGGACAAACTCCAAGGCAGAGTACAAGGTAAATGGCAGGATTCTGGGCAGTGTAGAGGAGTAGAGGGATCTGGGGGTTCATATCCACAGATCACTGAAAGTTGCCTCGCAGGTGGATAGGGTAGTTAAGAAAGCTTATGAGATGTTAGCTTTCATAAATCGGGGGATCAAGCTTAAGAGCCGCGAAGTGACGATGCAGCTTTACAAAACTCTGGTTAGGTCACACTTAGAGTACTGTGTCCATTTCTGGTCTTCTCATTATAGGAAGGATGTGGAGGCGTTGGAAAGGGTGCAAAGGAGATTTACCAGGATGCTGCCTGGATTAGAGAGTATAGATTATGAGGAGAGACTAAAGCAGCTAGGGCTGTTCTCATTGGAGAAAAGGAGGATGAGGGGAGACATGATAGAGGTATACAAGATACTGAGAGAAATAAATAGAGTGGACAGCCAGCGGCTCTTTCCCAGGGCACCAATGTTCAAAACAAGAGGACATGGCTTTAAGGTATTGGGTGGGAAGTTCAAGGGAGATTTCAGAGGGAGGTTTTTCACCCAGAGAGTGGTTGACGCATGGAATGTGCTGCCTGGGGCGGTGGTGGAGGCTGATACATTGGACAAGTTCAAGAGGTTGTTGGATAAGCATATGGAAGAATTTAAGTTAGAGGGATATGTGGGAGGAAGGGGTTAGATAGTCTTAGGTGTGGTTTGAAGGGCGGCACAACATGGTGGGCCAAAGGGCTTGTATTGTGCTGTATTGTTCTATGGTTCTATGGTTCTTCTATGGTTATAGACCAATCAGCTTAATATCAATGTTAGAAGAATTAAATGAAAGAATAAAAGAATATCTAAAATATAAAGTCAAATGATAAAATGATAAGCATGGATTTCAAAATGGAAAATCTTTCTTGACCACGTTACTGAATTTTTGAGGAGCTAACAGAGAGAAGAGACACGTGCAATACAGAAGCTGTATTTATCTAGATTTCAAAAGGGCTTCAATAAGGAAAAAGATAATAGATAAATTAATACGGTCAGAGAATGCAAAGTCAGACAATGTGGCAGAATGGATTGGTAGCTGGCTTCTGGATGCAAAGAAGATAGTGAGAATAAACTGCAGCTGGAAGAAAGTGGGTGGTGTGGCCTACAAGTATCAGTGCTGGGACCACCGCCGTTCACAGTTTACGTTAACAATTTAGAGTCTGGAATCAGTTAGACGGTTTCTAAATTTGTGGATGATACCAAATAGAGTGATAGAAAGATACAGTATGGAAATAGACCCTTTGGCCCATCAAGTTGTGCTGACCTTAAACCATCCATTTACACTAATCCTATATTAATCCTCCTATTTTAATCCACCTATTTTCTATTCTCCCAAATTACTCATTAACTCCTTCCATATTCTACCACTCACCCACACACTAGGGGCAAATTTTACAGCAGTGAGTTAACCCTACCATCCTACATGTTTTTGGGATGTGGGAGGAAACTGAAAAACCCTGAGGAAACCAAGTGGTCACATGGTGTTTACACAAAGGGTGGTAAGAAAGAGGAACTTGTTCCTGTAGAGAGCAGTTAAGGTGAATAGTGGAGATGTCAGGGAGAAGGGAACATGGGATTAGGCTGATAAAAAGATAGCAGGATGCTAGAAGGCAACATAAGCACTGGTGGGGATTACTTGTAGCAAATGGTCTCTTTTGTGTCATATTTCTTTTGTAATCCTCTGTAATCCTAACTAAAACTTCAGGGCAGGAGGCAAAATCATACTCATCAGCAATCTCCCCTATCTCAGAGAGTCTCCAGAGTTATCAGATGCTACTTGGATCCCTGTAATGAACAACGTATTCACAGGCCCAGGTTTTCCAAAGCTATCATCTCTGAGATGCAAGACATTCTGTGGCAAGACCTTTGGCCCAGCTCCCCTGCCTGGACTGCTCCTTCTCTTAATTTCACAGTCACATTGACACGGAACTTTGGCACATCTATCCAAACAGCAACAGCAGATCTCTGCTCTGTCTTCCAGTTTGCTGCTCACTACTTCATCAGAAAGGTCACCTGGGCTCTCAGCTCCTGAGAGTAATGATTTCATCTACTTTGATTTAAGCAAGGAACCCATAGCATTCATTCCATCCATGTGCTCACAAAGACTCTGAGTAATAATTTGGACCTTTTCCTCATAGGAAAGGTTTCCATTGCACCAATATAGAATATATGTCATTGTAGATCACAACAAGTTCCTCTAGGAGAATGTCAGGAACAATTACAATTTTTAAAAGGAATTTGGAGAGGTACTTGGATAGGAAAGGGGTAGAGGGATACAGGCCAAATGCAGTCAAATGGGATTAGATAGGCGTCATGGTTGGTATGGATGAATTGGGCTGAAGAGCCTGTTTCTGTGCTGTACAACTCTATGACCCTATGACAAGTACATGGATTGCAGTGGAAAATGCCATAAGTCCTCTGAAGATGAGATGTCATTGCTTGCATCAGCCTAGACAGTTTAGAGTAGATTAGATCAGTTTAAAATTTCCCAGTACTGAACAAGTTACCTTCTCCAAACTACAACCAGTAACATCAACACAGTGTGGGAATAAATAACCAGGGGAGCACTCACTTCCTCCTGTGCTGGTCTGCCTGCAATGAATATAATACCCCAATGAGTGATGCTTTGATTTGACCTTATAATATCATTGCCTCAGAACAAATTATCTTTATTTTCTGATGATCAGTATCTTGCTAAAACAACTATGAATGCTCCATGAAACACACTTCCTTGGGTTACCTCTAACCTGCAGGGTAGTGAGATGCACAGAGGAGGGAGATAATATTTTAAGCTAAGATCAAGTCCACAATCAGAAAAATCAGAATCAGGTTTACTACCACTGTGTTATATGACGTGAAATTTGTTGTTTTGTGGCAGCAGTACGGTGCAAAGACATAAAGTTCCTATAAGTTACAAAAATAAATAAATAATACACAAACAAAAGGAATAATGTAGTGTTCATGGACCGTTCAGAAATCTGATGGCGGAGGGGAAGAAGCTGTTCCTGAATCGCTGAGTGTGGGTCTTCAGGCTCCTGTACCTCCTCCCTGATGGTAGTAACAAGAAGAGGGCATGTCCCAGATGGTGAGGGTCCTTAATGATGGATACCACCTTCTTAAGGCACCGCCTCTTGAAAATGTCCTCGATGGTGGGGAGGGTTATGCCCGTGATGGAGCTGGCTGAGTCTACAACCCTTTGCAGCCTCTTGTAATCCTGAGCATTAGAGCCTCCATACCAAGCTGTGATGCAATCAGTCAGAATGATCTCCACTGTACATCTATAGAAATTTGCAAGACTCTTTGGTGACATACCAAATCTCAGAATCAGAAATTTCCTCAAACTCCTAATGAAACAGAGCCACTGGCATGCCTTCTTCGTGACTGCATCAATGTGTTAGGCCCAAGACAGATCCTCGGAGGTGTTGACACCCAGGAACTTAAAGCTGCTCATCCTTTCCACCACTGACCCCTCAATGAGGACTGGTGCAGGTTCTCCTGACTTCCCCTTCCTGAAGTTCACAATCAATTCCTTGGTCTTACTGACGTTGAGTGTGAGGTTATTGTTGCAACACCACTTATCCAGCTGATCTATCTCACTCTTGTACGCTTTCTCGTTGCCATGTGAGATTTTACCAACAAGTGATGTCGTCTGCAAATTTATAAATGGCGTCTGAGCTGAGCTTAGCCACAGTCATGAGTGTGGAGAGAATAGAACAGTTGGTCATTCAGCAATTGAGAAGTATCTCATGTGACTTGAGTTTTGTTTTAAACCATTAGAACAATTGCCCATTTCAATGATCACTTGGTAAAGTATCACCAGTAGAAACATTACATTTCACCCAGATCACAAATATTGGATCCAATTAAGGTAGTCTCATGCTTTCTTGCATAAACCATTATTCATCACCATCGTCCTCTCACTTAATCCTGTCCCCTTTTGTCCCCTACATATCTGTAACCTTAACCTTGAGAAGGGGCAATGTAAGATGATGTGTCATCTCCACGTGACCCTCATATTTCTTTGTTCCTCCCTCAGAGATGCCGACAAGAACTACTGTACAAGCAAAACAAGCAGGTTGCAGCTATCATGAGTTCGTAATCAACTTGCAATGGCAGTCAGATGCAGTCATTGCCAGAACAACATGGCAGATGTCGTACTTGTATAAAAATTCACAATCAAGTGATCTGCCGCATTGAGGCAATAAGATAAAAGCAGCACTCAGTGTCTTGCTGCCAATCGAGGCTTGGCTTGAGCATGTTCACATGACATCAGCAATGTTTCAAGGTGAGGCATGTCTGGGTTCACAGCAGTGACAGCAGCTGCTACACCAGTATGATATCTCATTGCACAATTAAGTATGTTATTTGCCCTTACTGTCAATATATTCCAAAAGTGATATTGTTTTGAAAATAGTTTATATTAACACAAAGAAATCAATTGATATGTTAAACAAAATCATAACATTGCTCCAAAAAATACCCTTTCCTGTTTTACATTCCGGTGTTTGTGTTTGATGTGCCAGTACTACATCGACCAACAAGATGCTCCTGCCCTCGTGTGGCTGGCTTTGAATGGCTGCCCAGGGCCAACTGAAGGAGCAGTCTGGGAGAAGCTACGATGGGAAGTGAATCGGTGCATTTATCAGGAGGGACATTAATGTCTTGCACCAGTTCACTAAGTGACCTCTTAGGCAACTGGATACACAATGGTACAACACCCAGGCACACTACCGTTGTTTGAACATCAAGCCTGGCTCAGGGTTAGCTGACTAACTCTGAATCACACCTATCTGATCTCAGCTGTCTTTCTTCTCCTCTTTGTTCATGCAGAACAGCTAGGTGATCATGGGTAGCATCTATGTGTTCACAAAAAAGCAACACTCTGCTCACAAGTGGCAATGAGAACATCAAGTTGCTCCTGTGTGGCAGAGACCTCTAGCTGCATCATGGTGAGAATGCATGGAGACAGGAAGATTTTGTGTGGCCTCCATTTGTGCCTCCAAAGCAGTGGTTACTTGTACCGTGGGCGTAGTGACAGGATTGTTGCTGAGCCCAGGCATTACCTCAAGAGTAGAAGGCATCCAGAGAGGCCCCACACCTAATTCCCTATACCTGATGTCAGACTGCATTTCCGTGTAGCCTGGTGTATCTCCCTGTGACATGTGTCTCAATAACATAACTTGCTCTTCCCATATGGGGTCAGTCTCTGAGGTGATGCTGTCGAGAGTCAAGGATTATGTTCCTCACCACCATCATCACCACTATCCCCTCCTCCTCCTCACCTTCCAGGATTCGCTTGTGCTCCTCCTTCTCCTTGTCTCCCACTTCTGAGAAGTGGAAAACAGGTAACAGGCTGATAGGTTTGTAAAGACAAATCAGAGAATAGCTGTACTCATAAGCTGCAGCAGGAACACCTTTATGGTGATGCAGCAGCACAGATGATAATGAGGTTATCTATTGTTGATCAAATCTAAGGGAATGTGGTATTCAGAATAAAATGCCGAAAGTGAATGCTCCCAGAGCTTGCACTTGGGGTCAGTCACGTCAGATCTTGGGCATTGCTGCAGTTCTTCAAGAGAATGTCCTAGGACCAAACTTCTTCAGCTGCTTCATCAATGACCGTCTTTCATCACAAGGTGAGAAGTGGGGGTGCTTTCTGATGATTGCACAATGTTCAATTCCATTCATAGTTCCTCAGAAAAAGAAGCAATCCATGCTTGTCTGCAGTAAGACCTGGACAACATTCAGACATGGCCAATAATATTTCCATCATAAATGTGTCAGGCAATGACCATCTTCAGCATCTACCCTTGTCATTCAGTGCCAATGCTGGTGGCCCCCACGTTACAGCAGTTCGGTAACGGAAATCCGCCCTTACGGAATTCATGAATTATCACCCATAAGTCTGGGATATGGAATAAAAATTTGCTCTCATGAAATTCATGTGTAAAAAAAGTAAATAAGTAAACACAATTTTTTTTCAACTCACATTTCTTGACACGTGCGCAGATGACGCAACTTCTCGTTATGGAAAATCGCGATACCTAGTCTAGGAATGCAACCGCCCGTTACGTGGAGGTTGCCTATGCCATCACCAAGTTCCCCTACAGGTAACCTGCATTTAGTGAGTCACCTTCTGGCTACCCAAAGCCTCTCCAAAATCTACAAGGCAGATGCCGGGAATGTGAAGTAATAGTCTCATCTTGCCTGGATGACTGCAGCTCGAACAATCAAGATGCTCAATACCAACCAGAACATCGCTGCCTGCTTGACTGGCACCCCAACCATCATCCTAAACATTCATTTCCTCCACGACTGTTCCACCATGGCTGCAGTATGTGCCATCCACAAAGTGCATTATAGTTCCTCATCTAGGCCACTCCAACATCACCTGACAAGCCAGCAAGTTTTACCACCAGAAAGGCTGAAGGCACAGGGCACCATCAGCCTGAGTCCTCTCCAAAACACACACCATCCCAACTTGGAAATATATCACCATTCCTTCTTTA